>NC_137554.1:5207203-5646478 GCF_963082525.1 Nesoenas mayeri
GAGAATTGCCATCGCTTTGGTTGAGCCAAGACACATACACGGTCTCCAGGGCTGCTTTTTTGCAGCCTGGATTTCAAGCTATTAGTTGGCTGGTAAGTGTTCCCAGCGGCAGGTCCTGCTTTCCCCCGCTGCACAGCGACCATAGCTGGCTCCACTTACACAGCAGGACAGCTCTTGTCCCCTTTTGGCTTGACAAAAGAACACTTAGCAGACTGTTATTACAGCAATGGGAGTTCTTTAATGCCCAAGTTACATACACGCTTTATTTCTGATGCGGGCAGATGAAACACATAACATGTATGCTTATGTCTTTCAGGTACAACTTAGGTGCTTCTAGCACAGATCACTCTCAATTTATTTAACAGTGCTACTTGTAAGCAGATCCTAAAAACACGTTTCAGATGTGATGGTGATACTAGGCAGGCATTTATACATTTTTAAATGTTCAACATAGCAGGTAAAGGAAACCCACCATGCTATGGACAGAAACAGCTGAGATTACTGAACTCAAAGAGCTCTACTAATCGCCAACATAAATACGAGCAAAAGCCATAAAAGTTTCTACATGCTATATGGCTGTGTTGTAGAGGCAAGAGACAATTGCAATCACTAAAAGAAGTGCTTCTTTGTCTACTCTTAGTTACGCCAGAAAACATGCAAAACCAAGACTGCCGTAAAAACACATTTAGTATCACCCAAATTTCAGGGATCTTAGTTTTAATTGTGTATTTGAAATTCTTGGAGAGGGAAGAAAACAAACAAACAAAAACCCCACAAAAATCAATCTCTTCATGCATGCTATTTCAATTTCCAAAAAAAAGTCTACATTCATCAAAATGCCTTCCTAAATTGATATTACGTATATGTATGAAAACACCAAGAACAAAACATCAAGTTACCAAAACACTCCATATTAATTCAACCTGATAAATATCCATATAGCAAACTCAAAGTTTGCCTACAAGACTGACAAACTGGAAGGAAGTTCACACAGCCACGGAATTTCCCTCAGCAGTGAGGAATAGATCACTGAAAAGTTTACAGGATCAATGTTTCACACTCCTTCTGACAAATTATATGAAGGATCTGAAAAAGTAGTAAATGCCCTTAAAAATATGTTTATTTTCATACAAGGCAAATCTGTTGGGAGAACTTGAGCAATTCATGCTCTGTAGCCACCATTTAACCACATCCAAAGATGAACACGTACTTTAAAAGTCAGTCCCAGCATCCAAGCAGCAGTAGTGCAATCCTGGATGGCTTCAGAGCTTATACGCCTTGAAATTATAATGTAAACCAGCATCCAGTGACCTTTCAGACTACTCTGAGCAAAATACTGTCACTCCATAGATAAGCACAAGTTTTAAACAGCATCCTCATCTAGCTGTGCTCAGTATTAGTGGGGAACCATTAGTGACTTAGTATAGTGGGTTCTTCTTAACACAGAACAGGCAACTGGGGCAAAAAGTCAATTCTCATTCAAGATTTCAGTTTGTATTTGTACAGCTGCTGGCACAAAAATGAGATGAGTGTTATTTTTCAGAAACGACAACATCCAACTGAAAGCTTTCAAAACACAGGTTTATTACAATCCACTTAAGCATGTAAAGCAGAGGCTGGGTTATTTTTGGAGCTACCAGCATTTGTTCTCTGCCTTAACTCCCACTCCAGAAAAAGTGGAGATGAAAGCAGTGTTTATTCTCTTATGATCCAGAATTCAGAGATCTATATGGAACCGTCCCAACAATAATAAAGGGCTTCAATATGAATTTAATTGGACATGCTGAAATACTTGCAGCTACACAAAGCACAAACCATCTCAATCTATTAACAGGACTTCAAATTTCCTTCTTCTGAATGTTAATAACCATCCTATAAAGCTTTTACTTCTTACATATAGTCACCCTTTACTCTTTTGCTACCAAATAGAAACTGTTCTTTTGAATACCATTCTAGACGCTAACAAGCGCTCCAGATTGTACATGACACAATCACACTGCAAAATACCTCCAGAAATCATTTTAACCAAGCAAACTGAAATGATTACAAATAATAGTGGATATTACCATCCCGATACCATTCAGCTTGTACATCCAGTCAACTGAAAAGCTGGCAGGAGGATACTTTTTCCAAACAAACAGAGGCAGACACTACTGCACAAATCTCACTTCAGCTGCAGCTTAGTGTTTCCTACACATTTATTCTGTTCTAAGCATCTTTCATTAGAAATGAAAGAAAACACAACTCAGCCTCTCAAGTAAGCCTGTCTAAACTGTCCAAGAGGCTTATCTCAGACATGTTTTAAAGCTGTCAGCAATACCGGTACCAGTCAAAACCTAATTCCCAACTATTTAATAGAATCATTCTACATATATATGCGATTTGAAACTCAATATTCTGCTGTGGCAGCAGTAAACTTCTTTAGCTTCACTATAAAAAGCTGCCAGAAGTAATTTGGTCATTGTGTTAAAGCTCCCAGCTGGTCTATAGACATGAGGGAGGAAAATCTAACTCCCAGGAAGAGATGAATGAGGGAGAGGGATGCTTGTCTTGCTGCCTTTGACACTCTTTAATGACTGTCTTGATGGAAAAATCCTGTAGAATTTAAAACTAAGATTTCCAAATGTATGGGAGTTGAGGGTTTTTTTCATGGCTTTTTTGTCCTTTGGCCTTGCTAGAAATTTGACAGTTGTAACTTTGCTGTAGCCATCTAAGGGTAATTCACACACCTCAATGAAGAAACACTTCATTCTGCTGTATTTTGTAATAGGTCCTACAAAACTGATTGCACACCTACTTATTGTACCTTGGGAAAGCAATATGTTCTTCCTATACGAAAAGCTACATCCATTTAGAGTAAGTGTTAACAACTCCACTTCCAACCCTTCTGTGTTTGGAGCACCTTGAGCCAGGCAATTCCAGTCAATTTTTCTTTTTACATAACACAGTTTTCCACTAGTTAACAAAGTACTAGAATTACAGCAGCAAAGTTAACGGAGCTATTCAATGACCTGGCATGATCAGCAAGCAGAAATCCTGTCAGAGTCACCAACAAGTAGACAGAATAGTTTTCTAACTAGTTTAAGTTCTGCATCCTCTAACCCAAAAGTTCAAACCTCCTCATGACCAAGGCAAATGGAGAGATATCTGCAGTACTTTCAAATTTTAAAACAATTAGTTCCAAGACAAATTACTGCTTTATACATATTTTTTTGAAATTTGTTCCTGGTGAGAAGCAACAGCATGGTCTGGTCTCACCCATGCTGTTGCTTTCAGTTCTGAGATACTTCTAAAGCCCTTGCCTTCATAAAATCTATCCCTTCATAAAATCGTGATTAGTTCTTAGGTTGTACTGATTGTCACTATAAAACAGATACAATAACATAATACACATAAAAAAATTAGAAGTACTATTCTG
This sequence comes from Nesoenas mayeri, assembly GCF_963082525.1. Classification (NCBI taxonomy): domain Eukaryota; kingdom Metazoa; phylum Chordata; class Aves; order Columbiformes; family Columbidae; genus Nesoenas; species Nesoenas mayeri. The sequence goes on from NC_137554.1 coordinate 5,210,622, forward strand.
CTACAGAGATATAAAATAATCCAGATGAACACAGAAACTTTTACCAGTTGAGTTACACATATATAACTATAGTTATAGGTTCATTGAAAAAACAATCCACATAGCCAGCCTGTAAATATTCTTAAAGTAGAAGCTGACTACAAATATTGGGGAGCGGTATATGCAGCTATTCCTGTGCTCTGCTCTTTATGAGACACACCAAAACAAACTCAGGTTCCGTTCACTTGTAGAATAGCTAAATATGCAGTTAGAGGAGGAGGTTCAAACCACAGCTCAGAGAAGCACACGACAGTTTCACAAAATGAGCACTAGTATTGTTTGCTGCCATTTTAAAACAGGAAAGAACTACATAATGTTCTGTCAGTCTCCGAGTGTTTTTATCAATAGGCATAAATAAAATACAAAAGTTACTAAGAAAGACAGCTCACAAGATAAAGAAAATATAAACCATGACAGAGTAAGTTTAACGTGCAGTTTCCTCATTACCTTGCACCGTGAGGAAGACTGATGCTGTGGTAGATCCACCCTCGTTGGAAGCAATGCAGTTGTACTTGCCAGCATCCGTGAGCTTTACAGCCTTCACCTCTAAGGACAGGTTGCTCATCATCCTTATTCGCAGGGGCTCCTGAAGCCTCACGTCCCAGCCATTTCTCTGCCAGGTGAGATTGTAAGGCACCGTGCTTAAAGTGAGGCAAGTCAAGATGGCTCCTTCACCAGGGACAACCGTGACATTATTAGGAACCTGAATCATGGGCGGGGGCTCTGTGTAGAAAGAACAGAACACAGAATAAAATTATAAAAGAAAAAGGGTTGGGAGTCTTTGCTTCATTTGTGGATTCTGGATGAACGGCTTCAAGTCAACTGTAGTATAAAAAAGTTAAAAATAAATAAGGTAATATTGGTTTAATATTTAGTTTCATTTCACGTTGCTGAAGCCACAAGCCAGAGCAGCACCCTCGTTCCCTGATGCTAAACTACCTAACAGGAACTTAGATCACAAGAACACAGCTGATTTAGGTCAAAACCAGTGTGTTGCGCAGGATGAAGATCGCGCCATGTATGAGAGAAGATGTAGCACTATGTTCTTTGAGCTCATCTAGCACTGGAGAAGCCACCAAGAGACGAGAGCAGCACAGGACCAGAAGGAAGAGACAAGAGATAGGACCACCACCAGGTCTCAGCGCCTGATCTCTGGCTGAGGTGTGACCACGCGTGACAGAATCTGAGCTACACACTAAATTCTTACAGACTTGTGTATGAAAGAAAAACACACTGCTAGCAAGGTCTTCTAATAGCAACAATGAAACCAAGTCAACAGTTGCTCTAAGGATAATTATTAAGTTCTTTCCATGATGGTTTCTATAAGGGCATGCAGAAGGATAGAGGATTCGTTCCCTTAATTTTATTTGATCAAGGACCTTGTCAAGTGGGATAAGGAAAAGGGGAGGTAATAAACATAGTATAAGGAGACACAGACCTGACAGATGAACAACAGCAGAAACAATGACAAGAAACAAACTTTATCATGCTGATTGACGGGCTATCAAGAAGCTACAAGCATCATTTCAAAGAGGAGCCAAACTGGACTTCTCTACTGCTAAGGACACAAACCTGGGGTCCCAGATATGTGGGGGGATGCTGTTGAACTAAGCAAATCATTGAAGGAATATGCTGGGGAAGTGAATTGGGGAGGAACAGGCAGAAAGGGGCATAAAAGGGGACTGTTGCATGTAAAACATCACCAATCAGTACTCCTGTCCAACCAAGGCCTGTGCCTGATCATCACACTCTGTCCTGTCTTATTAAATCTTTAACTCTGTGTAATCTCACTCCCTCTCCATTCTGGAGCTGCAGTCACTTAAAAGATCCCTTAACAGTTTCCACTCAAATCTTAGGTACCAATTTTATTATTTTTTCCTTCGTATCCTATTTTTCATTGTAACTTCCACTATTTGTTACTATTTGCTTTCCACTCTACTTATTGGCACACTTTTGATCCTTCATCTATCCCACTCCTGGAAGAAAGCAGCTGCAATAATTTTGTACTGGAATTAAACTTTGAAACCATAGATGCGTAAAATAGGAGCAGTCATCCTGATCCTTCTCGAGATGTCACTGATAAAGGAGGTAACATTTCAATGTTAGAGAAAGAAAATGCAGTATGTATCACTTTAAGAATTCCCACTAAAAACATATATATATATATATATATATATAAATTCCATTTAGTTTTCCCCAGACTGGTTCTTACTGAATTATATTCTGAGTGGGATGCTTTAGCAGAAATAAGACAGCTGTTAGAGCAAGACCACATCTTTATCAGTATACACCAAAAAAACTATTATCCTAAGAAAAGCAAGAATAACAAGGAATAAAAAGAAAGCCTGTATTTATTAAGGGTGAAAGTCACTCCCAAGCTCAGGGCCAGCCATAACTCCTCCTCACTCAAGTCTCCTGTGGAGTCTCAGACGAGGGTCACAAGTTTTGGGCTCGATCTGTGTAGGGCAATGAATCACTCACACGCTGGGTGTGCAGCTCTGCTGCCCCAGAAACACAATCCCCAACAGCAACCACTTTTGTTACCAAAACTGTGTATTTTAACACATGCAGAGGCAAGAAAAGCTAGACTTGCTTATTTATTGAAAATGGAGTTTCTCCTCTGCACTTTAGGTTTTGTTTTGTTTGGAAGAAATGACAAATCTCCTAGTGCGTTCCATGGGCATATCACCAAGTATGTTACTTAAGCTTAGAAAAGAGAGCGATGAAGGCCAGCACAGGACTCAAATCCCCATTTCTGAATATCAGTCTGATGGACTACACCAGCTTCTTACCACAAGAGTGCACACACAGCATCCCCCAACCAAGCTCTGAGTAGAATCCCCTGTACCCAGAGCACTCCAGTTAAGGTGCTTCCACAAGCCGACAAGCCATTTGCCATTTTAAAGATTTAATACGAGCGAGACAAATACAAGCTCAAGTGTTTGCTTTTTCTGAAACCAGCAAATGTTGACACAGTTCCAATGCCTTTCACACAGCAGCTGACAAAATGGATTATCTGTGATATACTGTCTGTCAGCTGAGCAAAGTAAGAATACTTGAAAAGATTGTTTACTCTGCTTAAAGAAGAAATCTCAAGTAATTTTCTTCCAAATATTTGTACACAAGCATTTCAAAGTGTCTCTCTCACATTAATCCTCTGCATGGCTCAAAACAGAACTAATTGCTCATGTTTACATAGCGAGCTGGTCTCAGCCGATCTCTCAGTGCTCTGTAAATGAGAGGATACAAGAATTTCCCCTCTCATCACTCCTGACTTTCAAGCGCTACCCATATCACAAGAAAAAAGTTCGGATTCTCTTTCAGTTTTCTCAGTGATAAGGAAGTTTATTGCAACTTCCAGACCAACAATCTCTATGCCCATAATGTCTGGTGCAGAATATAACAGCTTCTGGTCCTCCAAAACATGGATTGTACCAAACAGGGGAATACCCTGTCGGCCTGAAGGAGTGTCCTAGGCAAAGGATAAAGCAGCACTTTAAAGTGAGGGCTTGGTAATTAGTGATGCTACTGTTCAATTCTACTCAGGTACTTTGTGTGACTAAAAGGATGTTCCTCTCCTCGAATTTACCACTTGGTGTAAGAGCTGTTTCTCTACAAACTTTGCCTTGCATGGAATCAACAATATCACACTGGTTTCTTTGGATTTGCTCACACTGCAGCAAAACATATTTGCCTGGGAAAGAGGTGAAGGGACATATAGTCACCTTCTTCAACTGCTGAGTGGGTTGTTTTAGAGAATACAAAATTTGAGTCTTCTCAAGGCACAAACAAAAAGGACGAGAGTCTGGTCATAATATGCAGCAGGGGAAATTCTGACTAGACAGGCAAAATATTTTCCTAGTGGGGGCAGTTAAGCACCAAAGGCCGCTCGTGGAACTTGTGAAATCTCTGTCCTTGGGGACCTTCAACTTTTCATTGGACAAGCGTCTGAAAAACACAATTAAGCTTGGAAATCAGTTCTGCTTTGAGCTGCGGGTTGGACTAAGTAACTGCCAAAGGTCCCTCTAGCCTCAACTGTTTTGTGATTCTACTATTCATAATCCAGGTTAACTAACCCAGGTTACCTACTACAGGAGATACAAGACAACAAGCAGTTATATGAAACCCTGAGGCTGAACTCAAATCACTGTTGTGAGCTCCACCATCCTCATTGCCACTGCAAATTAACAGCTCCAGTGTCCTCCCTGCCCAAGGGCAACGGTTTACACTTCTGCGTGACATAAATAAGATTTTCTTCTTAATTTTTGCTGCTGGTCATCTTCCTGTAGAAAACCTCTACTGGCTGCTGAAGCAGATCAAGACCACACCTGGTTTTATGTTTTCTCCATCTGTGTTTGAGCTACATCTTGGATTTACAGTTACTGAAACTGAATTCCTCTGATGGAATAAAAGGATTAACTTTGTGAATTAAAGCCTGTTGGTTTACTTTGGAAACTTTTCTAGCCAATCTGCAATTGGAACTCTCAACATCATCATCTGCAGGCAATAACCAACATCCCCATGTCCCTGCAGTCAACACACAGTACACAAGCAATGTAGACTAAATTTACTCTCTCCCCTTTCTTTGACTCCAAATTTTTGTGTCCAAAGCTTGACCAGGATGACACTATTCATAGAATCACCGAAAGCTATAGCTAGTTGCCATTTAAACTGAGATTTTTATGAAGTTAGGAGCATTTTAAATTAAAAACAAACCACAACCCACAATAGATAGTGGTTAGAATCATCTGTTGGATGGGTAGTAATTGCTAGCAAATCTGGGCCTAGCAACTGAATGCTACTGTTTATTCAAAATTATCTTTGTGATTAGTCTGATTTATTCCTCAATTTTACTTCCTTCACCTTATTCACTTTTTAAAAATTCAAGTTAATATATGAGAAAATATTTCCAACAATTTAGCGCATCTCCTTTAAAAAAATGCAGAAAACTATTGAATGCAACTTTTGTAATTCCTTGTCTATCCAATAATACATACAAACAAGTAAACACACATTGCGACAGCTCAAAATAAAAATGAGAACTGAAATCTGAAATTTCAACTTCTGTTTCTGTAGGCCATATCTATTCTGCAAGCGCCCCTGACAGAAGGAACTAATTAAAACTATTACAGTGTTAACATTCAAAACCAGTGTGCTGAATAAAACTCAGAACATTTGTGTATGTGGCTGAGAAAAAACTCATTAATTAAAAATACACTTAGAACCGATAGTGTAGTTTCTTGGTCCCAGGTGCCATTTATCTCTGTGAAGTGTTCCAGCACAATGTATTATGTGTTTCAGCACAGAAGGACGGACAAGGACCCACCTGATACATCCAGAAACGTCTGCGCACGGCCGGTGCCTGCACTGCTCATTGCCAGACATTCATAAAAGCCTTCGTCAGACAAGGAGACCTCGGCAATTTCCCAGCTCATACTAGACGACTCTCTGGAGGAAGAAAAGAGCATACTCACTAAATTCCTGAAGGAATCAAGAGGTATGTGAACTTGGATTCCTGCCTACGGACACAGGAGATTTCTACAGTATTTAAGAGGAAACACAGACCCTCCGATGAATACACTGTCAGGCTTTTTATAAGCATTAAGAAATACAAGTTTTGCAGAACATCTCAATTGCACATCTACAAATATGCCATTAACATGTGTTAACAGTTGTCACACACACACGGTATTCGCAGTCATTCACGCAGCTGCTCATACTCTGTTGTTAGATTTACTACTTGAGAAGATACCTTAACACCGACAAGTTTCTGTGTAGAGCCGGTATGTGGTACCCAACCTGTGGCTCTTACTAGCAAGGGGAACAACGGTTCATCCTCCCAGCATGAGCTTCTCGAACAGGTAGGGGCTACACATAAAGGAGACCCTGTCCTTTACCAGATATAGGCTACTTCCCCCTCCTTCTATATGTAAATGCACAATAAGATTCACACAGTGGAGAGGGCAGAATCCACCCTGCTACGAGATAACAACACCCAGGCAGCTGCCTCTGTACTTTCTAAACCACAGGAACTACCTCCATCCCAAACAGTTATTAATACAATCCAGCAAAATGTGAAGTATCTGTATGGAGACGACTCTGACTTCTGCTCTGCCGGCTGCACCTCTGAACTTCAGACCAACAATAACTATAATAATCCAATATTCTGCGCATTGATTGCCTAGCTGTACGAAAATAAACAGTGCAACAAATATAAAGACAGAATTGCTGGATTCAAAGCTGAACATGGAAGGTGGGATGTGAGCAAGATAATGTAACAAGAATCTAGAGAAATACTTGGAGTTTTTCTATAAATCACAGCAAGGGCAAAACTGATAGACAATAATAACACGTGTCTATCACAAGCAGCGTTAAAGAAGAGAATAAAAGTATAACTACATTAACTGGTGGCTGCCTTGCTTAAAAACAGACACTCTTACAGCTTCTTGAGATTCAAACCCACATTTTATACAACCAATGGTGCAACAGCCACACAGATGATGACATATATGAGCAAAACAGTGGTTCTTCTGCAGGGTCCCAGTGCTCCCTGTGGCCTGTTGCTATGGCATATAAACAAAACTGATGAGCGCTAAAACAGCCGTGATAGCTTTGGCAAGTAATCGACATGTTATGGGAAAACACTAAATCAGTAAATCCTTTGTCTCTCTTTTGTTTGTCTGAATAGATTGATTTATCAACCCTTAAAGGACACAGAAAGAACAAGAGAAAGACACTTGGAATATGCATGGGAGCTCAATGCTGTAGCACCATGAGACAGACAATCCAATTACACCACAGAAGACGACATTATAGTAACCTTAAATGGCTCCCTACTCATTCTCTCTTACTTCTGATTTTACTCTGGATAACCTAGTATATCATATATCAAATCTATGATGTTTTGCAGCACAATGCTGGCAAATGGAAATGGCAGTAATTGCCAACGCTAAAGAATAAGGTAGTTTCTTCCGAGCAAAAAGTGAGAAACTGCTCTTTTCATGGAAAGTATGTTAAAAGTGAAATTACGCAATCCTATTCTTCATTCCTGATTTCTGCTACACAGCAGATGTCAAACGTGGAAGCCTTGAGAACGGAAGCATAAAAGGAAATGTGTCCAGAGTGGAAAAGCTTAGCAAACAGATACCTGTGGTGGTCTATTAAAACTAAATACTTAAACAATGGCAGCAATGCATAATACACACCTCGAGGGATTTCCCACACTCTAAAAAGCAGTAACCACACACAACTCTTTGTGATGCGTTACTGGGATAATACAGCACCTTTCAGCATCAAATTGTTTATTTACCCACATCATTTTATAGTATCTGCAACCTGCCGATCGAGCTGCTTATCTAGGCAGCCTGGAAAATACAAAGATACTCCCTTAGCCAAGCTGCAAAATCTGGAGACTAAATCACATCCTGGTTATTAGTTGCTGTGGAGAGCACAGTGATATCCTCATTGTATCCAGCCTCCCCTCAGGGTCACCATAAGCCAGCACACTCCAGATCATCTTGTCACCCAAGAAGTCACCAGCAGCAGCCTGGGGCTACAGGAACAAGCTAAAACCTGAGCTCCACTCACGCTACGCTAGTGGACACATAGTTTGGAGGGATATATTCTGCACGTTTTAGCAAATCAGATATTAGGCTAGACTAACAGCCACACATATCTATTGATTAAGAGTTATTATTATTATTATTTTCATTAACTAATGGATCACCTTCCTTGTCAGAATGTCACATGTTAGTTTTGCTGATTCTGCCCTTTGCAGGGCTGGTGGCATCTGCCATTCATAATACAGAATGGATCTTCAAGACACATTGGTGCTCAGTTCCCACCAATTTCCCATTGGAATTAGGTGCTTTTCTACTGTTTTTTGCCTCCTAAATCAAACTTGTCAGAAATGCATCAAGACATTAATCAAAATCCAAGTTCTCCTACTAGACCCACCCCAGGATGTAGAAAACGAGAAAAACAAAGCTGCTGCAATTTACAGAAACTTCTTTTTCCTACACATGTTACTCATTTAAAATTAGGAATTATTATTACAGCTGACAGTAGCTCTCGAATCAAAGTAAATAACATTTTCAAAGTACGTTCACTTCAAGAACGCCTAACCTATATTTATTCTAATGTTACTTTCACACAGACAACTATCATACTAGAACTACAACATTCAACTTATAAAGCATTTACTTTTTGAAATAAGTATTAAAAAAAAATTGAGTAAAGATGACATCTTGTCACCAAAATAAAACTCGTTCAAACTCATTCAATACAGAGCAACAATACAACTCAAATCTGCAGTGAATTAGTAAGCCGGGCAAATCCTGTATGGAACTTCACTACTAATAAAATGCAGACAAGACAAGCTGAATTACTTCCTATTTAACTATGATCATTAATATTTGGCTTAAAATATATTTTGTCAAATTAACTTGGAGGATCTGTTCATTCATCTAGTCTATAATTCAAAAATGAAAAATGCAGCCCTATAATAAAGGTGCTGGATATGTGAAAAGCAAGGAACACAAGTGTGTGGTTTGATAACTAAATAATGGAAAAAATGACACAGCTCGTGAAATATGTGCCAGGGCTGACTGAGCGTAAGGGACACCTCATAAATTTAAGAGAAAAAGAAAAGAGCTGCAGCGTTTCACATTGCCAACAGTGTACAAGGGAGCTTCAGACTTCATTTATTTTGGTAGTTACGTACCTGCGACTGAATGCTACAACTTAAATTTCAATCTTCTCCTGAAGTGCTTCAGGCTTTACAAGATGCTAACAGAGGTACCCTAGACACTGGTTTCTAGTACAGGGTACCCTTTTGTTTCCAACTACTGGAATTACAAGATGGACTTTATAAATATTTCTATTTATTTCTTTTTCTTATCTCATTCTACCAAGAAAGAGCATGCAATCCATTTTCTAGGCAGAAATCTGAAGAGCTTTCTGGTATAATTCAGTAAAAGTGTTCCTGTTTTGAGAGATTTTCTGGAGAAGTATGTTTTCTAGGCTATGTCATAGGATATACCTTTAAGGCACCTATGAAAGGCCATTAAAAACAAAGGAAATTAATGTATGTTCCATAATCATCTATTTATCGGGGGGGGGGGGGGGGGGGGGGGGGCGGGGAGGAGTTCCAGGAAAAAAGCTAATTATGGATCTATTTCACATAACTTTTTAAAACACAAATTAAAAACATTTGCCTTCTAGACATTTTAATCCAGTTTACCATAATTTAAGAGCACACATTTCAGGGGGATTTTGGCCAGAACCATATAATGTTATCTTCCATACAGAGTGTATATCCTTCACAAAGATGCATATATATATATGCACACACTCACATATACATACGCACACATATATGCATACACACACACACACATATATATATAAAATTTCTCCATATAATAGAGCCTCCTTAATGAATATCACTAAAAATAACTGAATAGAAGTAACAGGATATAAGCAGTATATAATGTTCAAGAACAAACAGAAATCATAGGATATAAATAGGAAATAAAACAGTATTGGGGAAAAAAAAACCCTCACTACTTACTTGAAGAACTGATCCACTCCTAGTGTTACTCCATTTTTAGTGAAACGCTGAGTAAAAGGTATAAGACTTTCTACATGGCAAGGAACAGAGCCTGGCTGGAGGTAATATCCTGGAGTCTTGGTGGGCATTGTAACTTTTGGAGCATCTAAAGAAAGCAAACATTCCCCAAAAGATTAATAGCTACTAAACATATATCTTATCTTTCCTTTTATTAAAAGGAAATTCAATTTCTCATTCAGTCATATTTAGTAGATAATACCACTAATTTGCCCATCATGATCTAGAGATTGAACATTAGAAGAAAACAGCACAGAAAGTACTTGTTTGAGTTAGAAAAAGACATTAGATATCAAGTTTAACCGATTCAGATCTAACAAACGTACATTCAAAGCCAGTTAAAATCTCTTACCGGGAGTAACACTGGAAAATGAAACACTTGAAACTCTCTGAAAAAGATAATCATCCCTGTCATAGCCCGTTATTTTAACAAAAAAAGCCTCATCTGGTGGAATGAAGTCAGAAATATTCCACAGTCCGTAGGGCTTTCTGTCGGGATAATATTTCACAGGCAAGGTCTTCAGAAGTTCCCCTGTAATACTCAGGAGTTCTATTCGGTCTACTCTGGCTGGAAGAAAGACCCCTGTGGTATTTAGCAGCACGAAGGTAGGAATCCCTAGAACAACAGAAACATGCTTTGTTAAGTGCTAAAAAAAATAAAATTAAAACAAAGGTTAAAGTCCATATGTATGGTCCATTACCCCTGAATGCACCATTCCACTCCAGCTCTTACTTCCTAAGTAGCAAAAAACTAAGTTGGGCTAAGGTGTGCTCTCCTTATTAGGTGCCAGGTGACACGGCACTGATTAGGGCTAAAATTACTGATTTCCAACAGGTGTTTCTGAAACAGCAGCCTCTTTATTAAGTGCTCACCATGCCCCAGAGCCAAAGGCTTTTTCTGAAGCTCCAAAGGTTACAGCAATAAAGTTGCAATTTTGAGGTGTTTCTTAGCTAAAAGTATCTGGATTTATGGGATATAAAAAATGAAGCTAATATGAAAAAATACTGCTGCTCTCACACATTTAAGGGCCAAAAAAACCAACCAAGAGCAGCCCTGGATTTGTCACAAAGTTCAGAGAGATCCTCATAAAGTTCTACTTGATTTGGGGGGCCTGAAAATGTTTCTTGTTTAGCATGGAATTAAAAAAAGCACAAACCTTGCACTGGTCTGCTGGATGTTTTTTTAAAGTCTAACGTTGGCTTCCTAGAAAACCCGGCTCGAAAGTCGATGGTGCTGAGGCCCGTGATCCGAACAGAGTGCCTTCCGCTGCTCGAGGTCTGCAAAAGCAACCCAGAGAAAGAACATGTGGCATAACGGGCATTTCAGGAGCTGCAAAGTTTCTGATCCATCCACTGAGTTCAGCTTTCATTAAAAACAAGCCAGAAATGAGGCTTATGTCAAAAGTGATAAGTAAAAACACCTTTCATAAGGCTTTACTTTAAATGCTGGCCCTACGGTTGTAGCCTCAGGAAAAAGAGACCATTTGTCTGTGAGGTAAATCATAACACAGACGCACAAGATCAACAACTACATGTCATATACCAGTGATTATAATGGGAGACTGACTGGAAGTTTGGATTTTTACCATTATAAAGTGTATTACAAAAGAGTAACTGAAACACAAGTCAACAGAAAAATAAGTCTACAATTTTTGCTGATAACATATATACATATAATTTGCTTCCAGTGCTACAATAATTTATCTTACCTTTTTATTTATGAGTAAGCTCCCTTTTAAAACTAATTAACCAGTGAGTCATATGCAAAAATCTCAGATACTGCACATCATGAAATAAGCAGCAAGTTCAGACCAACCTCAATAATTCTGTTTATTAAAGGTTCTTGTCTTTCCCAGCCCAGGTCTCAGTGGGAAGGTGGAGGATGCAGAAGTACCTCTCACCTCCGTTCTCCACCTTGTCATTTGGGTCTAATCAGCAAAAAAGCCCAAATCACAAACAACTCCCACCCACCCTTGAAAAGCCTTAGTTTTGTGTTGTTTGAGGGCACAGTAGCTTTTATGCAAGTCCTCAATCTCACAATTGTTTTGATTTATCTTCTTTAAGTTACTTTCTATCATTCCATGCTGAGAAAGGAAAGGACAACTGCTACTTGCCAAGAGTACGTGGGAAGCCAAGGCTTTTTATCCTCACCTAGTTCCACACCGTACAGGTGTTAGGGAAAAAGGAGAAAGCCTGCTGCATTCCACTGAGCGTGGAGTTACATTTTTACAGACTTAACAATGACAAACCCCAGAATGGCAGGAGAAAAATAAAGCTTCAAAAGGCTGCGAAGAGTGATATCTAAGATATATTATGCCAAGATCAAACCCACAGTTAGTAGAACCTACTCCAAGTTTTTGTTCAGGGAGATGACACAGAACACAAGACTTGCAATGTAAAAGAAATTACATTATTCTATTAAAATGAAACAATTCCACTGAGCTTTATCCATCTAGGGACTATTATGTGATCCATTCTCAAATACATAATTCCTTCAGTTTAGTAACCACCCTCTGACACAGCTGCATGTGAATATTCAATTACACTGTTGTTTCTTAAAACTAACTGCCTAGGGACAGCCATTTAGACACTACGACAAATTGATGTGTATCTGATTAAAACAACTTCTATTTGCTTAGCCTTTCACCTCAGAAAAATCACTACTAAAGCCTTTTTTATATAAACCAGCTGTTGACAATACAAAGAAATATTTAAGTGTGCCAAACAACTCATGTTATCAAGCGTTAATTGGCAGTTAAAATTTCAGTAGACAAATTCAGCAAAGTTTTCTTTTTATAGCTTTATACATCTGTATAAAGAATTTATGGTGTGATTAAACCTCTCTAAGTTTTTTCTACGTCTTCAGTCACAGCCTTAAAATCATAGTGCAAAAAAAAACCAATTCGGTGACTAAAGTCAAGTAAACAATTCATAGAAAATTACATTGGGAAATTATTTCTCTTTTTGAATTATTCAGACCTTTGGATACTTTTGAACTTTTAAGGATAGAATAACCTTGTAAACTTTTATGATTTACTACTAACAATAAATGCATCTATCACTGTCACAGTTAGGAGCTGGCAGTCTTATGCAAACATCTAAGAATAAACATCACCCCAAAAGGATTGGTGTCCAATTAATATCTTTGACAAGTCTCTTTTCACTCTTTGTAGTGTAACACTGATCGCTGGTATTGTACATTAGTGTTTCTCCTCTCACACTGGGCAAGCACGATAAAAAGAGCAAACAGGTGGTTATCACAGATGTCAGGAAAAAACGCTTTCCTGTCTTGCAAATAATGCAAAATAAGACTGTCCAAAATGCACATATCTATAAACAAATAGATGAAAAAAATGCACTTTTAAAAAAAAGCTCTTAATTTTCACACAACAGAAAAACCAAGCTACAATGGCTAAATATATATTTTAATTGCATGGTTATATTTCTATATTTACAGTGATGGCAATACTTCAGCTTTAAGGAACGTGCTCATTCAGCAGGCATTGCTCTGCACTGGTTTGTTGTTACACCCCATCGAACCAGCTGCATTCAGCTACAAGAGCGTAAGGAAACAGCAGCAGCCATGAAAGATCTGTCTCAGTCACAAGAACAGCCAAGTTTTTCTGCTGATTTCTCCTTGCTTTTCCTCTCCTTTTTTTCCTTCCCCTATAATCTCTTGGTGGGTATTTCAGCAGTAGGACCACAGATCCGCTGTGTTGCACAGCCAGCTTGGAGGTGCAGAAGACGCACACAGCAGCAGGACCACCTTCCTGAAGAAGCATCCTTCCTTCTGTACAAACCCTGACGTGTTTGCTGATAATGCTACAGAGAGAGGAGCCTCATCTTTGTGTCATTGCTCACCTGTGATCAAGAGTAGTACAGCATAACTGGAAGGAAAACTTGTTTATAAAATACACAGGCATGCACAGATTTGATGTCCTCGTAACTGAAGCACCTGAAGGCAACTGGAGGCATCCTGCTGCACAACAGGCAACTGGGTTGCATACTGTGTGTTTTCTTTTGCTCCAACCTGTGATTCAAAGGCTTCGCTGAGCACTGAAACTGCACTAACACTTGTTTCTGGATTAAGGTGGGATCTTCTTGGACTGAACATTCTCCAGCTGATTTATGATCAGCTAATACTGTTTAGCTAACTGTGACTTATCACACTAAAATGACAACTTTTTGCACTTCTAGGTAATAAGTACCTCTATAAGCTCTTTGCACAAACCTAATAAAGATCTGGTTTGCTTATAAAAGTTCAAGTAACTGAAATATTTCAACTCTTTTTTGAATGTCTTATTCTCCACAGAATTGGAGACAGCATTACACTGAGCTTAGAAAAGAAAAAATAAAACACAAGAAGATTAACAACCCTCAGTGCAGGAGCAGCCTGATGCTCTGGCAAGGCCTGGTTCACATCCAGCTGAGCCGGTTCCAGCTGAGCCACTTGGCAGCTCGCACCACGCCGAGCGCCAGCTCCAGCTTTCGGGGAGATTATTGGCTCTGCCGGGTGTTACACCGGGAGCCTGTAAGGGTGGCAAGCTGCTCTCTATGCAGTTCCTGGAATCCAGAAGCTTGGGCAATGTAGCGAAGGCATACACAAGTGGTTCCACATGGCTCAGCTCACTTAGCAGGGCCAGGAGAGCTCATGCAGGGCTTTTCCTTTGTCTGCTCTCTCTTTTGCTGTGTTGGAGGGCACTGAACGTTCCCTATACTGCATGCTGAACCTAAAAGACTCCAGCAAGCAACAGAGTTGACTACTAAGGCACTGACTGTAGGAAAAGTTCGCTCACTACCCAATATGTCTGATGGATTAAGCCTAGCAGGATCCAGACTTTTTTTTTTTTCAACTTCAATTTTTAAGACCACCAGCGTGTCTCTATAGCAGGTTTTTCAGCTTTCCTGGTCCTGGCAGCACAGACAGACATTCAAACAATTCTCCATAGAGCTGCTGACCTCAACATGCTTTTCTAGTTCCACTTCTCCAGCAGTATCAATAATTTCCTACAGTAATGTATGTGAATTAATAATCTTTTTCAAACTACCTCTGCACGTATGGCACAGGCAATACGGAACATGCATCCATTCCGCACACCTCATTGTGAAAATGGCTATAAAGGCACCTTACACGGGTGACTTCCCCTCCAAAAATGAGAATATAGTAGAACAGAGTAGTTCAGTTGTAAGGGGCCTATGCCAGTACAACTATTTCCATATCAGTTTAGGAAAGCTGGGATCATGGTGCTTTACCTATTTAGAGACATACACAACTAGGCAAAGCATGAGTCAATTTAGGCCACAGTTACACAACAGAGTCAAGAAGATGATATAAAACCTTACAGTTCCTTATACTTCCCTTCCTCTCCCCCGCCCTAAGCACATGTCACAACACGCTGCCCCCTACAAACTAGTTCAAGTTATAGATTCAGCTTTATTGGTCTGAAGATAATCTGTCCACAAAACACAATGAAATAGTGTGATTTCTACATAAACAGATTTTAAGGCGTGGTAGTAGAGTGTCATTTGTTAGTGTTTCGAAACATCAGCATCTAGCCATAAAAACAGTGTTGGGGCTAGTCCTTCAGCTTGTTTAAATACTATCTTATTAATAGTGCACTCCTTAAAGTTTTGACATTCCATTCACAGCTGGTGCAACTACATTTTGAACCACTGACTAAAAACATATTACAAAACAAAATGATTCGCACATACTTTTCCTTATGCCAAGTCCTAAGCTTCATCTTCCAGTTTACTGCACTACAGTAAAAGTGCTCTCGCTCATCCCTACTATTGTTTCAGGTAAGCAATTTTTGGCCTGACATAGCGTGTTAACTTGAATCTCTGCTATATCAGAGGTTAAGGCTAGTCTAAGCAATCAGCTTCCCGTTCCCAATCTGTATCTATTTTATGCATACATTTATTGATCTATAAATGGTAGGTTTTTAGCTACAATGGCGTTAGATCACAGCCCTCAGCTCTTCGTGTGGCAACAGGTCGTAAGTGTTCTCAGAGGTTACTAACGCGTGACACATCTCGTTCACCACGAGCCTCGCAACCATGATATGGTCCTCCCAGGAACACATGGCCAAAAGCAATGTTTAAACTCACGCTGTCACGCAGAGAAAAATCCCATTGAGCCCTAGATCTAAGTGGTCTGAGCTGGCCATAGTCAGTTCCAAGAAGACCATTTCAACAGTCTTAACAATCGTTTCTTGTTATTACTGCTAATCATGTTGATCTTCGCGTTTTCAAATCCTTTAGGGTCCATTCTGTGACCATATGTGCTAGGATAGCGCTCATATGAAAAAGAATCGTGTACATACTGTAGTATTTAAATAATTAAATGTATATTTATTGACTTTGAGAACCTGCTAATGAAACCTCTGGCCTGCAAAGTGCACGTCATCTCCCTCTCCCATTCCTCCAAACATACTATATGCAAAGCGCCTCTGTGCCCACGCTCTTTACAGAGAGCATCTGCTCACTAGACTCCAAAAATTCCGTGCTCGCTTCATCCTTTTACCATCCAAAGGAAAAGGATGACCTAAAGACTGTAAAATCTAATATGTTATCATCTTGATAAGTATTTTATGCTGTTGTCTTTAGAATATGTCACAACACACAGGTCAGAAAGCACATTCATTATAACACAAACTCATCTATGGATATCTATGATAAATAATATAGTGAATCATTATACAGCCTCCTTATAAGCTACGGCATAAGTCATACATGATTTCTGTAATAACCTTACCTTAATTGTCCACGTTCCAGGCTCTGGATCTTTGACATTTACTACCTTTGCAGAGTTGTGAATATTTAGCAATTCATTCAGTCCTGATCCTTTACTGATCTGCTTGCCTAAAAAAACAGGGAATAAATACAATATTAAGTAAATACTGTATGGAGTAAACACAACATTGCCTAAAAAAAAGAAGGGGGTAAATACAACATTGTTCTTTCGTACTGATGTATTTTTGATACTTGACTTACTCGCTAGTTAGTGGTCAATGACATTTACGACAGTGATAATTCCCTGTAATTCTTTGCCAGAATACTAAAAATGCTCATTTATTCTCACCATTCACTTGGGAAATTTAATACGGCCCACAACAACACAGAGCTGCGGGAAACCGAAAAACTGTGGGCAAAACAAGTTCTTCACGGAAAATATTCAGCTCTTGGTGAAAGGAGGCAGCACAGAGACAAACTATAATAGCCTGAAGGAGATCTTATAACAGACTTACCCTAACCTGCCTGCTAGCTGCCAGCCTTCTTGCTCTTCCATCCTCTAGACCTATTTCAAGCAGGATAAACTCCACAAGTATTAATAAAAATAATGATAAGCCAGGTTCTCCTGGCAGAGGGGAATGGCATGGTGGGGATGCAGATGAGACCCTCACCGGGAATTCAGGCTGTTAGACATCATAGACATCAATAGAAAAGTGCAAGTTGTCATACTATAATTTATATGTTCACCTATGCATACCAATATATGGAATTGGTTCTCTATTAGAGGCGTTTTGCTCCCTACAAAGTACCATCAGCACCAAAAAACACATCTGGCTCTTTCAGAGCCCTAAAGGGAAAGGTGAAGTTGAGAGTGGGATGTCCTAGTGTTAATTTTTAGGAGCTTATTAGATGTGCCTTGACTAACCTCAGTGAATCTATGTGGATTTAGATACATGGGGGTGAAAGGAACTATGAGAAAGGAAAATAGATAGAAAGGGTCAAAGCTTCAGCTAAGCCTGATGGATTTCCAGTTTCCTCTGAATCAAAAAAATGGAGCATTGGGAACAGTTTAAATATTGGCAGTGCATATATCCAAAGATACTGCGTTTAAAAAAAAAAAAAACAACCTAAAAAATACGCAGAAATCTTGATACTGATTTTCAAAATGTGAAAGACATTTATGAATCACAAATACGGCCTTCCCTCTTACAGACAGCAGAGATGGTTTGTCTGTTTTTTTGCTATCACAAAAGAAGGTGTAAACTACTTCACCTAATGGATCACGAATTTCAATGGCTGGTGAAGGACCACTCAAGGACACCGTAACCTCTTTCAGACTTGGATCAAAAGGGATCTGCCAAGTATTTACAGCCATGGTCAAATGGTCTGTAGACAAGAGATGCACTTTGGAGGCTTGAACGGCTTCTTCAACCCATTTTAACACCTAGAAGAGAAAACAGCAGTTCTTATTATACTGTCAACAGTATTTGCTGTTGAAATATTTTCTGCTGAAATGCTGTCTCTACTGTGTTGTAGAAATCCTGTGTTAACTTCTGTTATAATAGAAGATCCCTACTTTCACTGGTGATGCACGGGTACCACATCACCCTGAGCAAACACAGCGGTAAAGGACTTGCCTAATGCAATCACCCAATGGACCCATTTCAACAAGGATATTCTGGAGATGGCACAAACAGGGTTTCCACTTGTATCAGGAACACACAAAGAGCACAGGAATACAGAAAGAAAAGACGACAGCATTGCAGGAATATCCAGGGAACAAAGCACCAACATCAAAGCAAAGGTGTGCTTCAATTTCTGCTGTTCAGTGTAAGAATCAATATACATGATATCACAAAACAGCCTGGAAAAACAAGGAGCAAAACTATGTTGGTTTATCAGCGCAGTTATCAATTCTGAAGTGAGCAGGCTTATTTACCACATTAGGACAAATATATTTTTAAAATTACTAATACTTAAGAGACTCACAATTTTAATAGAAGATATTCCTGAAGCCATGATTGGCATGATGTTTAAAGAGTACAGAAAAACACCCGGATACACCTCTACACGACATCCACATGTACGCTTTTAAAAGGAATTAGGGATGCAAATCTATGCATATTTCTGGTCATCAGCTAACTATTAATTGCTCGAAGCAAGAAGGAAAACTCCTTCATGTAGATGTACTGAGTAGTTGCTATCTATAGACTTTTTCAATTTGTTCCCCTAATACAAATTACTGTAAGTAGAGGTGTACATTATGATCTGTTTTAAGAGAAAATAACAGAAGTAGCCAAAACTCAGACAGAATCTAAGGTCTCACTCTTTCAACTAGTACTGACTCAGAAGCTGAGCATCACCCGGCACCGAAAACGTGGCCCGGGCTCACAAAATGGTGTCATGCAAGTGATGCTGGGTTTCCCAGAGCACATCACGTCACGTTTACCTCAGGTTTGTGGCACGAAAGAG
The DNA here is from genome assembly GCF_963082525.1 of Nesoenas mayeri. NCBI lineage: Eukaryota > Metazoa > Chordata > Aves > Columbiformes > Columbidae > Nesoenas > Nesoenas mayeri. The sequence goes on from NC_137554.1 coordinate 5,229,496, forward strand.
AAAATGAGATGGTATTTTGCCCAAGCATAAAATTGGAACAATATAGGCGGATGATGCTGCTATAAAACGTGTGTATTTCACCCGATTTACCTGTGTGTTCAGTCTCGGTGGGCAGGTGCTGGCAGTGAGGCAGCCTCGCTGAGGGGAGACCAGGGGCTGCCCCAGGCCGGACATGGCCAGTTCCAGCGGGTTCAACAACAGCCCCACAGCCCAGCCCCTCAGCCACACAATGTAAATGTAGCTAAGAAAGGGCAAAATTCTGCCTAGGCCATGAGGGAAAAAAAGTGTGAGGAACAGTGGGAGGAAAGAGGAGAGAAGATGGAGGCGGTGCCATGGGCAGAGATCCCCAGCAGCCCATGGAGCAGGGATTGCCCCAGCAGCCCATGGAGGACCCCACTAAAACAGATTTTTCCTGGCAAGACTGCAGCCCATGGGAGAGACCACAGAGAAGGAGAGGAAGAGTATGAGGAGGAAGGAAGGGCAGAGAGAACCTCCGTGTGCTGACCAGACCCCCATTCCCTGCGGCACTGAGGGGACGCGGCAGCAGAGCTGAGCTCAGAAAAGGCGGGAAAGCTGCTCACGCTCGTCTGGGTTTCCCACTACCTGACTGAATAATTAAATACCTACTTTAATCTGCAACAAATTAAGTCAAGTTTGTTTTGCCCTCAACAGTGATTAGTAAATGACTTCCCTGTCTTTATCTCAACCATATTCTTGCTTTCTTCCCCTGTCCAGAGTGAGCAGTGAGCTAAGTGGGAACTCAGCTGTTAGAGACTGCAATCAAACTCCCAGTCTCCCCTTAAAGAAACACCTCGCCTGTCAAAATAAACTATACTACATCCACACTGTACATCACACAGCTGCAGGGTGTTGTTTTTTAATCCCGTTGAAGCAATATCAGTTTCGTATAACATCGTGAATATGATTCACAGTAATAAGGAACCATGATTTTAGGTTACATTTAACCATTGCTGCATCCAGAAAAAAAAACGCTTTTAAAGGAGCTTCTGATTATGGCAGTTTAAAACTTGGAAACCAACACTAAATGAACCTGGGCCCGTCACCCATCAGCAATGGAGGGACCTCGAGAATGAGTCCTTAGCTCTAGGACCTGATCCAAGACACTAACCCAAAAGAGTCTCATTTCCATGGCTTGTTGGGCAAAATTTGCATATTTTACACAAAAATGGGTTATACCATAGGCTTCTGCACAAGATAATTTTGCAATAGTAACTAGATTCCAGTCTGTTTTAAATAAAAACATTGTACTATGTTGTACTATGAATGCCCAGGAACCTCACTGCAAATGTGGAAGAAGTTTCATAAGTGAAGGGCACCATTCAAAATGCATTTGAAATAGTGGGGGCACGTTTTCATAAATTATGATCCCTCCACTAGCAGTAATACCTCACCTGAGACATGCCGAATGGTCCTGAAATAATGTGAAGTGAAACAGCATCGACCATATATCCACAGCGCTGTGTGCCCTCCTCACAAGGGTCTGTATAACAGTCAGGTACTCAGGTCTACTTTCAAAATAACATACAAAAAATCATAGTAAAATTAACTATACTACTTAAAACCCCTGAAGTAACATGACCCAAGAGAGAAATATGGTTTCTGCAACAGCTCTTCAGCAACTCAGCTTGCTTTAGACAGGCCTGGAATGAGAATCACAAGACTTTCAAAAGATCCAGCTAATTTTAAGTTTTACCTTTTGAAATTCTACACTTGGGTCCAAAAATGCTTCCAAAAGAAATTTCAATCAGTTCTATTCACATATATTGAGACGAGTATGACACTTTTTTGCACATGGCATATGGAAAGGTTTCCATTTAGTTCCAGGATCATAACTGCACATTTTTAAAACAAATTGTAAATTTTAATGAACCTATATGAATTTTCAAAGGAAAGGAATTTTCCAGTCTAGCTTAAACTCATTTCAAGAGACTTAAGCAAAATAAGTCACGAGGTAAAGCATAATTGCAGGAGCTTTGCCAATATATACAAGAACTGGAATCACATTGGTATTTGTACACAAAATCTTTCTTAAGCTCAGAAGGGTTAATATTACATACCTGAAAATTGGTCAAATTACATTGCATAGCAACATAGATACAATAGGGTGGGGAAAAAAGTGAAAAAACACCAAAACACAACCAACCACAGTTATTCCTGAATAGAAAACACCAATGGAAAGAGCAGGCAATTCTACCTAGGTCAATCTGTATGCACTACTAAAGCTTACAAACCATCTCTCCATATCATAAAGCATCACAAGATACTTGCTGAGGATTGCTCTAGCCCATTCCTGCATTGAATGAGAGGTGACTTAAGTTTGTTAGATGTTAGAGAAGCTCACCCACAGCAAAGAAACTTCCCTAACATTAGAATTGCGATGATAAAATTACCAATTGATAGCATACAAGCACACATGAACCCAGTGATCCAAAAGCACTTTGTTGACCTTTGGCAGCACTCGCAACAAGGAAAGTGCATCTTGAAAGCAGATTCCTGGCAATGACTATTCCAGCAGCTCTTTCCAAAATATGTAAAACAAAACCTAACAGCAGTCGTGCCGATCATAAAATGCGCCTGCAGCCAAATGATGATCTTGCTGTTGGTTACTTCCTTGGGGTGCTCAGGTTTTATGTGTTGGTTTTTAGATGTTGTATTTCTTGAGGACAGGCACATGAAGGGATTGTTTCTGAGGTGAAACCAGCATGAAGAACTCCTCCCTCTTCCCTCCTTGCAACTGCTTGTTCTCCTTCCTGAAGTTTACCACCCCTACTTACCCATTTCTGGAGATCATTAGAATCACAGAATCGTTAAAAGGATCTGGATTGAAAACAACCAGTCTCCAAAGCTCCATCGCACACGACTTCAGCAAAAGAATTTAAGACAGATCCTTGCAGCTCTAAAACATTTTGTGCCTGCTGTGGTTTTTGTTCCCTAATTACATCTCTCAGCCTACGACATTGTATTAATTCCTTTCACAACACATATTGCTTTCATACAGCGTAGTTCACTTGGCACCACTGCATGTTACCTCTACAAACCTGGGAGGCAAGTGGGAAGGCTCTCCACTGGGAAGTTCATCAGCACGAAACCACTTATTTCAAAACACACATTTAATCAAAACAAACACTTTTATAAGCCCCAGATATCCTTTTCGACAGACCGGCTTGCTGAGCCATGGAAATTGTCACAAAAGCTCACTTGATTTGAAGGTAAATTATATGAGGCCTTGTAGTCTCTCATGGGAAACACAACAGTTATTTAATGATGCAGCACAGTCTAGCGCACTTTGAGAGAACACTAAAGAAGACTTTCAAATTAGAAAAGGAATTTTTGCTAAAGAAAGATGAGTAATTTCATAAAGTCAGTTCAGATGACACTCTGCTGCAAACATACCAACACCAATTCAAACAGCGTTGGGAAAAGAAGAGCCTGCCTTGCACCCCAACTCCTCACCGCTCCATGGCTGAAACAACCGCCACCTTTCTCCAAATCCAGGAGTGTCAGCATCTCCTGGGCATGTTCTGGTATCAGCTATTTTGGGGTGTGGACAGGAACCACATCCGAGGTTTCAGTTTCTTTGTTGAGGGTTCACTGCATGGGACCAGGCTGCTTTTCATCAAGGAAGACTGTGCTGCCATCCAGCGGGACCTGGACAGGCTGGAGAGCTGGGTGGGGAATAACCTAATGAAATTTAACAAGGGAAAGTGTAGAGTCCTGCATCCGGGCAGGAACAGCCCCAGGTTCCAGTATAGGCCGGGGAATGACCTATTAGAGAGCAGTGTAGGGGAAAGGGACCTGGGGGTCCTGGTGGACAATAGGATGACCATGAGCCAGCACTGGGCCCTTGTGGCCAGGAAGCCAATGGTACCTGGGGTGGATTAGAAGGGGGGTGGTCAGTAGATTGAGAGAGGTCCTCCTTCCCCTCTACTCCGCCCTGGTGAGACCACATCTGGAATATTGTGTCCACTTGTGGCCCCTCAGATCCAGCAGGACAGGGAACTGCTGGAGAGGGTCCAGTGTAGGGCAACAAAGATGCTGAAGGGAGTGGAGCACCTCTCTTATGAAGAAAGGCTGAGGGAGCTGGGTCTCTTTAGTTTAGAGAAGAGGAGACTAAGGGGGGACCTTATTAATGTCTGTAAGTATATAAAAGGTGAGTGCCATGAGGATGGAGCCAGGCTCTTCTCGGTGACAACCAATGATAGGACAAGGGGTAATGGGATCAAGCTGGAACACAAGAGGTTCCACTTAAATTTGAGAAAAAACTTCTTCTCAGTGAGGGTGACGGAGCCTGGAACAGGCTGCCCAGGGGGGTTGTGGAGTCTCCTTCCCTGGAGACATTCAAAACCCACCTGGACATGTTCCTGTGTGACCTCATCTGGGCGTTCCTGCTCCATGGGGGGACTGGACTGGACAATCTTCTGAGGTCCCTTCCAATCCCAAACATACTGTGATACTGTGAGGATCTGCCATACCAGAAACCAGAGTGAAACCTCTCTGGTAAAATGCAATAAATAGTTCACAGGTACACAGTCCAATCAGGTCAGAAATCCAACCTGAAGAGCACATATTACTGTCTCGACGAGTCCATCAATAACGGAAAACACAGGTCCAAGGGATAAGCTCATGCACCACTTTGCCAAAGCTAAAGAGCAAGTGAACTCCTACTACACAATCCAGATGTCAGCACAAAACAGAAATAAATTCGTACACATTCACAAGATGACACATTTCGGAAGCTGTAAATCACAATTATTTGATTCCTTACGCATTTCCCAGCACAGCTGGGAAAGCCTGTCAACAAAATTACATTTTAAGCAAGTGGGAGAGAGATGACATGTCTGAGACAATGCTGGGGACACACAGCTACCAGTGCACAACAATAACAAAATAGTATTGACATAACTGAAGACCACCAAAATTGGTATAGCTAGATTCTTTAAGAAATATCAATATAAAGAATGAGCTATATTCTCTTTCAAGAGAAGGGAAGGGAACATTTTCCACCATCTCCACCCTCCTCTGACTCTCATTTTAAAAACTGAAAGGCTCATTCAAAAACTATCCAAATCCACTAGACCAGCTGAAGGTTTGAGTTACCAAATAAATGGGAATGTAACGCAGTTCACCTCATTTCCTTAAAGCAGTAACGCGCACCAAAAGCCAAAAAAACCCAAACCATAACACCAAACCCAACCTATTTTGATGTCCCTTTGCTTTCAAAAGGCTTCAAAATGTCAGCTTCAAAGAAAACAAACCAACCAATTAAAACAAACAAAAAACCAACAGCTCAGTCTTGGAGTTGTAGATCAATTTAAACCAGCTGAGTTTAAACTGATTTTCAACTGGATGGCTGAGTACACCCCACATTTTGTGGTCCCTGCTGGAAATAGATAATTTGCAGGCAATGAAAACAAGTTCTGGGTGTGTAAGAAAATTTGAACATTTACCAAGATCCAATCTGAGTCCAGAGCACAGATTGAGCTCAAACTTCTCTCTCTTAAATTCTTTACCAAGCTGGTTTTTGTTCTTAATGAAAACAGTCTTCCACCAGGCAAGAGATTTCTAGACACCTCTACTCATCTGCAATAGTTTGATAATTTACCCAATGGAATAGATGTAAAACTAAAAGACAAGTAGTGTCATAGTTTCACCTCAGATGTGTAAGATTAATTTTGAGGATACCAGGTTTCTATCTGTGTATCGTACAGGATGAGAACATTTATCTGCTCTTGAAGGAGGGAAATATGCTCCCTCATGAGGGAAAAAGTTATCTTAAAAAGAGTTTGCATCTTCTATTTTTGAAATCTATGGAACAAAAGTAAGGCTATAAAAATGTATAATATTTCTGAAGAGCAAGCATCCACATTTTATATTTTGATTTATTGGGAAATAAAAGTCAAGTGGAACTGGCTCAAGATCCTCAGAGAAGTCCAACCAACACTAAATCTTAAGCGCGGGCTCTCACACACACGTTATGCCAACTATGTCTGACCTTAGCCATATGGAAAAGTATTCCCTTATATAAATATTAATCTAGTTATATAAAGAATCATTTTTAGACTCTCTGATTCCTATAATTGTACTTTGACCAAGTTGACAAGGGTTCTGTCCTCATTCTTGTATTTTTAGCTTATGTTACATTGGCCACACCACCTTAATCTCTTTATTCTCCTTAACCAAAAGGGCAATGACACCACATTTCTGCCTCCCAGAAGCGTTATGTGAATGGATATAGCAATGAAGTACTTAGATCCTACAGCAACTGCTGTAAACCTTGGCTAAAATTCCAGTTTATTAACTGTATGCAGGTTGGCTGATGACCCTGAGGCTACTTCAGAGTTCTCTTATGGCAGAAATTACCCTTAAAATGTGTCACCCCAGGGAAGAATTATGTTGTGCAACTGGCATTTCAGAGAAAAGAAAGCAACAACACCTTTGTTTTTCACCCAAATATATATCAGCAGTAGAAGCTACTGAGACTGAGGAAGGGCCTGAAATTCAGAGTGAAACCTGCCTTCAGTTTTTGAGAGTTTTTCAAGTTCAAAAAGGAAACTGGAAGGCAACAGCTGCCTTAAGTCTGGCAGAAACTTGTTTGGATAGTTCAAATTTTCCCCAAAGGTAATTCCAAGAGATCCATTTCCCAACCCTGCCACTCCAAACAGGTCTGCAATAGTGCTGCAACACTGCTTTGGAAGTAGATGTATTTTTTTGCCTTCACTTGGGACCCTTACAGAAAGCCCCCAAAACAACAGCAGCTTTTGTCGTTCTGCCAAAACGTGACTTGATGAATATTGGTAGAGGGGGAAGGGCAAATACAGAAATAATTTATAACATGTCCCTAGAGAATTTGCTCTTGCAACCTGCCCTGCTGTCAGGTCCTTCCTTGGAATGCATACTGAAACCTGGAGGAATCTATGGAGCATGGTCTCCATTCCCATTTGTTTATTCTGGGTCTTAAGAATCTTTCTCAAACAGTCAAGGCATCAGGTTTTGAAGTTAACTGCTTCGTTGCTTATGTAGATGTCGGTTCATACTTGCACCCAAAGAGAAAAATAATGCTTTTAAATGCATGTCTAAAATTTGACTGACAGTGCATGTGAGAATTATACTACGAAAGTAAATCACAAGTGATACAGATAATTCTAATTACATGTATAAAAACCACAGGACTGAAATGTTTATTACTGTTGAACCTCAAGCTCGCTGAAGCCTGGAAACACAAGAATTAAGCCTGCCCGCTTTCAGCTGTCCTCAAAACATCATTTTGCAGTTCCTTTATGTACATATGTCCTTATGTACATTTGTCCTTATGTTCATGAGCACAGTGTTTTTTTTCCAGAGAACCCAAATTCAACATAAACAGAGGAAAGACAGCTGTAACTATTTCTTTTTCTCCCGTTTGGCATTCACCGAACAATACTTCTCTTCTGAGTAGACACAGGCTCTTGAAGGCAGCACTCAGCCATGAACCATTCCTCCTTCTTCTCCAAAAAAGCACACTGACTAGTTGGGACACAATGAGAAGGCGAGAAACAAAGCTATGCAAGAAACCTTCACTTTAAGCTGTAATTTTGAGCTTTTGACATTTGTTATTCTTGTAAAGCAGTAGAGGGGCCTTTTACATTTTTAACTAAGTGAAACAAAATTGAAATTTGCTTCCTCATGTAAGATCATGCAAACAGATGCTTGGTTCACACACAATACTTCAATACTAACCTGAGCATGTAGGTAGAACTCCTTGGTTACCATCCCCTGTGAGGACCAACAGCCAGGAGAAACAGGATGCTTTTCCAGTGACTTTGAAAGGTTTCTGTTCACAGCAAAAGAAGAATCCTGGGCTCCATTCCTGATCCGCATGAACTTACAGACGTGGATCTTCTGCACCTTCCCCACACGTACAATCCCTTTTGCAGCATCTTTTTAATATGTTCTGTTACCCGTCTCATCCCACCCCTGTCTTCAGTCCCCTTCCCAATCTCCTCCTTTTATTCAGAGGCTTCTCAATCCAATTCCAAACTTTTTTTTTTTTTTGCCATCTAGTCTCATCCACCTTTCAAGTCACTCAACAACAACCCCTTCTTCCAAAGTCAACACTGTATCTCCAGTTTCCTTCACAGTCATTCTCAGTTCTCCTCCCGTGAATGGAAATCACAGAATCACAGTGTCAGGGGTTGGAAGGGCCCTGGAAAGCTCATCCAGTGCAATCCCCCCATGGAGCAGGAACACCCAGATGAGGTTACACAGGAAGGTGTCCAGGCGGGTTGGAATGTCTGCACAGAAGGAGACTCCACAACCCCCCTGGGCAGCCTGGGCCAGGCTCTGCCACCCTCACCCCCAACAAGTTTCTTCTCAAATTTAAGTGGAACCTCTTGTGTTCCAGTTTGTACCCATTGCCCCTTGTCCTGTCACTGGATGTCACAGAGAAGAGCCTGGCTCCATCCTCCTGACACTCCCCCTTTCCATATTGATCCCCATGAATGAGTCCCCCCTCAGTGTCCTCTTGTCCAGCTCCAGAGCCCCAGCTCCCTCAGCCTTTCCTCACCCGGGAGATGCTCCACTCCCTGCAGCATCTTGGTGGCTGCGCTGGACTCTCTGCAGCAGTTCCCTGTCCTGCTGGAACTGAGGGGCCACAACTGGACACAAGATTCCAGGTGTGGTCTCCCCAGGGCAGAGCAGAGGGGCAGGAGAACCTCTCTGACCTACTGACCACCCCCTTCTAACCCACCCCAGGTCCCATTGGCTTCCTGGCCACAAGGGCCCAGTGCTGGCTCATGGTCACCCTGCTGTCCCCTGGACCCCCAGGTCCCTTTCCCCTACACTGCTCTCCAACAGCTCGTTCCCCAACTTACACTGGAACCTGGGGTTGTTCCTGCCCAGATTTAAGACTCTACACTTGCCCTTGTTATATTGCATTAAATTTTTCCCCGCCCAGCTCTCCATCCTGTCCAGGTCTCTGATGGCAGCACAGCTTCCAGTGTCAGCCACTGCTCCCAGCTTGGTGTCACCAGCAAACTTGCTGACAGTCACTCTGTTCCCTCGTCCAAGTCATTGATGAATATATTGAATAACACCAGCCCCAGCACTGCCCCTGAGGCACTGCACTGGACACAGGCCTCAACTGGACTCTGCCCTATGACCACGACTCTCTGGCTTCTTCCCTTCAGCCAGTTCCCAGTTCACCTCACTACCCGATCGTCCAGACCGCGCTCTCTCAGTTCAGCTGTGAGGATGCTGTGGAGACTGTGTCAAATCCCTCACTCAAGTCAAGGGAGATCACGTCCACCGTTCTGCCATCATCTATGTACATGGAGAGTCTATGGCTATTTACTTTAAAAATCAGCCAGAAAGCTGTATTTTTAAGCAGCCTAGGAAAAATCTTCCCTTCTTACAGACAGGTTAGAATAAGAAAAGCAAGTAAGTGTTTAAATACTAAAAGAAATGGAAAACGGCTCCTCGCTAGCTCAGTTCTTGTGAACTCCCAAGTTTTAGCCGTGCTGATCAGTTCGTCTCACACAGTAATGACTCATTTGTACCACAAACAATCAAAATTACCTGGAGGCGTGAACTGAACCACCAATGACTAATTAGTCACCACTATTTTTAAGCTGGACCAAATTCATGCTCTGCTGATGATCAGTGTTCATCATAACACCAGTGCTGGCATTGGGACAAACCTTTGGGCATCAGAATCATTTACAGGAATTTCTCCGCAGAATTCCATTACGAGGGGAACAAGTAAGTGTGGTGTAACATAACTTCAGTTCAAGCCAAAATCAGTACCTTCTGGAAAAGTATAAATAAAATTGGATATGGTTATGAAAATACAGAATCTGGTCCTAAAAGAATCTAACCCATGTTTGATGGGTGTTCTCAATTTAATTTTGAGGAATTATTGCAATTTAAGCCCTAAGACTCCAAAAAGGGCCACAGAACCCCACTGCAAGCAAGGAAATCTCACCCTAAAGAAACACCTTTCAAGATCAGGACTGAAATGTTTGCAAAAAACAAGGAAAATAACCTTTCCAAAACACTGGAGACAAAACGAGAACACTACTGTTCTTTGGGTGGAAGGACATCCATATTAATTGAAGGCTACGTAATTAAGTTGTAGTTAAGTACGGCGGTATTCACAAGTTATTAGTAGAAAAAGAACTTCAAAACCAAAGTTTGAATAGTAAACCTTTCTCTTTTAAGGACTCTGATCACAAAATATTTTTCCTCCTTTATAGATGTCTCATTAGAGAACTCACCAAATTTTACCAAATACACTGAAAGCATATTTGGTCTCTTCCTATTATAAATCTGCCATCATTTTTGAGTACAGAGTTACCTCTGGAGAAGATGGTACACCTGACACCCCAAATTAAGGAAAAATCTAGAAGAAAAGTAGAAGACAAAACCAAAACTTTGGACTTTAAGAATACTCTTATTAATTCTTATTAATCTTATGCATAGAAATCCTGGCAAATTTGTCAAAGTATGACCTTCCTCTCCTTGTGTTACAAGAGTTTCATTCAGTAAATGATGGATGGGATGGAGGGGATGGATGGAGGGGATGGATGGAGGGGATGGATGGAGGGGATGGATGGAGGGGATGGATGGAGGGGATGGAGGTACAGATTTCACACTGTGCTGGACTGAACACAACACAACTTTGTTAACTGACAATAATTTTGACCAAGGAGGTAACTGCAGTATTTGAGACCATAGCATCTTTTTCAGAAGTGAAAAAAGGCCGTAAGTTTTCTCAGTCTTCTCGCAAACACAAACACTGGCTAAGGATCAAGTATTGTTTTGCTGTGTTTCCTTGTAGCTAGCTTACAGTATTGCTTCACTCCGCACTTAATGCACAAAGGGCAAGGATGAGAGTAATGGTTTGATACTTTATACACTAAAAATAGCTTTGTTTGGGTTTTTTGAGGGTAGAACAATCAAAAGTGTTTTAACCAAACAAGACATTGGTTTGGCAGAGAATTCACAGGCAGTGACTTTGTAGCTCTCTCCTAATCTCCAATTCCGCATTAGCTGTCTCTAGGCCCAAAACAGACAATATATTTTAGCATTTATAAACTTCATTCTTTACACATCATTGACTACTCGGATAAAAGGGAGGGCAAGTTTTATTTCTGGAGGATATACCATAAACTGCTGGTGCGGATTACTACTACATCTCCTGTTCATTTGCACCCACCCGTCGGTGGATACGCTCCTCAAAAACAGGATTTCTGGTCCAGAACCACAATCTGCAGTGAGGGTTTTCTTTGGGACAACAGCTTTTTAGCAAACTCTTTTTCACAGTCCTTTAGCCCAGACCTAACTTTATATAAGGTCCCATGATCCCTAAAATTATTTCGGAGTGCTTTGGTTTTAATTCAAATTGTTTAGCAGTTATTGTGGAAGACTTCTGAAAGTGATGGAGAGGTTTTTGCTGTGGTTTGTCTTTTTTTGAGCCCCAGATTTGCTCAAAGAAATGCTGAGATGAAGCAGGAAAGGGGTGAAACTGGTTACCAAAACCCCCTGCTCAAAACCTGACTCAGAGCTTAACAATCTGAGCAGAAACTGGTATTCTTGGCAATGGGTAAGTGCCACAAACCAGAATAGGGCAGGTCAGCTCCACCAGAGAACACAGTGTCACCCAGAACCCCCAAGTTGCTCTTTCTGCTCACTCCTGCCTCCCCAAACCAGAAGAAAACAGAAAGAAAACAATCAAAGAAAAACTTGATCCTCAAACTTCAGTCCTGGCAAAGAGTATTTCCCATCGGCAGTATCATGATCTCTATAAAGGGATTTCATAGTCTCACACTGAGAAGTTTTGCCCATCATACACAAATTATTACAAAATGCAGGTCAGGACCTGCACAGTCCCAACAGCTAATTTGTTTTCCTCTGACTTTTAACCTATCTGACTGTGGGAGGATAAATCCTCTGGGAAGTGCCTCCTTTCCATCACCTTCACATCATTGCCAATACCTTATAACATCCCTAAGAAGAACTTCAGTTTTTCTAGGCAATAACAGTAGAAAACTGCAATGTATCTCCAACATTTGTCGTTGACCAAACTCTATGAAAAGAAAAGGAAAAAAACTGAAGCAAAGTTGTATGAAAAACCTCATCTAGTTATTGCCCATACCAGCAAGTCAAAGGAAAACGTTTACAACACTTACAAACAATTCCAGCTCCCCAGATAACTAACATGTGATTTCATCTCCCTCCAAATTATTTTCTCATGCGCTATTGAAACTTCACTCACTGCAGTTTGCAAAGAAAAGAGTCATTCAAGGCTGTGGGCCAGTAATTACAATTACCAGTAAGTCAGCAGCGCCGTCAAAACTATTGAAACAATAAACTCAATTAGAGAGTTACCACTGTTATTTTGTGAACTATGGAACCTGCTAGCTCACACCTCTCTGTCCATAACCTTACCTATGTGAGGAGTATTTTTGTCCAGGCTTATTTGGAGTAGTAAAGCTACTTGGAGCACAGAATTGCTCCTTATTTTCAAGCCTTTCCCTCCTAGAAGCCTCTGGCACAGGCAGAGGGAAGTTGAGGAGGTTCTGCTTAGATATGGCAGTTTTCCCTTCCCTGATATAAAAAAGCCTCGCAGAATTGCATCCTGATATAGCAGATAGAAAAAGAAGGCAAGGAAAGCTGGCAGGGAGGCCACTTACCAACAGCAGAACATTTAGAATTTCTCCTTATTCTCCTTAACTCACCATTGGGGTCATTTGAGTAGAGTATAAGAGTATAAGTATATTCATGTAGAGTATAAGCCCTTGCCTTGTTTTCTCCATGTATCGCAGAATTCAAGCAAAATTACCTCATTCACTTGTTTTTTGTCCAAGTGAAAAACTTGACCAGAACTCGTTGAGGCAATTTCTTCATAGACCTTGTACCCAATATGATCCCTGTCATCACAGTCTCCAGTCAGCACAAAGACTACCTGTATTAAAAATATAGAGATAAATGTAAAGAAAAAATCATTTGGTACACGGTGCAAAGTTTGGGAAAACATTGCAAAGACAACATTAAGGCATGAAAACAAAAGAATTGTATCGCTTGGCCTGGGGTCATGTTACTTTGCGTGACGGACAGCCCTGTTGCACTCACTGCTGATGGAAAAAGTAACGGAGAAGAGAAAGAAAGGACAAGATGTAAAATCTATAAAAAGATTTCACTGAGTCTCACACAGAAGGTTTTAACCTTTCAATATTGAGAAAACAGGGTATTAAACACATAAACCAGCTGAGAACGCAAAGCCCCTCGGTACCTGCGATTGTTTCTGTTGGATGAGCTGCAGCACTTCATGGGTAAGTCTATAATCCTTGGACCGGGCATCAGTAAACACATAGATGAAGGAACCAGGAAGAGAAATTTCCAGAGCGATCTTTATTGCGCCGATGCTCATCTCTGGACAGTCTCCGCCACCCTGTTCACAGGTAGAAGAAAAACAAAGCACACATTACTTTCTTTTGGGACATTCAAGGCGGATAAGTTCTCGGCTTCTAATAATTCCTTCGCTTTTATTGATCCTAAGCATTGTACCATTTCTGCAGACAATTCCTTAGGGAAAAGCAAGTCAAAGGAAGGGTTGTGGTTAGTCCTGAAAATGCTTGTGTTGTGGTCACTCCTATATTTTCTGGGAGCACCATGTTTAGCTCCATTTCCTACACTCACATGCTCCCTGACTGGCTGACAATTTAATTCTTCTTCCAAGTATGACTTGATTTAAATTTACATGAAAGGACCAGTTTCTCTTCCTAAATTAAGAATTAGAGGAAAATACTGTTTAAATAAAAGTTCGCTTTGCCTTACATAAAAATTAATTGGATGTATTGAAGACAGAATTTTCCAAGGAGTTGAATACGAACTGTAAAACCTGCCCCTGTAAATGGAAACATCTCCATACTTTCAAGATTAAATATGAAAGTTATTCCTTTTATTTCTACGGTCAACACGCCTTTGCACACACACAAATCTCCACAGCCTGGGAAGGAGGAAAAAAGGTAATGCAAGTGTTGCATCTGTTTTTAATTCTCTAGGTGCTGTCAGAAATTCTGTTTTGAGGTTAAACGCTCACACAGACACATAAACCAGACAACTCTTGCCTTCCACAGTCTCCCAGTCCTTAAGAATTCCAGCTGTCCCCAACAAAATGTTCATGTCAGTAACCATTTTTTATCTACTAGTATCTTCAACCCCATTTCAAAGCAGGAATATCAATAAACTCCTCATCTACGTTGAAGAATAGGTACTTTGCCATTGTTTTCTTTATAAATCAGTGCTTTCTAAGTCTAGTCTTATGTTTCTGGGGAAAGCAAGAAGTAGACTCCAGACTGCCTGAAATTCAAGAGGGAACTTGAACTCTCCAAAAAACATTTGACACCCGTCAGATCTTTATCTTGGCAATGTGTATATGATCCTATGGGACCGATCAGTACATCCAAGTTACTTCTTTCCCGCTCTTGCAAAGCGTCACCTTCAGCAAAAGGCTCTTCCACATAGATATTTCATTTGTAGGCGAAGTCAAGATAAGAGCTGATTTCTACAGACACCTATTTGGAACAATAAAAACCCAACTTTATTCCCACTTCAAGTCCACTAAATTATTGTCTCATGTAATATTCTACATGGCAGCATCTATTTTCTATACATAACAGGGAAAGCACTGCTGAGCTAAATGGTTATTCTGAGAAGAAGGGTGAACTGTTTTATTCATGTAACACAGCAGAGGGATATTCTCAAAAGGCAGCAAGGCAGAACTATGAAACAGAACGGTGCTAGTTTTATTTCAAAAAATAATAATAATAATACTAAGAAAAATTTCCATTAAATGTTTCCTGCCTTTCTCTCCAAATTACAATTAAATATGGCTACAATTACCTTGTGAAGCTTTCTGGAAAAACAGAGGTGAGTAAAGCTCAGCAAGTCTCATTTTCTGTTCAGTCTGGGCAGCAGAAAATGTAGCAAATTTAGGTTGTTAGCTCAGCTAATCTATAGTATTCACATTTCTTCTCTCTAAATTTGATACCTATATAACTATTTACTTAAATGGCATTGTCTCCACCTGCAAAAGGATGAATTTGGTGTCTGACTTAAAAAGCATTATCAACAGCTCCTACAGGAGACTGTTTTCATTCAGTTGTCATTTTTACACTGAGAAATACTCAAATAAGGCCTTGTCATAACTGCTGATACAAGTGTGTTGGCATCTGTATCACAGGATCATGAGACACTCATGTGAACTATATGAGTGAACTATATGAGTGAATGTGAACTATATTCAACTATGTGAATATACTTTGAAAGGTTTTTATATGGACAAGATTCAAGTATGTTGCTTATACAAGTAACTACCCATTGTTAAAAGTGTATTTAATACGAGAACACACAAAAAAAACTGGTTAATGCTTAAAAAAAAAAGACACTAAGAAGTCACTGCTGCCCAAGTACAAGTTATTGTCATGCTGTCCATAGGGATGATTCAAAAGAGCATCTAGTCAAATCCCCCCCATTCCGGCACCTTTTTTAACTGTCTTTCTAGGAAAAATACTTATAACAAACACGTAGGAAGTGTCAACATTTTCTGGGAGAACTGAAGATGCCTTATCAGTCCTGTTCTAATCACTTTGTAAATTTCTATTTTCACCAGTGTAAGGAATTAATGCAAGTCAGTGAAAAACTTAATGCAGCTGAATGCGCACATATTGAAATTAATGCCAAAATACGCAACCAATCGGGATTAAAAAAATCTGAAATTCATTAGACAGTAACTTTTAAACAAGCTGCTTGTAACTGAAGAGTTGAATTCCCAAAAGCTTCACCTAAATCATATACTTTTTAGAAATAGCTGCAATTATTTTCCAGTAGAGCTGTTTAGAAAACAAAAAAGTAAAGACTGGAAGGATTTTTAAGGTTTGCGTTTCCCTGTGAAGGAGAAAGCCCCAAGGGTTGGCATTCGACGTACTATTGTTTGCTCTGAATTTTCATCTTTCTGCCAACTTTTAAACTACTCATTCTTCCCAAATGAGCACTTTTGGCTCTCAAACAGCCTTTTCTTGCTGGGCTTACGCCACATGCCGGTTTGTAAAAGACGGTTGTTTCAGATGGGAGAGCCTGTCTGGCATTACTGACCCCACCAAGGTTCTCCACAGGTCAGAAGCGTTTTGCTTGATGAGAAGATAATCTGATCTTATTTCCTTTCAGTAAGGGCAGCTCCACTCCGATACCTCTCTTTCCTTCCATCATTGTCACCCAGGGAAACTCCTCCAAGGGAGATACACAGATGTGCCAGTCCCAAAACTGCCACTAGGCTCCATTTGCGAAGACGAGCGCCCAAGTCAACCTGACGCTTTTGAATCGGTAGGTGCTGAGTAACGCACGGCAGCGAAGGCAACACCTAAGTCGTACTCAATTGGTCTTACAGTCTTTTTGTCACTAAATCAGTTAATTCAAGCTACGGAAGGGTTTTCATGAGAACTAAGTCTTAGAACACAATAAAACAGTTCATAAAAGCGTCCGTGAACAAGTGGCAGAAGTATTAAAATGCAAAATAAATGTTAGCATTATCTAACTATTCTTGTGTTATTGAACAGTTTACATACGTTGATGCAAACCAAGACAAAGTAATTAACTGCAATCATAAATTAAGATGACAGCTTGTGCAGGCAAAATGCCAGAGGTAGATGCCTACACCCTGATGAACCATTGTAGCTGAAACATCAACACGAGAAGAAAGATGAGAGGGAGGGAATGGGGCCTTTGCTAGAACCACATAGAGAACAAACAAGTTACTCACCTGAACATAAAGTTCCCTGAGTTCAAACTGAAATTTCTTGGGATCTGTGGTTATTGTCACCGGCCCAATTTCTAGGATGGAAAAAAATAGGAAAGTATGAGGAGAGCACCAAGTTATCAAAAGACAACTGAAGAGCTGGCTGCTTCGGATTCATAAAATCTGGTAGCGAAAAACAAAATAAAGCATTAAACAGAAAGGAATAATTGAGAATGATATACTGATATACTATGATTCCAAATCTAGCAATTAATACCACAGCAGAACTACCAACTTCTAGGTGTCTTGAACATTCAGACGCACACAAAGCACTCCGCGTTGTGTTTATTTCACATATGCTTTTGAACAATCATTTAATTGAACTGAATACATGTGTCAGCTTCACTGGCTGATATTAAAGAGGAAAAAACAGATGCCACATATCTTGCCTGAAAGAATACGTACCCTCTAGGTACAGAAGTCCAGTGTGAGCCCAGTGCCCAACCTCAGTGTATCCAGCAGCAGTTGCCAGAAAGAACTGAAGCAGAATCAACTCTATTTGTGGTGACTGCCACGTCTTTGTGTACCGAGAAACGGCAGGACATCAAACTGAAGTTACAGCAGCACATATCTGAGCGTTTCCCAATCACACCAGCTGTGCCACAAGCCTCCCTCTGCCCCTTCAACAATTGCCTTCCTAATTGGTATCAAATGTGATTCTAAGCAGCTGTTTTCCTCCGGCTGTGATTTCCTGACACTTCACCTCCGTGTGCCCTGGCACTCGTGCGCTTTGGTCTTTCCTGCCCTGTCCTGCTGCCAGTAATTGCACAAATCTAGCTCAGCAAGCTGGCTCAGGGCGCTAGGCCAGGAATAAATACATAAATACACAGGCAGACGCTAAAAGAAAAAAAAAAAGGTAATACATTTCTGCTGGTTTAGTGCCCCAAAGCGTTCATAAAGAGCTCGGCTGAGTACCAGCACACAGAATGGGGTACGGTTTATGAAGTCAGCGTGAACCAAAAGCGTGGAAGTGCAGTGGTGCTCACTTAACACAGCTGTAGTTTACATGGAAGCGCTGCCTCAGCACACCATACAGCACCTTCCAAGCTCTGTACAAGTCAGGATGTACTTATCTTCCATATAATCTAGACATTTTTTAAACACTTGAAAGTTTTATTTCACTGGAGTTTCAACAACAGCCATCACTAAGATCTACTATAATCACAAGTGTTTGCTTGGGGGGCTCTATTTATCAGTGCCTTTTGCTAAGTGAAGGTTTTAATTTGTGTGGAAGTCACGCAAGAAATCACACAATGCCTGTCCTAGGGTGTTAAACTGTCTCCAGTTTGGGGTTTCTTTTGGTATGGCTTTGACTTTAGCCATTTATCTCTTTACTAAAACACTACATTATTGTCGAAAGAGCCGTTCCAAGGCGTCACTGCTCCTCCACAGTCCTGCTCCCACCGCTCCACCTGGTACCATCCCTCTTTAGGTGTTCTTTAAACCATACACCTGTAACAAAGCTACTGCCAAACTGTTTCACTTCAGAATGGGGTTTATACCTGTAGTAAAAATAATAGGTCCCCAAAAGGAGTCAGCAGGATCACTCACGTCTTCAGTGACAACGTGACAAACGGTGGCACTGTCAATGACACTGACACTCCCGTGACTCTCGATGCCAGCTCTCATCAGAGGGACAGCAGGAGTACTTCCAACAGCGAGTGGCAATGCTACTACAGCACGTAAACCTGCAGCTACAGGCAGCTCACCAATGCTGAAGGAACAGATGATGATACAGAAGGTTACTGGAATGGCAATAACTACCACACCTGGGGCTGGTATCACCTCTCCCACCCACAGTCTCATCTTCTCACAGGTGTCTAATTATAGAATCATTTTGGTTGGAAGAGCCTCTCAGGATCATCAAGTCCAACCATAACCCACCCCTGTCCCTGCCCCATGTCCCTGAGAACCTCATGTCCATCTGTCCAGCCCTCCAGGGATGGTGACTCCAGCACTGCCCTGGGCAGCCTGTTCCAATGCCCCACAGCCCTCTGGGGAAGAAATTGTTCCCACATCCAACCTCAGCCTCCCCTGGCGCAACTTGAGGCCGTTTCCTCTGCTCCTGGCGCTTGTTCCTGGGGAGCAGAGCCCGACCCCCCTGGCTCAAAGCTCCTTTCAGGCAGGTCAGAGATCAGAAGGTCTCCCCTCAGCTCCTGTTCTCCAGCTGAACCCCCCAGGTCCCTCAGCCGCTCCCATCACACTTGTGCTCCAGCCCCTCACCAGCTCCGGTCCCTTCTCTCCACTCGCTCCAGCACCTCAAGGCCTTTCTTGAGCCCTCAGGTGATTTTAGTGCCACTGGTGCCGCCATTTTGTGCGCTGAGGTGATCCCGCCACGCCTGGTGCCGCCATTTTGAGCCCTGAGCTGAGGGGCCCAGAGCTGCCCCAGGACTGGTGGTTTGTCCTCCCCAGGTCCCAGCACAGGGACGGTCACTGCCCTGGGCCTGCTGGCCACACCAGTGCTGGTACCAGCCAGGATGCTGGTGGCCTCTTGGCCACCTGGGCACACGCTGGCTCATGTTCAGCCGCTGGCACCAACACCCCCAGGGCCTTTTCCTGGGGCACTTTCCAGCCGCTCTTCCCCAGCTGCAGCGTTCATGGGGTTGTTGTGACCCAAGTGCAGGACCTTGGTGAACCCCAGACAATTGGCCTCAGCCCATGGATCCAGCCGGGCCAGACCCCTCTGTATGGCCTTCCCGCCCTCCAGCACATCAACACTCCAGCCAACCTGGTGCCATCTGCAAACTGACTGAGGGTGCCCCCGATCCCCTCATCCAGACCATTGATAAAGAGATTAAACAGAACTGGCCCCAGTGCTGAGCCCTGGGGACACCACTCGTGACTTGGCTCAGTTCACCACAACTCTTTGGGCCCGGCCCTCCAGCCAGTTCTTTACCCATGGCAGATACACCATCCAGGCCATGAGCTGCAGCTTCTCCAGGAGATGCTGTGGGATACGGTGTCAAAGGTCTTACTAGAGTCTAAGTGCACAACACCCACAGCCTTTCCCTCATCTACTAGTCAGGTCACCTTGTCACAGGAGATCAGGATGGTCAAACAGGACCTGCCCTTCATAAACCCATGGTGACTGGGCTTGATCATATAGTTCTCTAGTAAGTGCCATGTGATGTTATTCAAGACCATCTGCTCCATGACCTTGCCCGGCACCAAGGTCAGACTGACAGGTCAGAGAGTTATTCATTACTCCTCACATGCAGTTTACAACACCCTTCTTTCTAAAAGGTCTAAAAGGTGATGTGACCCTCACCACCTTGTACAAAACCCCATCTTTCACATGCTGTGACACCACCAGCTGATGTGACCTGCTTGCCAAAAAAACCTGAAATAGCCTTCACCCTTTCATCCTCTTTTTCCTGCACCCAAAGTGCAACTCAAGCAAGCCCATTCCATCAATGCAGTTAAACACAGGCCTTCAGAGCAGGCAGAAAAGAGAAAAGTGAGAAGAAAACATTACCAGAAGTGGTTTCGGTTTCCTTGCCAACTAGGAACCATTTGCAGAACGGACTTGAGGAAGGAAGGGCAAGTCCTCTCATAAACCACCACAGAAAGTTCTTACAGAAGGTTAAATCCCTGATACCGTGAAGTCTGAATCAAGTTGCAATCATCAGTCTAAACAATGCTGACCAGCTTTGTGGCATTAAACTAAGGTAAGACATGAAAAAAAAATACAGTTGAGCTGATAGAAAAAAGTGAACACTGTAAACAGAAAAAGACCAATGTGCCAGCGCTCATAACAGTGTTTGGTGTTTGAGAGGCGCGGTGAAGCACGGCTTTGTTCTTCTGTCCATCTTTAACAGTACACATGCATCCAGTCAGCTCATAGGCCTAATTGCACATCTATCCACAGCCAAAATTGCCCAAAGTCTCAATAACTGCATGCAGAAGTCGAGCACACAAGTCAGACATTCCTCAAATCAAGCACAGTTACAAATCTATCATTCTAAACACAGAGTATTTACTCAAGAAACCAGATCCTGAAAATGTGCCAAGTAAAGCAGAAGAAAAAAAAACATCTCTTTTTTTCTTCTTAAAGCTTCATTAGTTCTCCAGGCAAAGATTGACATGTGAAATATTCCAACTGAACATGCCAGTTCTGATGTTGAAATATGAAACCATTTTCAGGCACGGCTATTGGAATATTTGGGACTAGTTTGTTAGGGAGGTGCCCCCATTGCTCCCGACTCCAAAGTTGTCCCTGGTCCCCTAGAAGTGATTGTACTATAAATGAAAAGCTCAATACAGACACAGCAAAGCAGCATCTGCCTTAGGCAGCAATTAAACTTGCATCCCTCAAAATTAAAACATCAATGTTAAGTTCTTTCAAACTGACTTGGTGAGCCAAGACTTCATACTGCACACACGGAAAACACTGGTGACATAGGAAAGGAAACACATTTTAAAGAAAGGATTGCACATGACTGAACAAAACCTGCACTTCCTAACCCAAAAATCACAATGGAAGCACCGTGGTGTTTGAGCTTGTACCTAAGCAATGAAACAAATATGACAGCAGAAAGCCAAGTACCGGTCCATTTGATAGAGATCAAGAGTCTCGATACTTCCTTTCTGGGGTAGATCTGATCAAAACCATCTCCCCTATAAATAAGCAGAGAAGTAACTGGATTAACCGGCCGTTCTGACAGGCTTGGATGTTTTTCCGTGTTTGTCTACAAGCTGAACAGCAGGCGCATTGGGAAAAGCAAAACTTCCCAGTGACACACAATCACACATCATTACCAGTTTGGCGCCCCCTTAATCCCAACCGCATCTGCGCCAAAGATCTTATTTGGACAACTGGATGTTTTAGGAGATCTAGCAAAGGAATATGGGAACATTTGCCTAACTCATCAACTCAGAACACTGAATTTCTCTGTTCTGGAAGAAAAAAAAGGAAATAAAAGCTCTAATTGCTACTTGGTAGCCAAAGGAATTTCAGCAGAGATGCTAAATCCTGGAGAATGCTCTCACCCACAGAAGTCTTTCTTCTAACGCAGAGCAAGAGCATTTCCCTGATGCAAAACTATATCCAGGATTCAAATAAAGCAAAACACCCTCCCCAAAAAAACCCCACACCTTTGGGTACTTCCAAAGAACAGAAACTTCAATGCTAGTACAGTGCAAATACAAACTAACAAACAAAAAGTAATAATAATTTAAAAAGCCACAAACCACAATGACCCAAAAAATCCTGATATTCTAATAAGAAATATAATTACAACACCCTTTTACTCCATTCCATAACACAACATGTCATCCCAATGCTGATGGATTATTGGTATGATGCAGATTTTTACCATCTTTGCAATGGAATAGCCCTCTATGGTCTAGAACTGTACAGATCAAAGTATATCTTGTTATTTCTTCGTTACGTAGTATAGAGCTCAAAAATATAGTTTCCCCCACTTTATAACACAAAGAATACCTCAATGGCAATTATCTCCCACATACTTATTGAGTGGACTGATGCATTTAGCACCTGGCGTCTGAAAAATAAGGACTTCTATTCAGTAAAATCTGCATGTTTTTTTAATGCATACTTTGAAAAGTGAAATATATACCTTGAAAACTTTGAAACACCCCTGAAAAATCCTGTTCAGAGTTGCAGTATACATAAAATTGCTACAACTTCATCAGAAAGCTGCATTTACAAAGCAATCGCTGTTTACGCCAGTCACTGCACATTAAGTATCACGGCTCAAGTGGAGTTGTATGAATAAGGATTTACAGGTCAAACTATGTAAATGACGTATTTGTACCTTCAGGCTGTCAAATAATTTTCTTATTTTCACACAATTTTGGGAGATTGTGGTTTACTGGGATCAAGGAAAATATATGTACAGCAAAGGGCTGGGAGGAAAAGGGAAGATTTTCAAGGATGTGATTTGAAACTAGGTAAATGTGGAAGCATCCTAGTGTAAATTTCACAGTATCACAGTATGTTTGGGATTGGAAGGGACCTCAAAAGATTATCCAGTCCAATCCCCCTGCTGGAGCAGGAACACCCAGGTGAGGTGGCACAGGAACATGTCCAGGTGGGTCTTGAATGTCTGCACAGAAGGAGACTCCACAACCCCCCTGGGCAGCCTGTTCCAGGCTCTGCCACCCTTACTGAGAAGAAGTTTTTTCTCAAATTTAAGTGGAACCTCTTGTGTTCCAGCTTGATCCCATTACCCCTTGTCCTATGATTGTTTGCCACCGAGAAGAGCCTGGCTCCATCCTCGTGGCACTCACCCTTTATATATTTATAAACATTAATAAGGTCACCCCTCAGTCTCCTCTTCTCCAAACTAAAGAGCCCCAGCTCCCTCAGCCTTTCCTCATAAGGGAGGTGCTCCACTCCCTTCAGCATCTTGGTTGCCCTACGCTGGACTCTCTCCAGCAGTTCCCTGTCCTGCTGGAACTGAGGGGCCACAACTGGACACAATATTCCAGATGTGGTCTCCCCAGGGCAGAGCAGAGGGGCAGGAGAACCTCTCTTGATCTACTGACCACCCCCCTTCTAATACACCCCAGGTACCATTGGCTTCCTGGCCACAAGGGCCCAGTGCTGGCTCATGGTCACCCTGCTGTCCACCAGGACCCCCAGGTCCCCTTCCCCTACACTGCTCTCTAATATGTAAGTTCCCAACCTATACTGGAACCTGGGGTTGTTCCTGCCCAGATGCAGGACTCTACACTTTTCCTTGTTAAATTTCATTAGGTTATTCCCCGCCCAACTCTCCATCCTGTCCAGGTCTCTGATGGCAGCACAGCTTCCAGTGTCACCGACTCCTCCCAGCTTGGTGTCATCAGCAAACTTGCTGACAGTCACTCTATTCCCTCGTCTAAATCGTTAATGAATATATTGAATAATATTGGCTCCAGTACAGACCCCTGGGGCACTCCACTAGATACTGGCCTCCAACTAGACTCCGCATCATTTCTAACACATTTCAAGACTTACCTCTTGACAGGTATGTACAGTGGTGGGGGGAAGATAAAAATCACGCTCTGGGCATGGTTATACACTTTCATTTCATGGGTAATGCCAGTTTAAGCCGTTCCCATTTTGCCTATCACAGCGCTGCTTCCCAGCTATGGCAACTGTGACAGTTTGGGATCAGAAGACTAATACAGGTTTTATATATACAATGTATAAACACTCCTGCCTGCCCGCTTCTTTTTTAAAATATATATTAAAATAGTCTTCCAGTGGAGTGAAGAGACAATAAGAGTGGGAATGAGCAGCTGGGAGAACTAAGACGCGTCAGCCAGGATTGCTGCCAAAAGAAATCAGTGTACAATTATCCCGTATGAACTGTTTATTAACAGTGCTGAGCAGGGAGCTTTATCAGATTTAACGTGCTCTTCTCAAGCTTCCTTCTCAGTATCCATGTTATATGATATATAATTCTTCTGGAGACCTTTAGGAGTAGCTACCTGCCAAGGATGAAGAAAGTAAGAGTAATGATGGAGTTACTGCGTCCTAGGGGCACAGAAGCAGCAATCTTTAATTTCCTAAGAGAATTGGGTCCTTAGGTGCCATTAGAAACATTTCACCGTGCTCTCCTGTCCTTTCCAACACCACAGCACCACCTCACCACTGCAACTCAATAGAAGAAAAATACTTCTAATTGCCATCTCTCAACTTACAGCGAGCACGTGGATTAATAACTGAGTTTCCCCAGAAGCACAAGCACCTCTGGAGATGCCACCAACAACCACGAGCCTGCCTCAGGATCCCCCCCAAAGAACTTGGGGAGCAATGGGGTACACCAAGATCTTTAAAACACGTAGTGAGCTATTTTAAGTTCCTTCCTATATTATATTCCCTCTTGGACTCAGTTGCTTTTAGCTTTCAGACTCTAACCTGGGTATAAGTAGATTTTTTAAGAGCCCAAGAACCGCAGTGAGCGACTTTTACCAGATTCTTAACCAGACCAAAAAGAAAAGCGCCAACTCACATGTTTCCTTAATGCACTAATGCAGTCGCTTTTTTCTATTTTGTTCTCAGCCGCGTGACTTATGACTATTAAAAAAACAATAATCCAAATTCTTCACCAGTCAGCTCAGCGCAGTGGCCAAAGCCTCAATGAAACTCCGACACCACAGATTTAACACAAGTTTTACTGACAATGTGCCTTAGTAAGTGGCATATTTGTATTGCTGCTTCCCATTGTTATAACATCTGTGAGCATATGGCTCTTTTGTTTTTTTCAAAGGAAAATGACAATGGTTTAACAAGGAGAAATAAAGCCATGATATATTTACATTTATGGAAAAGAAATATTAGCTTGGTGACTAAAGTGGGTAAAATCCAGTATTATCATCTTCTGTCTACTGCAATGTTTAGCTTATGGGCCTCAAGTTTACAAGTTATTAACCAAATGCAATTATAAATATTAAAAATCAGGTGGTGATTTGCCCAGCACACAACTAGCTCACTGTTAAAACTCTTCCTTCTGAGAACTACAATAGTAAAGACACAGGATGTGCAGAGTAACCTCTTCTACCCAGAGACCTTTCAAATAAATCTAGGTTTAGGTAAAAACTCCCTCTTGAATGCGTGATGCACAGAACAGACTTAGATCCTCTCCAACCCCTGGGATGGGTGGCATTAAATCACACTCACTAGGAACCACCCATAGAAAATCTACTCCCTAGTACTGGAAATAAGAAAACACAGGTTAATTTTTATTCTAAGAAAATATTTCAGTGGAACATCCCCTCTGGTTGGTCAGAAGGTTTCGCACATCACTGGTGCACAAATAAGAGGTAAAGAAACTGGGAAATGTGACTTCATGTGGTTAAAATGTCAAGTAATGCCAGTGGCTATTAAACGTCCCAGATGTAAAAAGACACAATGCTTTATTTTGTTGCTGTTTCTGGGAACAAAGGGACATAGAGAATCCTGACCCACCTTCCTCCTCCCTCCCTGTGCTATCCGAGCAGCCCTGGAGGTCTCTGCCATGGACATTATATGCGAGTCTCTTACAACACAGTGTCCCTCATGCTCAAGCCACCCCCAGGAACTATGGGGGGTTGGTTTTATTAGTCCCCTTGTCCATCCTGTAGTGCCAGGAGTACAGACGTTCATATAGAATCACAGAACAGTTTGGGTTGAAGGGCCCATCCCAGCTCCCCCAGTGCCCCCCCTGCCATGAGCAGGGACATCTTCAGCAGCTCAGGTTGCTCAGAGCCCCGTCCAGCCTGGCCTGGGATGTCTCCAGGGATGGTTCAGCCACCACCTCTCTGGCCAACCTGGGCCAGGCTCTCACCACCCTCAGGGACAACAATTTCTTCCTTAAATCTAGTCTGAATCTCCCTCCTTTAGTTTAAAACCATCACTCCTTGTTCTATCGCAACAAGTCATGCTAGAAAGTCTGTCCCCATCCTTCTTATCGGCCCCTTTTAAGGCCGGAAAGGCCACACTAAGGTCTCCCAGAGCTTCTCTTCTCCAGCTGAACACCCCAACTCACTCAGCCTGTCTTCCCAGGCCCACGTCCTCGTGTTGGGGACCCCAGAGCTGGCCCAGCACAGACCAGAGCAGAATCGTCTCCTTCCACCTGCTGGGAATGCAGCCCAGGATACAATTTGTCTTTATTTATTGACACTACACAGCATGCAAGCTTTGATTAATGTGGCTAATTTGCTTCCCTCGGCCCCCGTGCGGAGCAAACGGCCGCTAAGGAGCGGAGCCCAGCTCCCTCAGTGCTGAGCTGGCCCGCGCCCCGAGCTCGCTCCAACAGCTGAAAAGGCCATCAGATGCCTTTCTGCTTTTGTTTATTTCCCCTTGTTAACGACAATCCGAGCTGAGTAAAATCCAGTTCACAACGCTCTTTGAATTCTTTCTCCAGACTGAACTCCAGTTCAGTCCAGGTCTATTTCTGTCTCATCCCTCAGTCTGTGTATTTTGGCAATGCTCCCGCCACACTTGTAACGGCGCTGGATACGGAGCTGACACTAAAGAATAGGGCAGAAATCAACATAAGTACAAATTTTACAGCGCTGGTTTGTGATTAATAACCTTAAAGTGTTGAAGTTAAATCAAATCCTATTTAAAGCTCAATTTTTAATTCAAAGTTTATACGTGGTACAAAGGGAAATGCAACATCAAGCAAAGATTCCCTTGGAGCCGCTGCCGGCTGGGAACAGCCGAGCTCCACCATCGGGAGCCTCTGGGCACTGCAGCTTACCCAAGTTTTCCCCAAAGGCTCCTTCTCTTGCCCCACTGAGCTTTGGTTCCCACCACGCACCCAAATGTATCTCACCATAGGAAGGGTCCATAGGATGACTCACAAAAAAACCCAAAATACAATGACTTTCCAGAATAAATTATCATATCAATCCTATGCCGTTGTTTCACAGGGTTATGTTCTTGTGATGCCCTCACGTGGTAAAAGATATTTATTTAAAAAAAAAAAAAAATCATAGATGGAATGTTGTATCATATTTCAATGGGTCTGTTGGGGTTTCTTTGACAAGAGGGGGTTAAACGACCTGGGACAAAACAGAACAGCACAACTGTTAGATACAAAGCTCATACACAGCGTGGTAAGTTTTAGGGTTTTTCCTCCGTACAAGGAGAAAAGAAGCACAAAAAAGACTGTCCTAAAATTCCTTCAGATGCCAGACACAAGCCTTGAAATCTATGGAAAGAGATTTTGCTCTGAAAATGATAAGCAAACCACATAATTAGTCAATT
Source organism: Nesoenas mayeri (assembly GCF_963082525.1). Classification (NCBI taxonomy): domain Eukaryota; kingdom Metazoa; phylum Chordata; class Aves; order Columbiformes; family Columbidae; genus Nesoenas; species Nesoenas mayeri. Next base: position 5,257,053 of record NC_137554.1, read on the forward strand.
AACCCTAAACAAAGAGAAAAGATAATAATGAGACTTGAACCACAGACCTCTCTACACTCAGGCCACTAAAACACAACTAAATACGTTTTCCTCAGTTTTCATACCGAGCCACTTGTCTCTCAAAAGAACAAAGGAAAAAAGGCTATTTCTATAAGAAATGGCTAGAATAAAAATAAGTATCTACGAGATAACATCTTGTGTGTGCATGTGTATACACATATCACCATGTCCATACTATAAAATGCTTTATATCCAGTGTTATCCAGTGGCCATCCTTTGAGAATGGAGATTTCCAAGCATAAGAAAACCAAGGTAACCTGGGACCAGCTGTGAGGAAAGAAGTTGTGTCACATTCAGTACAAAACTCTTAGAATCTTGCATATGAACTTACTCTGTACCAAAAATTCTTGTTTTCTTTTTATTAAAGTGCATCTGCTTTAAGTCCGTGATGGAGTTTTTATTGATTTCAATTACAACAGGCCCCAGCCCCCCTCCAAGTGTTACCCTATAAACTGCTAAAGGATTACTACTATAAAACCATTAGAAAGCCAAACGGTTTCCTCTTAGCCATTAGAATTGTAAATACAAATCCTCGTGCATCACTCTAAACAAATGTCCACTTCACAAAAGTAATCCCCGTGCAGCTGACAGGACGCGCAGTTTTACGGCAGATAACACTGTCCGTATACACCGATTATTCATGTGACAATATCAAGCTGTCAATGTTACCCCCAGGGCTCTAACAATGGTGCCTCATATACTGCTGAGGCATCAATTTGTTTGTTGAGTTAAAGCATCTACTTGAAGACATCAGAAGAAGGTCCAGGGGTACCGAGTTCAAGTGAACTTTTTGGTCCTTTAAAATAAAAAAAATCTATTATTAATTTTAACAGTGAAGACTTTGCAAATAGTTCACTTTATTTCTCTCAAAACCTTCTTCAGAGCACTGTTTATTTTGGTAACCAGCGAGTCAGCTGGAAGCAGCTCTGTCCCATCCCTTCACTTTTGCCTGTATCATTTGTCATGGTTTCTAAAAGGCATCAAGAAATTAAGCAGCAGAAATCATTCAGAAAGGGACAAAAAAGAATGACAGGGAACCTAAACGTGAGAAACTGGAATGGCCATCAGGAGCGCCAAGGAGAGGAGAACAGCATCACACAGGGACAAAATGTTCCATCTTCCTGCTCTGCAGCATTGCACCTACTTCGTCCTTTGAATCTGGAGGAAGAATCAACACCCAGAACTTGTTCCCCCCCGGTAGCCATGCAATTAATCTGAGAATATTTGTTAAATAAATCCTGTCGTGCGCAAGTCTTTGATTCTCGCTGTGCTGCCAAGGATTTGGCTGCAAACCAGACATGTTTACTTATCACTTAGGAAAGAGAATCTGCAAATTCACCGACCCTATGTAAGGTCCATGGCATGTAAAAAATCCCCCAATTCATGTCTCAGCATCATTTCTGCTGACAGACGTTTGGCATATAAAACCACCTTATAATATAACAACGTAATTCTAAAAATCAACTGAGGGAAGACTAGAAGAGAAGCAAAGCCGGAAGAGAATTGTGCCCTCGTTCAGAAAGCACCAATTTCAGCCTGTTTGTCCAGCTGTGAAACAGGGACTGTGGGGTGTCATCACCAACAGTTCAGCCACACAGGCAAAACGTTGTCACCATATCGGTGTCGGAGTCTTAAAACCTCATCACTCACCTTCTTCATCATCCCGCAGAATCTACCTAAAATCTCTTGGGTATGAGAAATTTTTGAAGTAGACCATGCCACTCTATTGGGCTGAAGGATATTGCTGGTGTCTCCATGGAAATGATAAAAACACAAGGATTTAATAAATTGTAGGGATTAAAGCTGATGTTCTGGACTCTGTAGCTTTGCCTGTCACCCCTGGCCACTCTCTGAGCAAGCAAAGCAAGAGCCTTTGCTCACCACTGGCTCTACAGCGGTGCAACATCTTCCCTCCGGATAAACTCAGGATTAAGCCACCAGAAGCTGTTTCGTGGCTTTGGAAGAAGAAAAGGGGAAAATCGTGAGAATATTTCTGCTCTCAATGCAGGTTTGAGGCTTCAGTAGTTTTTAGGAAGCTTGTAGAAGAGAGGGAAACATTAAATATCATCTGTGGGTTATAAAATTCCACTGAGTTCTACTAGTGTAAAATGCAAGCACACTCCTGACTAATTCAAAAAGCAGATGTGAGAAGGGGAAAAAAAAAGAAAGATGAGAACATTAACTTTTTTACCCTAAACAAAACAGTCCTTTTCATTTCACATGAGGATAACTTGAATAGGTTAAACAGGGCTGCATCATGCAGAACCCTTGTTTTCTGTTTGCTCATCTCTTAAAATTTGTTTGAAACAATGCTACTACTTATGTTTAGGTAGAAATTAGCTTTGACTAACTAATTGGCCTTGATAACTCATTTGCCGTCATCTCTGTTATTACCCAATTTCAACTTCTGCCTGGCCTAGTCAAATAAAACTCAGATTTACTCAGCTGACTCTTGAAAAAAACAAAGAACTCTCCCATCGAAATAAAATAATCACTAAATAATTACCAAAGTTACTGTTCAGGAATTATTTTAAAAATCCATCCAGAGACCTGGACAGGCTGGAGAGTTGAGTGGGGAAAAATTTAATGCAATATAACAAGGGCAAGTGTAGAGTCTTGAATCTGGGCAGGAACAACCCCAGGTTCCAGTGTAAGTTGGGGAACGAGCTGTTGGAGAGCAGCGTAGGGGAAAGGGACCTGGGGGTCCTGGGGACAGCAGGGTGACCATGAGCCAGCACTGGGCCCTTGTGGCCAGGAAGCCAATGGTACCTGGGGTGGGTTAGAAGGGGGTGGTCAGTAGGTCAGAGAGGTTCTCCTGCCCCTCTGCTCTGCCCTGGGGAGACCACACCTGGAATCTTGTGTCCAGTTGTGGCCCCTCAGTTCCAGCAGGACAGGGAACTGCTGCAGAGAGTCCAGCGTAGGGCAACAAAGATGCTGCAGGGAGTGGAGCATCTCCCGTGTGAGGAAAGGCTGAGGGAGCTGGGGCTCTGGAGCTGGACAAGAGGACACTGAGGGGTCAATCTCCTCTTCATGGGGATCATTCATGGGGGTCATTCATGGGGATCAATATGGAAAGGGGGAGTGTCAGGAGGATGGAGCCAGGCTCTTCTGGGTGACAACCAACGGTAGGACAAGGGGCAATGGGTTCAAACGAGAACACAGGAGGTTCCACTTAAATTTAAGAAGAAACTTGTTCCTGGTGAGCGTGGCAGAGCCTGGAACAGGCTGCCCAGGGGGGTTGTGGAGTCTCCTTCTGTGCAGACATTCCAACCCGCCTGGACACCTTCCTGTGTAACCTCATCTGGGTGTTCCTGCTCCATGGGGGGATTGCACTGGATGAGCTTTCCAGGGCCCTTCAACCCCTGACACTGTGACTCTGTGAAAATTAGGGCATTTACCGTGATGACTGTTTTCAATAAATTTCTCAGCCTGTTTATACAACACAGCACAAAGCTTTCTTCTTTGAGGAATTTGGATTTGCAGCCTTGAAGCCGTCAGGCTCAAAAATACAAACTCACTGAACACGAAGGTGCTTTGAAACACACTCTGACAATTAAGTGGTAACCACTGAGATTTTTGTCACTCATCATCGCTGGCGAGTATGAATAAGGGTGATCTATAGCAGCGGAGGTTTGCTCTCAATTTACAGCATTTTCAGCTGCCCTGTTATCGAGTGGCTTAGCATAGAATATAGAACAATTTATTTTAATTGTGAGAGCTTTATAAGATTCCAGTCGTGCTAGAAAATAAAACTAATCCAAAAACCTCTACATCATAAAAAAATAGAAAGGAAAGAAAATAATTTCCAATAGACTGTATGAATAAATAACTTGAGTGCCCCAAATTGCCACACATCTGTGTCCAGCTCATAGTCGCCTCTTCTAAGAGGAAAGCACGAGGATGCGAGCTGATGTTTGTGCTACAGCTGCTCACGGCTCCTCATATGCGCCTTAGCTCCTGCATCCAAAAGAAGGCTCAAAACCACAACACAAATATGACGTTTTAACGGCATTCACAAAGCAGCATGAAGTTCCTACACACATTAATAGTCGGGTGAACTTTCTGGAACGCTAATGCCAAGGAAGCGCATGACTAACTCTCTTTAAATAACAGCCTGTTGCGCAGGATCGAGGAACCATCTGGTTTTGCAAACTGCTGAAGACTGTCACTACGTGGAGTTTAGGAGAAATTCAGGTACAGACACCACTAGTGATTCAGTCTTTCTGTGAAGCTCTTCAGGTGTCTGCAGGACAAAACAGCATCCGAATGATTATGACTGTCGCTCAGGTTTAAATCACTAGTTCTGCAAAAGGTTCTCTTTGTTACCCGAGGCAAATCTCTAGGGCCTCACTCAGAAAAACACTGGGGCATAGGTGAAAATCATACCAAAAAATCAATAGAATATATACAAAAATATTCTTAATAGTTTTGCTTAACCACAGATGGAGTTTGTTTGTGCCCAAGGTCTCCATAAATGATGAAGGAGCTGGTGTTTCCAGCCTCCCACCCTTTCTTTATCCCTGGAGTAAGAGCTGGATATTCTGGGCAGGATTATTTACTCTCATATGAAGGTAGAGAGTCTGTAAATGTAAAAGTCCAACTGTATAGACATTCAGACAAGTGTTAGGGATTCGTTTCTGGTACGATTCTATGGACAAAGACCCCAATGTACCAGCTAAACACATAAACACGGATAAAACTGTCCGAACGTCTTACCTTAATAATAAACCCAATTCATCTAACAGAATAACTAACTTAGGTGAAATTCCAGATATCTCTCACACACGGCAAATCAAAATACGCTGTAGTAAAGTTCTACAAAGCTAGCGTAATGTCAGGAAATACAAACAAACCCAGGAAAAATTCAATTCTCATTCTCTGAAGTCACATCTTACATTTACCAAGCTCTTTCAAACATGTTATGTTGCTGATTGACAGCAATGCCTCAAGGCGTAACCTTTTTCTGATCTTTGGAGATAAAAAACTGCTTTGAAATGTCACCGAGGCACACAATTGTAACTCAATAATAACATTGGAGAGCACCTTATAATTTAAAACACTGCACTTCTGATGGACGAAATTGAATCAATAGGAGAAGCGTGATGAGTGCAGATCCTATCCTGAGTACAATGAAACTTCAAACAGTGCTGAGAAAATGAAAACGAGCTGATCTAACGAAAACCAGGCCCTGCTTAACTAAGCTTTCAACAAGGAAATTTCAAATTTCACCTACGTTGTTACTCTTGGAATTTGGGAAAGTAGGAGGAGCCAGCAAGGTCTGAAGAGGAGATGTGAAAGGAAATTGGGGAAATATGTAATATTTAGCAAATTAAGAAAGCAGACAACCAAAGCCAGACCCTGATCTCACTTCTACTGGTGTAAATCCAAACTAACATCACTGACTGTAATGGAATGGCTCTGGATTTACTCCACGATAACTGAGAACAAAACCTGTTCAATGAGACAGAATATCGAAGTGGAAAAAAATGGCTTTTATATCTACACAATGGGACATTTCATTGCAAGTAACTAAGAAACTGTTTAATGCTATGTAGCTACAACACAAAAGGTGAAATGGGCTTGAGCCACCACAGAAATATCCACAGCCAAAAGATAAATTTCTGAAGCTTGAAAGGTTTTACGCACTCCAAATCTGCCACTAAAAAAGCTTTATGAAAATTAAAGAGTTAATTCAAGACAAGCTTCACTTATTTAGGGCTTTTTTTTTGTTTGCTGGTTTCATCTCAAGCCATATTCTTTACAGAACAAGACTCATCCTCGTGAAGCAGGAATGCGACAGCATCTCCGAAGTTGCTCCCCGGTGCCCTGTACAGAGAGAAATTCATCCTTTCCTACCACTTGCTAAACCCAAGCTCAGCTCTACACGCCACTCAGGAGTATTTCTGCACCTTCCCTCTAAAAGAAAAGCCATGGGTTGTATCAGTATAAGCGGCTGTGCCGAACCACCAAGAGCTTAAAAGATTTGCCTGAAGTGATTAAATTGCCACATTCTTTAGAACACAACTTAGCCAACATGCATTATTTCTATCTTCGTTTACCACGGTTCACTCCAGGTAACAGAATGATATTTAATTGCACTTTCAAGGGTGGGGAAAGGGTTTTTTTTACAGTAATGACACGATCATCACTTTTCACACCCTAAGCACGAGTAACAACAGCAACATGTAGAACAAAGCTCCATACACAAAGCAGTCACATTTTTTTCCCCCATTGTCAGCATTCACAGAGACTGTCCAGATTTGCACACACGCACAGATCCTGCATAATTCAACCTTTACAGTTCAATTAAGCTCATTAGCACGAGGGACACTCGTTCCATCCCCCTGCAGCCGAATAAACCTACTTGTGGCTAATGTAGCACTTCTTTCTGAGCAAGAGTATTTTGCCTTTAGCAGCAACAAGTTTCATCACCAGGATCCCGCCTGTGTATGCGAAAGACAGTCCAGACTGCCAAGAACCGTGGAGATAAAGAAGGGGAGCGCTGAGAAGGGGCACTGAACCTCAGAGGGAAAAGGGTCAGTGGAAATTTTGAGGAAGGGATGGGTTGAAGGCAGAGACAACGAAGATAAAAAGATGTGGGAGTCTGAGAGATGAGGAAAGAAAGGAAAAGGAGGAGTAAACATTTCAGGGACAAATAAGCGATTTGCGGGTTTGTGGTTAACACAGAGGACTGTGACTCGGGCGTCAGTCACATGAATTCCCTCTGCTTTGCTTTCAGCTTATGTAAAGGCATCACAAAAACACCACCCAAAAAAGCTGTAGGAAAGCAGTGGAGAGGTTCACCCGCAGTGCACAGCTCCTCTTCCTTCAGCCGTCTGTCCCAGGGGCTTGGCTGTGCTGGGCTTCTGGTGCCCTAACTCTGGTAAAGAACAGCAATTAGCGTGTGCACAGCGATGCTAGAGATCTCTAATTAAAACCACACTGCCATTGTGTTGGTGCCGTACAAGCTAAGTAGCATAAAATGGAAAAGAAGTGCCACAACACAAAGGGATTTGCCCAAAGACCGGTAGCGATTGTAGTCTCTCTACCTGGGTGCTCCAGCTCTTTTACCTAAAACCACGTGCTTGCCTAACTACTGACCTGGATACAGCCCAAAACACTCGCTCTGATACACTAGCTGTGAAGTCACAATCTCTTGAGCATCTTAGTAATCAGAAATATAAATTAATATGGGGCATAAAAGAAATTACAGTATTCTCAGCTGTTCTAGGGGGGAGACTTCATTTTTACTCCTCCGCTGCTTCTGTTCCTCAATAAATTATTAGTGCAAAAGCATCCTAGTTCAGTGAACTAACCAAGACCTCGCTAACTAAACAAAAAGGCCTGTCCTTTGGAAAACAGACTCGGACATACCATTGTACAGCTTAAGAGAACTCAGGAAATGTTTCAGTGATATTCAGCATCCCCAGAGACACTTAACTTCAGCTCATGAAAATACACTGATGTCCAAAGCATGAAAATTGCCATGGCTTCCTGCTCACACCCGCAGGCTACGAATCCAATTTAAAGGGGATGGCAGGAATCCAGCAGTAACCTATAGTCATGGATTGGAGCTGCTATCCTGAGCAAACAGACCAGACGTTTAGCTGGGACTACAGCAACACGAGACATTCCTTCGTTTCCAATTAATTATACAAACCCACCCCTACTCACTCCACTCCGGCAGGGTTTTTCCAGCCTGAAAACCTGGGATCCCTTCCACTTTTGGTTATGTCTCATTGCTAATAAGGTCTACTGCTAAGAGCTGTAATTTATCCTATAAAGTTGATATGTGTCTTCGTATTTTGTCGTCCTATGGCTGGGAAAAAAAAGCGGAGGAAGGAAGCGTCACAACTCCCGTGAAAACAGTGAAATGGAGAGATAAAGCTCATTCCCTCGCAATCGCAATTCTGCGACAGGCTCCGCACCACGAGGGGCCTTTCACAAGAGGACACCTCAAAGCATCGCTTAAAATTCCCTCTGCGCAAAGCTCACACATCCAGGCTCATTCTGGCAGTCCTGCTACGCTACACCCAGGCTCTGAACCTGATTTCACACACTAACCGTTGCATTACCATATGGGAAGGAAGCTGCTACTCCAGAGCAAACAGATGAGACTAATAGGGAGACATCACCCAGCATCAATTCAACACTCTCAATTATCTTCCGTTGCATGTGATGTATGCGGCTTCTTGGCTCGGTGTTTGGGAACATGTCATTTTCAAATATGCATATATTTAACCAGCGGCGTTTTGCAGACTGAAATCTATGGCTAAGTATATTGTAGGAAAAGGGCTACAAGTCGAGCAGAGCTGGAAAAGGGCACACAGTGTCTCTGTGAAGAGGAGAACCAGGGATGCCAAACGAAATTAAGATAGAGAAGTCCATGGGATACAGCACAATAAGTTAACACAGCCCGTTTACATTTGCAATACACACTAACAATGCGCATCCCAGCCCACGTGTGGCTTATCCTCATAGAGACCAGCAGTCTCGTAGCTGCCGGTGTTACCCCTTGTGCTCACACAGCGAGGGTTTCTGCTGAGCAGCCGAGGTTCCGACGCTGCTGACAACCCGCGGTAAGGCGTCCTCGTTAACCACATCGTTAGGCACCCACCAACACCCTCCGCAAAGTGGAACCACAGAGGCCCCTCGGGTTATTGCTGGAGCTGCCTCTGAGTGTGGCCCAGTTTTGGCTCAAAATGCCCAACCAGGGGAGGTTCTCCAGCAGGGCTGAGGTTTGGGGGCAGATCAGAACCAGGGAGAACATCATCACCTATTCCCCCACGCGAACAAGGCTCATCTAAGCACTCAGTACCCATATGGTAGGATGACAAACAGTATAAAAATGAATCTCGGTGAATATTATTTGGACACTCAGCCCCAGAGCAGGAAAAAGTCAGAAAGCAGAGAGCCCCTCACTTGATTCCACATCTCCTAAATTCGAGTTTTCAGCTGAACTAACCTTTGCTCCCTCTGCAGCCAGTGAAAGAAAATGACACCTCCAAAGAGTATTTAAAAATTCACAAGCAGTTCCATAAAGGTGCCAAATTCTTTTTGCTAATTACAGCGAGAGCCTTTGGGTAATGAGTCTCCCAGCTGAGGTTCTTCAGTGAAGTGCCTGAAGTGGAACGGGGTGAATCCTGTCCTCAGCGTCATGGCTTCGTGTATCTTGATATACCATAACATGATCCCATTCAAGTGGTTCAGGAACATTAAGTTGTTGTGCTTCTCTTCTGGCAAAACCAAGGAAAAAGCTCAGATCACATCTACGGTTACCAATGTGTTCTTCAAAAGGAAACAAGAGAGGTTTAACCATGGAGCACAAGGGGTGTGTGTGACCTAAACCACCCTGATCCCACTTCAAAATGTAACCTTGCAAATTATCCCTAGGCAAAATGCACATCTTGGATGCAGAGTTCACCCGACAGCAACCGCACTGCATGAATTCACAACGGGCATAACTGGAGGATCTCATAGATCAGATCTGAGAGCTGCGCACCTAGAGCAGGAAATTCTAAACACTGCCAATTGTTATAAAAAATGAATTCTATTCAACAATGCAATTGAGGGCTAAACCACGTTCTCCCAGTAGTAGTAAAGAACGCATAGAAAGCAGCCAGGCCAGAGCACATTTTATTAAATCCATCCTATTTCTTCAAACAGAACTGTTGATTACCAAGGCACGGCGAGCTGATCAAGTAACACCAACTCTTTCAACGGAGAAATTGTTTTGCCATTTGCAAACTGAAAAAACATATGTTCCCAATATTTTCTCTGATGTACGCGTCTCCGTCAAAACCAAAGCCCACGGCACATGCCAGAAATCAAATAAGCGACTGGAAAATATATACTGACTGGCATCAGAGGGCTTTCTCCTTTTCTGTACTCCTTAATCCAGAGCGACGCAGCGCAGCACATGCGCCGAGGATGGAGGATCTCAGAGGCTCAGTTTCAACAGGTCTTGGGTCTTTTTCCTTCACTCTTCTCCAAGAACTCGAGCTCTTCTCTTCCATGAAGGCATTTGCTATTAAATTCACACCACAGGTGTTGGTTTTTTACAGTATCTTCTAGCATCGCTGCTTTAAAAGAGCAAGGTTGGCATTTCAAGAGGCAAATATTCTCTGGGTGGACTCCTTGCCAGCTTCTAGAACACTAGTGCCTCGGTTAGAGTGAGATAAATATGTATATGCCTCCTTATTTGGTTCATTACTGTGAATTCTCAGAAAATTACTGTTTTCTCCAGGTGAGAAAAAGACAGAATATATCGATCTCAGGGAAGGACAGCTTAGTCATAGCTTTAAAAACACTTGAGGATCTGCTTTTTATAAGTCATTACAAGGTTCAATGGTAGGCATTCAAACCAATTCAATAGATGCACACATCAAAAACTTCTCTTTTCTTTCCATACCATAGGGCTCCCATCAAGACTCGTAGCCAACGTGGCCTATTGTTAAACAATTATTGTCCTGAATAGGATTAACTTGGCTTCTATACATGACTTTGTGTGGCAAAACAAGCTACTGCAACTTCTGAGAAATACACTGAAAGCGGGAGGAAGAAGAAGAGAAGGGATTAAACCATTTTCACGGGACACAGTGAAACAGGCTGCGCAGCCACTTTTATCTGGGGTGAGGGTTCACCGGCTTTTCAGTTTCACTGGCACCAGCTTCATCACCTTCTAATCTGGTTCAGTGCTGTGTCGTATTTACTTTGAGATCAATCACCAAATAGTTATTTAATAGTTATTTAAGTAACCCAAATAATGGGGCAGCAGCCTCTAATGGGAAGGTGGGGGCACATTTTTCGTGCAGAACGGCAGCGGCTGAAATTCCCACTGAATTTGGGAGCGAACTTAAAACTCTGTGCAAGTATTTGCTGTATTGTCACATACCTAATGATTGAGTTTGCAATGCCACTAAATAGCCACTGCTGTTTAGGATGCACCATGTGAAGCACTCTCCATGTAAACTCCAGGAGCTCCAGAGAACAGGCGTACGCTAAACAGCAAGGCTCATTTGCTAAACGACATCAGCAATAATTACTAGGACAGAAAAACACTGGGATGCATTACTGATGAGCCACCGAGCTTTCCACATAATCGTCACCACTTGGAGCCGGGGAGAGCAAAGCAAAATAGGACAAGTAGCTTCTGTGTGAGTTCAGCAGGCAAAAGTGTCAAATGTTACATGAAAAACCATTCATAATGCAAAGTCGAGGAGAATGAAATCTTTCAGGATCATCACTTCTTTTCCCTCAGCAAAAGACGATCTCCATTGTATCTTCCAGCCAAAGAAAGGATAAAAATCCTTTCCCTTGCAAAAAAGGTTCAGGAAGCAGTAGGAAAATTTACCGCTGTGCGTATCTTCAGGGCTTGACAGGCAGAGTTAAGACAATAGAAAAATAAGGTGTAAGTGATGCTCCAATAGGCTTTTGGATGATGTTACATTTCTGCCCTGTCTCAAAGACTTTAGAGCTTCTGGCACTGGCAATACCAGCCCCTGTAATCCATATAAACAGCCACTTTTTGAAGGACCCCAGAGAAATCCTTCCAGAGGATGAAGGAAATAGACATGTAATCCCACAGAATTGATTTTACAGATACCACAATGTCTCTGTTAAGGCAAACAACAAGGTTTCAGAACACTCATCGCACATACGGTCAGTACAGTCATCATCGAAGTCTCAAGAGAGATGGAAAACATCTGTAGGTGCTTTAGACTTTTAGTACTTTTAGTACTATACAATAGTGACCAACTTAGAGTTGGTCACTATTGTATAGTATTGGTGACTGTCAATCAAGCAATGACAGTAACAGTAAAACTTAGCAGCAGTAACAATAATTAAGAGGCAGTATATGAGCCCTAAGGACGCAGTATTTCCTGCTGAAATTGTCAACGGTGACATAATAAGCAATAGTAACACTTCAACAGTTGTAGCACTAAAGGGCAGATTTAACGGTTATTATGCCCAGTTCTGGTTATTATTTGTCTTCAGACATACCAAGACAGCACCCAACAGTTGTGAATTTACGTTGAGTCTCCTAAGAGTGAAAGAAAAGCTCAAAACTTGGACTTGTACTCATTACTGCTGTCACTATGTATCTAAAGAAGGCCAAAATAAACTGATCTCAAAAAAAACCCCACTTTACATAACCTTCAGTTTTCCAGATAGGATTTCCAGAAATGTCTGGGGCCACCAAAGAACACTATAAGATGAGTATTTGAATGATGTGGGGAGAATAAATTTATTTGCCTATGAGCTTACTCTTAGCAGAGTTGGGGCAACGATTCGCCTTCTTTCCTATGAAAACGTGATTTTGCCAAGTACCAGGGTTTGCAAAACGTGCCCACAGGAACTTCATTGGCAAGCAGTTTATTCCTCCTTGCCAACCTAGGAATTAGTCTAGTTCAACTATTAGACAGCTCTCAAACAGTTTTACCTACTGAGGAAGGTATATAACAGACTAAACTCAAGTAAGTGCTCTCACTTCCCCACAAAAGCAATGGCACCAGAACAGAACTGCAAGGGGACAGCACAGCAGGAGCCCCCAGCCCTTGGATTAATACAAACATCACTTCTGTGGTGCTGGAAAACTCGGATACTGGTACAAAAGATCTCCCTGCTTTGGAAACTGCAACCACACAGCTTCTCCACAGCTATTTTCCTGTTCTTCAGTACAATTAATCCCAAGTCTTGAAGCATTTCTTTCCCCACCCAAAGGAACAAGAAGACAACGATCACCGTCTTCAGGTGACACCAGAAGCACCTTTTGATTCCCTCTGAATGGGAAAAGGTTTCAGACAAGTGATTTATATCTAATACCTCCAGTCTTTGCCTGAAAATTTTCATAGATACCATGAACCTGAGAGTCAAAGACCTCAAGTGACAGAAGAAAACAGTGTAAGTTGAGCAGGGGGGAGGTTTTATCGCTATACTCGGAGGATAAACTATTTTTCATTGCTCACAAGTGTCTTTTTCAACACAGAAGTTAACATGGAAAGGAAAGCTCGTACTTCTGCTCCTGCACACAGCTTCCCATCTCCTTTTACTATCCATTTGTATAATAAATATCAGCAAGTATGAAAAACTGTAATTCCGTTAATAGCCTAATTTTAATTTCTTATGTTCCTCCTCTGGAAAAACCATTATGTCTTCTTCATTATAACTATAAAAAACTAAAAACACCCAAAACACAACTATCAAACCTGCAAATCCCAAAGTTCTCAGACCTTTCATATGACCTTCAGAACTTGTTCCAAGCTCGTAGGTGGCTCAGCAGCCTGAGCGTTGTTATGGACATAGCACTGCAGGTCAGTTCAATGAAGGAGGCTCCAGGTTGTAAAGTTCAACATCACTATTTGCCTTTACTCCGTGATATAATCAGAGCTTTACTCTCAAATAAAAGAGAAACGGGATCAAGGAAAAATAGTATTTCTAGCTCTCCTATTTTCTACTACGTGACCCTGGGTGGATGACTTCAGTTCAACACTGTGTTCCCATCTCAACAAAGCAGTATTAACATTTTCCCTTGTCTCACACAGGTAATATGTTGCCTACCTGATTTGTAAGCAAAAGGGTTAAGAGATGCCCATATCAGAGACCTGCAGACTTGCAGAGTATTAACAGAAAAACACCATCCTGTGCACTAGGAAGTCCAGAGGTTGTATATTCCCTGCATTCTTCTTGTAATTGAAATTAATTACTTGGGTTCGGCCTATAAAATAGTCATTCACACCAAAGGAATGCTTGATTAAATGACGCGGAGACAAAGTTATTGCTGGTATAATTCCATTAGCTTTACAGAAAAATACTAGGGCTGAATTTGTCCTCTTAGGCTTATTTTCCATTCCAAAATTCCTTAATGGCATAAAGAGAAAATAGAAAAGCTGGCCACAGACGTTAAATAAAGACATTCTGAGTCCAGTCCCATTTCCACAGGATACAATGGGAGTGAGTTAGTAGGAGATCAGGACCCACAACACGCAACTACAAAAGCATTTGCTGATCTTAACCTTTAGCTCCAATTCAAAATTTTCCTGTGCCAACTCTTCTTCATTTGGGACATGATTTTCTTACTCCTTCAGTTTTTCCATCGAACACAAGAGATTTCTTTGTCAACAGCCCTTTTCACTATCTACAAAATTTCTCTGCTCGTGTTTAGGCATCGAAAAACCACAACAGAAAACCACAACACACATGGAGCGGGATCAAAAACAAAAGGCTTTTTCGAAAGGGAGATCTCAGCACAGATGGTTCAGCGCTATGGGAACGTGAAACCCATCACACGTTTCTTCTGGGCTATGCCCAAGTCTGGGCTATGACCAAAACCTCAGCTTCAAGGCTACAAAATACACTAGTTAATTATTAGTAGTTTACCAAAATACCATAGTCTGAGCAAAATATCACTACAGTAGCCATAACACTACATTTAAATCCACCATTGAAGACCACAATATGTTGTTATATCACAATGCAGCGTTAATACCCTGTTTCCCCCAAAATAAGACAGGGTCTTATATTAATTTTTGCTCCAAAAGATGCATTAGGGTTTATTTTCAGGGGATGTCTTATTTTTCCATGAACAACAATCCACATTTATTCTTGAACAAAAAATAAAAAATTAACATTTATTCAAAAGAGTCATGTCATCACATTGCATCACATCTGTCCTGCTGCATTCTATCACTAATTAATTTTACTTTTAAACACGTATAGCTGCCTGGACACTATTTAAATTGACTTTTTAATTAACTGTTAATTAACTATTTAAATTGACTTTTTAATTAACTGTAACTAGGGCTTGTTTTTGGAGTAGGGTTTATACTTTGAGCATCCTCAAAAAAAAATGATGCTAGGGCTTATTTTCGGGGTAGGTCTTATTTTCAGGGAAACAGGCTAGGCAGCACTTCGGTTACAATGTAGTCCACTAGAATATGGGAAGATTTTTAAATAACTCAAATTACTTATAATTCAGATGTACCTTGCATGATGTAAAGGATTCTTGCATAGTTTTGATGAACACACTCTCCTTACCGTGCTTAGAAAGCACTTGAGCTGTTTCACTAATTAGCACTAATCAAGCAGCAGCGCAAAACGAATGACCGCGGCACTGTTCAGAATACACCGTGCAACATAAATTAGGAAAACAATGGAGTTAAAAGCCAAATCCACATCAACTTTAAATTGTAATTACCCACCAATAAACGGTGTATCCGGATCAGGACAGCTTTATACAACGAGAAGCTCCTTGGAGCTGAGGTCCAACCATGTTGCACTCCTGGTAGAGTCCCACTGGGCTCGTGGACCACAGAACGTCACAAAAATGGGAAGAAAAAATTATCTGTGGGGCAGCCACATATAAAGGTCTTTTCTTTTTAAGAAAAAGTATCAATTGGGCAAATAACCAGACAACTTGGGAGGGGGAAGAAAAATAATCCCATGCTCATCAATTTAGTTGAGCAGTCTCCAGAAAGAACACCACTAGGTGAATGAACTGGACACTGTGACATACAAGCCAAGGAATATTTTTGTTATCAGGTTACTTCTCTACAGATTCAAGAAAGATGTTGAAGAACTGGTCACAACAGTATTTCTTGCGTTTTCTTTTCAAGTCCCTAGGCTTAGTCATCAGATGTAAAATACCAGATTACCAGCAGCCTCAAATGCTACATCCATAAAATTCAAGACACCGGGATTGTGTTGCGCCCTTCTAAGAAGGACGTAGAGAAATAGTTTTCATAGATTAAGACAAAACTCAGCTTAAAATTGTACATTCTCCACTTTCAAACAGCTTTATGACCTCACAAGTTATCCATCACGCTAAAACGTATGGCTGCCTCCGGCTGCGCAAGGCAAGTTGGACTTCCATATAGAGACGTGTAACAGGATCCACCAACGTATGTTTGCCAGCAGTTCTTTGTTGCACAGGTCAGCTCTCCACAGGTTTAAGTTTCAGCTGCTCTACTGAATGAAATCTAACATTTGCCAAGGAAAGAGATCTCCTGTGGAAAAAGAGGGAATGGGGGAGGAGGCAAGGAAGCAACAAGTCTGCAAGGGGAAAAATGTGTATTAAGCAGGGGAAGGCGGCAGCGGATTTGCTGCTCAAGAAGGTGGGGATATAAATGCTGGGACTTGTTTCTCCTGAGGATGCACAAGAACAAGGGACCATCTACACAAACCTGTAAACTAAAAATGCACCACGCAGGATAATCTTATTGTTGGTGCAGACACCCAAGCCCTCTGAAAAAGAGAACTAGCGGTTCTTATAGTGAATCACTTTGGTGAGGGAAGATGTAGAGAGTGTGGTTATAGATAGAAAAACAAAATCAAAACACTCCAAACACATCAAGTTGAGTTTCTGCCCCATGCAAGGGGAAGCTCCTAGGAGAGCTTGATTTTCCAAAAGGGCATAAGAGTTTTACGCTCTACACTTGCCCAAAATCTTTTACTTCTTGCTTTCTTCTGTGGCATGATGCTTTCTAAGTCCCACATATGTTTGTTCCGTAAAACAACAAAAAGATAAAGAGGGGAAATAAACAAGTGATACCAAAGTTGAAAACATTACGGTACATAAAAAGACCCTTTTGCCATAGGACACTCTGACACCACAGTGATGAACTCTACAAGCTTATAGACAACAAAACCGCAAAATTTGCGAAGACAAGCTATTCCAGGCATTTGGTTTAAGGTATTTATAACAATAGCAAACACGTGACTTGTAGGCAGAAGTATCTGTGACTGGGGGGAAATAGAAGGGCTGTCTGTTTTTCTTTGATGACATCCCTGCAAAAATGGAAATCTTAAGAACTGATTTCTGGAATATCATAGTCTGAGATGTTCCATGCAAACTAGAACCAGAATTGCTATTTTCAAGGGCCTTTCTTCCTCTCTTTGATTTTTTTTTTCCCTAATTTTTCTTTAAAAAAGGGGGTTTTTACTGCATGGTACAGCCTGGGGCATCCTGTTCCTATTTCCTCTTCCAGTCATCACAAGGTATTTGACAAGGAAAGAGGAAGAAAGCCAGAGAAAAGGGATGGGAAAACAATAGAAAACAGATGCTGAAAGAGAGGAACACACAACGTACAGCAGAAAGAAAAGAGGTAGAATGAGGGAAAGAAATATCGACCCAAACTAAGAAACACACCATGTAAAGCTTCTGGATCATTTCAGTGCAAGGTTCTGAATGTAAACACGGGACAGCAGGACTGGAGGAAAAATGCAACTGTAGTATGTTCATCACTGTATTCCCATAGAAGGGCACTGAAAAAAACTTGGTAGCTTCATTACCAGGAAACATGTTCTCTACTAGGAGAGGTCACTGAAGCCACTTCAGCTCATACTAGAATTATTAAAAGGGGTATCTGGTCCCCAAAAGTTCACAGAGCCCGCTTCAGCTTATCCCCAAGGCTTTTGGAAGGTGTGCTGGCGCTTGCACAGAGACAAGGAGGGATGAGAAAACCTTCCTCGGTCCCGGTGAGCGACCGCAGCAGAGACCCTGCGGCAGGCAGGGCTGCGCTGTGACACAGATACTTACGCTCCTGTCCCCTGGGAACGCAATAAGCCCATTTTTTGATAAAAAGCAGCCCCGCCTCTGCATCCTGTCCGGGCCGCGGCTCCCCCTCCGCGGAGACCCCCGTACCTGGGTCGTGGAAAGGCACCAACGCGAAGTTGTACAGCGGCCTCTTGGGTCTTTTGAGCGACGTTTCCAGGATCTTGGACGCCCCTTCGATAACCTGCACCAGGTCGTCGTACATGGAGCCGGTCACATCAAAGACGAAGGCCAGGGTGGAGGCTCCCTGGGGCACCTCCTGGCCGCGGGGGCACTGGGCGAGCAGCAGCAGCAGCAGCAGCAGCAGCAGCAGGGCGCCCGGCGCCGCGCCCCGCGGCCCGCTGCCCGCACCGAGAGCCATGTTCGCCGGGAGAGCCGCTTGCAGGGAGCGGAGCACCCACCGCCCGCCCGCTCCCCTCCGCGCGGGGGGCAGGAAGCGCCGCCGCTTTTGTGTGCGGCCCCGCTCCGCCTTTCTCACCGGGCAGGGCTGGGGCAGCGCCGCCCCGAGGGAGCAGCCGGAGCCCCGGCCATGCCGCGGGCGCTGCTGCCGGGGCGCTGGGGCTGGGGCTGGGGCTGCCGCCTCGGGAGCTCCGGCTGCGGGCTGAGGAGACTCCCGCCCCGGCCCCGCCTCTCGTGGCCCGCGGCGGCCGCTGCCCTCAGCCCGGGCCCGCTCCGCGCACCTGGCCGGGACCGCCGCGGCGGGAACGGGGCTGGAGGGTGAGGTACCAACCGGCCTCTATGGCCGGAGCGGGGTCAAACCACCACTCCGGCCACTTGCTTTCTCTTCCTTGTCCCATCGTTTTCTTGCACCAGAGAGCACCTGTGCCTGGAGCCGTGGCCCTGGACACATTTTGGGGTCTTTTCTCCCCACTTTAACAGTGGCTAGAGGAATGCTTTCTAGGAGCAGAGGGAAACTGAGGCTGGAAGGCGCCTCGGGAGGCGCAGCCTCTGGGTTTCAGGTAGTAGCTGTGGAAGTATAAGCCGAGCTGAGAGGGGAACCAGCACAGCAGCACATATATGAGCGATTGCAGTCTCTTGTCATGGATTTATAGCAATAAAACAATCCCAAAGAATCACAGAATGTTAGGGATTGGAAGGGACATCAAAAGATCATCTACTCCAATCTCCCCACTGGAGTTTCTTCTTCTCCTCAGTAAGGGTGGCAGAGCCTGGCCCAGGCTGCCCAGGGAGGTTGTGGAGTCTCCTTCTGTGCAGACATTCCAACCCACCTGGACACCTTCCTGTGTAACCTCATCTGGGTGTTCCTGCTCCATGGGGGGATTGCACTGGGTGAGCTTTCCAGGGCCCTTCAACCCCTGACATTCTGGGATTCTGTGTGATTAGCACTATAAATGGAGACTGCAATCGCTCATATATGTGCTGCTGTCCCGGTTCCCCTCTCAGCTCGGCTTATACTTCCACAGCTACTACCTGAAACCCACAGGCTGCGCCTCCCGAGGCGCCTTCCAGCCTCAGTTTTCCTCTGCTCCTTGAAAGCATTCCTCTAGCCACTGTTAAAGTGGGGAGAAAAGACCCCAAAATGTGTCCAGGACCACGGCTCCAGGCACAGGTGCTCTCTGGTGCAAGAAAAAGATGGGACAAGGAAGAGAAAGCAAGTGGCTGGAGTGGTGCTTTAACCCCACTCAAGCCATGGGGGAGATTAAATACGAGATGTTTCAGAGCTCTGTAGCTGTTCAAGGACAAAGCAGCATCCCAGAAGGTGCATCAATAAACCCATAAACAAACCCGTGCTGCTCCACCCGTGCTGTCCTGAGCCTCCGTCCCCATCGCCATACCCGTCCCAATCACCATACCTGTCCCCATCGCCATACCCGTCCCCATCGCCATCCCCATCCCCATCCTCATCGCCATACCCGTCCCCATACCCGTCCCCATCGCCATACCCGTCCCCATCACCATCCCCATCCCCATCACCATCTCCATCCCCCTCACCATCCCCATCACCATACCCATCCCCATCGCCATCCCAATCCCCATCACCATACCTGTCCCCATCACCATCCCCATCCCCATCACCATCCCCATCCCCATCACCATACCCATCCCCATCACCATCCCCATCCCCATGACCACACACACCGGCACCGTGTGCTGCGGAGGGCAACGTGACATCGTTTAACGCCAAATCAAGGGGAACTGCACCCTTTGTTTGCAGGGGGATGCGTGAGGCGGATGAGGCACGTGGCTTGGACCATAAAGCAGAATCCACCTCGTTTGTTTCCCTCCTTATTTTACTAATCAGTGCTAAAACTGCGCAGCAAAGCCCATCGGATTGCGACTGGAAAATTAATCGCTTAGAAGCATTGCTTATCCTAATCAAGTTATAAGCCTGGAATTGAATTATAAAAAACAGATGTTTACATTCTTTCTCCCCTTCAGCACTGATGTCATGAGAAGGAAGCACATAACCAGAGCTGTGCAAAGCATTCGCAATAAAACCCCAAACCATGGAAAACTTGCCTCATCTGTAGCTCTGCTAACAGAAAACTCGGACCAGGTTTGTCAAAAATATTCACAAATCTTTGAAGTAGAAATGCCATATAATAAGAATATGTCTTTTGAACACCCTAGAGACTGGCAGCACTTGGATTTAAGGATTTCCTTCAGTTCTTTACAGAGATGAATCCCTGTTATATTTCTCCTCACAAAGACAGCCAAAATGTTATTTCTATCTTAAATTATTTCTCATTTCGATGTAAACAAGTTAGAACAAACCTAGTGTCTATGACAAAAATAACCTTATTGGATGCATAATGCTGCATCTCTAAGAAAACTGTTGTTTAACGTGGGTTTTAAGGTACAACATAAAGAAAAACCCCTCAATTTCGTAACAGTGGAGACTGATATTTATTTTGGTTGCCTAACACTTTCCACTATAAAATATCCTTGAAGCTTGGAGGCTCTAAGTCTATTATTCACAGCGGGCCTTTCAAATGTGCAGGAAGAAAGCCCTGTGGCAAGAGAAATGATTTTATTTTTCTTCTCCAATGAAACTGTTTTCATAGTTTGCCAAAGAATCATCTATTAAAAATGAAATAAAAATAAAAAAGGCTGTGTTCCTTCGGACATGCTCTCCAGTGAAGTTTTGACAGCATCTGTGCGTACAGACATTACAGTTGTCTTCGACACTTGCTTCCTAATTTTGAGCATTTCTCACTTAACCTCAATATTCTTCTCGTGCCTGTTTTGGGGCTGGAATTTGACATTTTGGTTCTGTGATTTGGCAGCGTGAAAGAATTCAACAGATGTGGATCCGATTGTCTAATTCCTTCCCCCCGCAGTCCCAGCCTGCCACTCCGAGTGAGCAGCCCTGCCCCTCCGGACTATGGATTCATCGTGGACAGTTGTAAATTATTAAAGAGTTAAGTCATTTAACTCCTCCTCTCTTCTTAGCTTATCTCAAATATAAAAAGCGTAGAATTTGTATGCTGTGGGGAAAGGAGGTGGGTCAGAACACTCAAACCATTAATCATTTAGAGCATTTCTCAAGCATCAGTTGCTTGTGGTAGGAGTAGAATATGTAGCTACTTATACAGCCAACACCACAAGCCTTGCCTTTATGGCTTCCTATTAAAGGTCTGGCTACGTCAAGTGGTACATCAAAACTTGTTTGTTGGCTGGAGGAAGCGCATATGTGTGCCTTCATGTTCTAGGGGATAGCGTGATATGCATTTCCACAGGAGCAATGCCACACAAACCCATGTTGTTTGCTCGGGTATTGTGGATAGCATCAAAACTCATAAGCATTGATAGGCGAGTACAAAACCTCCATCTCTCCGACTCCTTTGTGCTTGTGTCATGTCACGCCATTGAATTAGTCTCATTTCCAATGGAACATAAAACTGAGAAAAGAAAAGCAAAGGTGATATGAACTAGAGTTCTGTAATTTTCAAAAGCCAATGTTTCAAAGCAGCATAGACAGGATTTAATGATCTTATGTGTTGTTTTGTGTCTCCTTTTGAAATCACTATGATTCCATTACTACTCACTTTTTTCCTGTCTCTCATGTGAGTCTTTTTGATACATGGAACATGAATCCTTGAATACAGTACTTTAGAAGTTTGGGAAGGAAATAATGTACTTTTCACCCTTTGGATTTGCATCTGAATCTGTTCCGTTTTGTAGTTTGCAGCTAAAAATTATGACTTTCCGAGGAAAGAGTTGCCAGTTTCAGCCTTCTTCATAGCAAACAAAACCTGAAGTTCCCATCTGAAGCAGTATATCCAAATGGTTGTTTTCAAAGCTGATGCTGCTCTGTAAGTACAGAGCAAAGTGCTGGTAGCAAAGCAGATGCTCCTCCTGGGATCCCAGGGACCGGGCTCAGCGGGCCGCATTGCCGGAGCGCTTTCTCACGACACCTCTTTGCTGGTCAGCAAACTCGGCACGTACACCAGATCCGCGGGACTGTTCTGTCACAGACGTCTGGCAGTATCTCCATGCGCATCTAAAGCTTTTCTTCCCACTCCTCCTCAAAGTCCCATCCTGCCTTTTTTTTTTCCCTTTTGTTTGAACTGGAGTCATTCTTGTGGAAGAGAAGGGAATCGATGCTATTTGTTTGTCTCTCTCTCTGTGAGAAGCGTATATATTGTACAGTAAAATCTCTCCAGTTTGCAGAGTGTTTTCTCAGCCTGTCTTTATTCCTCTCTTTGTATTTTATGCGTATACACACTCTAGTCCTGCACACAAGGGGTACAACTTGGTTTTTATCAAAGCCATTGACTATTCTGAAACTGAAAATAACATTTTGGTCCTCAAGTTCTGAGTTTTGAAGGAGTGTGCTGGCAGAACCGATGCTGCTTTTGGGAAGGATGGGGTTAAAATGCCATCCTGGAAGAGGAATGCTCCAACAGGAATTAGCAGGTGTGCTGAGGAGCCTGAAAGCAGGTGAGGCAGCGTGCTGCTCACCAAGGAAAGGCAAACCAGGAGCAAGAAAGAGAAAGGACTGATGGATCTATCTTCGTGGCACAAATACTCACATTCATTGGCAAAATCCTCACATTCATCTGCAAAAATCATGAAGAGACCAGCACGACTTTTGGGGGAAGATTCTATCATGTGAATGCCGTTGTATGAGGGTTCAGACTCCAAAGTAATCAGGTAAACACTGACTGTTTTCCAGCCGGTGACTCCTATTTATTCAGCCGTGCAGCTGGGCTCACATTTAGACTGGTGCGTTCTTAGTACTCGTCTTATCTTTCTGCGACCTGATAGAGTTAGAAGCTTTTCTACAGACAGCATTTATACCAAATAATCTCAGCGCCTCTTAGTGTTGTAGTCACAGTAGATTCACATCTTCCTGAGAGATGCATTACCTTTGCCAACCACACAAAATCTGTGACTTAATAGAAAAATGGCACATATCTAACTTTTGTTTGACTTCTGAATCTTCAGAGAGGTGATATGTTGTAATTCTTCTCCCAAGTCCATTCCAGCATTCTGTCGGGATTGGTGCTTTAATCCAGTTTCTGATGAACTGCCAGTTTCTGATCTCTGCTTTTCCAAAAGGTTTGTTTGAATCTGAAAGGCAAAATCAAGCTCCAGGTTATACTCCCTACTCCTGCCTTTCAGATCTCAGTATAAAGAGACCAGCTGGAGCCAGAGTTGTATTTTGAACTGCTCACACCTTGTCTGCCCGAATTGTGACCATCCAGTGTCCCGTGGTCACTGTTTCCTTTTTAAACTCCATGTGCAGCAGCAAGAACGCAGCGATGCTGGAATTCTTCAGGGCTTTGGCAATTGATGCTTTACAGCACAATCAGAGCACACAGGTGAATGCTGGCGATCCTCTTTGTTCTGCAAACATTTCTAGATGGCAGAGGCTTTTAATTGCAAAGACCGCAAAACCCAGACATTTTTAAGATGCCGTATGTTTCACACAGTAAAGAATCTAAAAGTCGCACAGAGATAATCTTTTGCTATTTTCAATCTCCTCCGCTGCACAGAATTTTGCTTCAATATAAATGTCAATTTGATTCCCAGCTCAACACATTTCAGAGTATTACAGAATGGTGAAAAAGAGCTGGGCGCACAAGCAGTAAGTAGCTGTAGCAACTGGAGTCGTTTGTTTAATAAACCATGTGCCTGAGCCAAGAGACCGTTTCACCCCGCTACAGCACTGAATCATCTCTCATCTGCAAGCTGAAATCACTTTGCTTTTGGTTATAAAACATTTGTTTTATAAAACAGGTCATCCTGTGATCACGACACAGAAAAGTCAGGGGCCAACAGTTTGCTTTCTGGCTCCAAAGCGGACTCACTGCCTTTATTCAATGATGTATCAAGATCAGGACCAAGTCAGGGCCTGCTGTGCTACTTCCTTGCTCACTTGGAAAAAGATAAAAGAGTGGATAAAATGATGGAGGGAGAAAGAGAATAATCCAAAGTATGGGGCATGTACCTAGTGGACAAGGCAGTCTGCTCCAGAACCAAGAACAAGCGCCAGGAGCAGAGGAAACGGCTGCAAGTTGCGCCAGAGGATGTTGAGGTTGGATCCGGGGAACAATTTCTTCCCGGAAAGGATTATTAAACATTGGAACAAGCTGCCCAGGGCAGTGGTGGAGCAAAAGAAGCAAAAGAACCATGGAATAATGGTCATTTTTCAACATCAGCTCCGTGAAGATCAATAAATCCTATACTCGAGTTTTTAAATTTCTGCACATGTTGATTATCCACAATTCCAAACTATTTTTACCCACAGTCAAGTCATCATGCAAACCTTACTGCTGGCTGTGCATTAAATAGAAGAGTCACCAAGTCACCCACTTGATTTCTCCAAGAGATACCCATATACATACATTAAATTGCACTCATAACTTTCCATTAGAAAACTGGACGTATAGATATATCAAAATGGTTAAAATCATGTCACAACACATCTGCTTCTTTCACCACTTGAGTAATTGCCTGTTGGACTGGGGATTTTTGCAAAACTCCTGCGGCGCTATTATAAAGCATTCGAGCAATTAAAGTATTCAAGCAATTTTATCATTGAAAATTATGGTATTCTCAAGAATGTCAAGATATTCTATTGGCCAAGTCAGGATTTTCAGCAGACTTTACAAACAACTAGGCAACCATGCCGTAATATGAAAATAACTGTAGCGAGTTTAGGTTGAGCTTCAAGAACCCTGTCTCCCTCTACTGGTAAATTAGAAGGAAAATGTTTTGAAAATGGATTACAAAAAGTGTGGATTTTTATACTTATTTAATACTTTTATTTTACCTGCAAAACTCCCATCACTTTATGCAAAGAGCAACTCTCAGTATGAACTATTCTCCATTATCTTATTATTAGAAGCAAGTCACATGCATTGAAGAATACCTGACCTTAGATATCTGCTGCAGTTCTAACAGAATCAGCCTCTCCAATCCCTTATCTCGTGGGCAAGCAGCGATATTTCCTGCCTGACAACCAGGATAAGTTCCCAAAAGAAGATGAAATGGCTTCAAGTATCACAATCCTGTGTTACAAAGGGTGGCCGCGTTGCCGCTTCGCTCCACAGACTTCAGCTTGTTTCCGAGTCGATGACAGATACTGAACTAATAGATAATATTCCAAAGGGTCCCATTCCTCTCATACCGGGAGCTTTTCTCTGGAACGCGCTTGGTAGATTTGCAGCCCCCGAGCTTAATTACTGCACCTTGTGCCTTGGAATGAATTCTTCTGGTTTTAATTTCTCGGGAGGAGCTCGTTAGGGCGCAGCATCCTATTAAGACTGCACGACAGATAGGCTTTCCCATTAACAGCTGCCCTACAGGTGTACTCCAACAAAGCTGGACTAAAAGACACCTGGATTCATAAACCATGAATTAAAACTACTCCCTGAAACACCAAGGAAGTTCAGGTGTTCGTGCCATTCACATAAAAAATAGGGTAAGAAAATAAATGTTTAGTTTTCCAGGGCTATGTGCTTTCCTCCTTTTAAATCTGTCAAAAAAAGTCCAGATTCCAGTCTGTGCAGGCTAAGCCTATGATGAAAACTACCTGGCATTGCTCCCACTACCTGTCCTCATCCCCATGGAAGTGTTAAGGAATTAGCTCACGCTTCTCATCTCTTTGTGTGTATGTGTGTAGACTTGGCTGATTTAAATATTTCTCACATTATTAAATATCCTTCTTTAAACTGCTTCAGCAAGACAGCACTCAATATCATCAGGCATGTCAAGTGTGTTTTCCTGGCATCTGAAGAAACCGAGGTCACACAATTTATAAGCTCATCATTTTTGAGTGATTTTTTGGTTTAGTCGCAGTTTCAGTTTTTACATTCAAGCCCAAGGTGTCCCTTAAAATCCTGCCTACCTGAGTTAGCACCTACCAGTAGTTCCCAAGCATAACTTTCCAAGACTAGAAGTAGTTGGAGAGCTGGTTTTACTACCAAGAGGCGTATTATCTGCAGTCACACTCTTCTTGGCATAATGGAGAATGTTCTTAAAACTTGGAATGTTTTCCACATCATCTTTTTCATTAAAGCCTGATGCTCCTTCTACTGGGAAATATGAGACTTTTGTCAGGCGTATAATTTTCTAGGGTTAAAGGGTGGAGTTAAATAAGAATGGACTCAAGCTTTTATTCATAATAAGAATAGAAAGTCATTAATAGGGAAGGGAGAGTAAAAAGGCTTCCCTGTATGAAAATCAGTTGTTCCATGCTTGCACGCATTGCATACTCAGGTGGCTAATCCATCATTTGTCATGAAGTTACCTGGCAATTTCCACCATGACCCTGTTTTCAGGTCTCCTTTGTATTGTCTGGCCTGAAATTTCCCAGATAACATGTTCGCTTTGAGGACATTCTGTTGTAATTCAACCAAAAGAACCCAGGCGTTTCCAAGAACACTCACTGCCCTGGGGATGGAATGGATTTTAAAACTAGACCTATGCAAAGAGCCAAATGGTGCTACAAATACCACTCGGCATCGCTACTGGGGTGCTACAGTGCGTATACGCAATTATTCTGATTAGATCTCTGCTATTTCAGTAGGCAAGTGTCTTTAAAAGCAAATAATCTGGCATATTAAGGATCAGACTTTGTCATTTAGTAGCCACCTCATAGTCTACTGCTCTATAGGCTTTTCTCCCATATACAGGTGTAGAAGGATCTCATGTTCTGGTCCTGAAATACCTGTTTGAACAGGCAAGCACAGAAGAGGAAGAATGGTATCGCGTACTGTGTTTAGTGACTACATACGGAATTGTACAAGCTGTTGGTATGAGAAAGGGGTTTCTTTGTTGTTTGCTTTGTTTTTGCCACTCTAGAGATCAGGGTGCTCAGGCTGTGAGCGTGTTAGTCCCTCAGACAGACTATAGAAGGGACCCAGGGAGGAAGGATGTGATATTTCCTAAGTAAAAACTCAAACAATGGACCTCACGAGGCTGGTGCAGCATGGCAAGAACCCCAGGTCCGAGCAGTTAAAGCCGGTTTTAAGCAGCAGCAGGGATTCTCCTATGGTCACCAGATCCCGCGGCAGCTGTCAGAGCACAGCGAGGGTCACTGTCACTAGGTCGGGACCTCCGTCTAAAATGAGATTTGCCAGCGCCACGTCACAGGCTGAACTTCTCAAGTCGAACTCGCAAGAGGGAAAGTTGGTTGGAAGCCAAACCACGGTGGCACGTGAGCCGAGCAAGCCCTTTCTACTCCGACTCAGCAGAGCATCAAGTGACGCTTTGGTCACTGCCTGTGGTTTGTCTCTGC
Source organism: Nesoenas mayeri (assembly GCF_963082525.1). Classification (NCBI taxonomy): domain Eukaryota; kingdom Metazoa; phylum Chordata; class Aves; order Columbiformes; family Columbidae; genus Nesoenas; species Nesoenas mayeri. The sequence continues at coordinate 5,284,376 of NC_137554.1, forward strand.
TCCAAAAGAGTTAGCTGCGTATTTTCCTTACTTTGTACAGCTTGATGACAAGCCCTTTCTGAAGAACCCCAGCAGATCTTTCGAAGTTTACATGCTGAATAACTAACATGAGCTGAGCTGGGAGAACTAATTGTTCCTGCAACTACAGCTGCTGGCTTAGGCACAAGAAACATTTCTGAGTTTCTGCAAGGAAATGATCATGGATATGCTTAATTCCTATTTAAATTCTTGCCGCGTGGCCATCTACTCAGGTTAGATCTACCTCCCGTCTTCAAGCTCCTGGCTCCAAGAGTCTGAAAGCAAAAGGTGGTCTGTTATGTAGAGAGAGATCGGAAATAAAGCTGATTAATCTGAAATACAAACAATAACTTGTCAGTGGCCTGAAGCTCCCGGAGATTAACAAGCTTCTTCACTTCATTTCCAGCCATCTTTGGATCAGACTGTTGCTTTTTCTACAGGCAACGTGATTGTACCTGGAATAAACTGCTGCTGCAGTGCGAGAGACCACGAGAGGCTATACGATAAACTGATAAACTACGATACAATACGATAAACTGATAACGATAGTCTGATAAACTTTCTTATATTTCCTATTTGTGCACTTAATTTCCACGGTTGCGTATATTGTTATGTATAATAATTCAAAACCCGTAAGGACCAGACTGGAGACCTTTCCTTGCCAAGGCTTCAAGACTCATAGAAGTTGAGGGAAAATGACCTTTGCATGTCTGCCAGCTACATTTAATCTAAATTAAAGTGAATTTTAACAGTTACAAAACACATATATTCTATTTGCCCAGGCTTCCTGAGCTGTTGAAAACATTTTCAAGATCTTCACACTTCAATAACTTCAAATATAAATGTATGTATGTGCAATAAAATTATTCGCAAGAATGTAAGACAGTAGATTTTTTGGTTATGCTTCTTGAAAGCCAAGAGAAGATTTATTCCTGCTTCACAAGACTGGTGGCAGTGACACAGGGGCTGTGGATTGCCTGACAATCAGAGGTTCTCTGCAGCCTTTTGGGGATGGTTATTGCAGACACTCAAGTTACTATTTCTCACAGTTAGAGTTTTTATTGCTGCATCTTTTGTTCTTAGTAAAGTGTCTCTAAATCCACTTGTCAACATAAATACACAACAGCAGAGAAACATTACTTTTAGGAGTCGTCTTCTGACTTCATGTGTACCCTTCCAGAAGGAGCTCCAGCTGATCATACGGAGAAGAATCTCGACAGAAAAAATACACCCTGTTATCCTGCGTTCCTGAAGCTTTTCTTTCGGTGTAACTACACTAATTCTATTTGATTTTCGGCTGTTATTTCTTGAAGGACACTTTGCTTTTTCATGTGCCGTTCAACCCATTCAAGATTTTTCTTTTAAGGGACAGTATAAATGGGGGAAGATGAAACCACGTGTGACATCCAGGACAAATAGAGCTGTCTTTGGAAAGGCATTCTGCCTTGATCACCATTTATTTTCAAGTATAAGAATGAGAATGTACAGCCAAACCGCAACATTTGGCATCCAACTAACCTTTCCTGGTATTTGCCACACTACGACTCGCATGGTGTAACTTTTCCAGCACAGGCTCTGCAACTCAAGGAGCCGGGAATGGATCTTCTTTGTATATTAATAAATACTAGTATGCAATATCTCAAAGGTATTTTACAATAAGCTGTGCTGGAGATGGTGTCATCAATAAACTGTTCTTGCGTATCTTCAGTTAAAAAGTCCATCTGGAAACAGAAGGTTTACCATTCCTTGCAAAATAAAATATTCAAAGGTTCCAGTAACTGCTTTTAAACAAACCCATTTTCTTTCATGGATTTTGAGTTTGTTTGGCAGCGTTTTTAACTCTCCTTAACCGACAAAACAGATATCAGAAACTGCAAAGCAGTAGGATCTTGCTTTTGGGGCAAGATATCAGATATAAACTGCATTGCTACCACTAAAACTTGTGGTTTAGTGATTAGCGATGTTTTCTATATATATTGAATGGAGTGTGGATGGATGAGCTCTCACGACAATTACCCTCTTAACAAAAAAATCCCGTTCCTTCCCTGATACACCTTTCGTTGCCCTTTGGGGCTTAATGTTGCGCATTATCTGACACACCGATTTTGAAGTCATATCACTGTAATGACAAACACATGCTTCAATGATGGGGTTACACTTCTATGAACCAATTGGAAGCTTCTGCACCAAGTATTGCTTACATGGCATTGTTACAGCTCTGCTTTCTGTGCAAAGTGTATCTCTTGCTGCCAGGACATAGGAACAAAGGTATAGATTTTATAAATATATATATATATATAATGCAAAGGCATTTCCTGGATCTCATGGTCCGGAACAAGGCAGCATTCAGATCACCCCAAAGGCACAACAACTCATGTATTAAGATACTGGAAACTGGGTAAAGAGCGGCACAACCATCTTTGATCCAGGGCAAATTTGCCATTCAGGTATGGGAAGAAAACAGGGATTATCTGTACAAACATGAACATTAGACAAAGTTCTAAGCGGTTTCCATTCTCACTGGATTGCTGCAGAAGGATAATATTGGAACAAATATTAGTATCTGTTAAACGTTTAGATGGAGGTAACTAAGAAGTGTTCCACTGTTTCTTTTGAATTAACATTGATAACTATAGATTTTAGATTTGTCAAATTCTTTTAAAATTGACTTGGCAAAGATAGATATCTAGTTGGTTTTGACGTAGCTAAATATCATTAGAGTCTTGATGAAGCTTATGCCTTTTTCTTTTAGAGACCAAGAAAATGCATACGAGTTGAGGATACTCCTGTGATCAGGGTACCTTGGCACTTCCAAAGATCAGTTTTATTTTCTTTTTTAAACAAAGCTCTCTTCTTGGAATATATTAAGAGATCTTATGAAGTAGGAAGGTAGAGTTAGTACAAATCTCAGTGGAATACCAGTTTCTGTGATCCAACACAGTTTAGGTACATGTCTAGAAGTTATGTTAGTAACTTTTCTTGATGTTATATATCTTAGATATTTCCCTGCAGTATTTTTCAGCTGATTTTCCCTTTGCCCCAGCATAAGGGTGTCTGTTCCACAGTAGATTCACAGTCCTGAGCTGCACTTAGGAGATGCCCAGTTGGGTACGGATCAGGATCACTCAGCCCATTGGCGTGGCCAGTCCACACCGACGGCTCCATAGCTCTGCTAAAGGTTAAGCAAAGTGCACACAAGGAACGCAAACAGCATCCTTCTCCTCTTCTCAGTCTCTTTAGAAACAGGCCAGAGAACGGAGCCACTGGTGGATGTGCACACTGCGGCTGGACACTCCAAATGTCAGCGCTTCTCAGTGACATAATTTTTCAGTACAAAGCGCAATGGAGCTTCTGGCCTGTGGCATTTCATCGCACACCAAGTGCTTTGACAATCCACAGCTTATGAACAGCACTGTGTTGTCTGTTAAACAGCAACACAATAGAATCTTAGAATAATAGAATCATTTTTGTTGGAAGAGCCCCTCAAGATCATTGATTCCAACCATTCACCCACTCGTGGCACTGCCCCCTATCCTGAGAACCTCATGTCCATCTGTCCAGCCCTCCAGGGATGGTGACTCCAGCACTGTCCTGGGCAGCCTGTTCCAATGCCCCACAGCCCTTTGGGGAAGAAATTGTTCCGCACATCCAACCTCAACCTCCCCTGGTGCAACTTGAGGCCGTTTCCTCTCATCCTGTTCTCGAGTGGGCAACCACCACTGCAGTGCATCATTTAGCTCTCAGCAGGAATCCTCACAGAAAAGGCTGATGTGAAATTATATTCTGCCTTTGAAGACGGACTCTCTGTCTTAAAGCCACTGTTCCATTAACAGATACCAGACCAGCAAAAATATTTACGAGGTGATCCCTAAAAAAACCCGATCAACATGAAGAAGGTATTCCGTATAACATACAATAATTGGAGACAAAAGCTTGGGTCTACCTAAACCAATCATCTTTTATAGCATCCACCTTCAGCATTTAGTGGTAAAATAATAACGAAGTGTTATAATACTGGCTCCTAAAACGTACTAGTGGTGAGTGGCCTGTGTGGCTCATTAGAAAGCCAAAGGGAGTTGCCTCAAGCTGTGTGGTGGATATTTTTACCTTCTTACTCTTATGGGTGGACGGGCTGCCTACTTTGCACCAGTGACGTTAAGCAAATGAGTATTGCCCTAACTGAGCTCATTCCTACACCGACCTGTGAAGAAGAGGCCCATGACAGCAGATTGGGTCACCAGCACTTGGCTATGTGCACACAGCATCTCCTGAGCACGGTTCCACACACACCAACCTGGAAACAACTTCTGTTTGTGTCACCTCAGCGTCAGCCTATGTGTTAGTACCCACCAGCAGCAGCCACATACAGAATTGCTCCAAACCAACAAAGTATTAATTTGAATTAAATGTAGCTATGTCTATATAATTTCTGTGGAGATGGGTTCTCCTTTTGTCCATAATTTTCTACTCGGGATGTGCTCGGAAAAATGCCAGCATCAACAGTGTGACACACAGCTTGTGTATTGCTCCTTACTGGGTCCCGAATATGCTCACAACTCTTCTTCTTGTCAGCTCTACAGCTTTTCTAGTTGTCAGCTCTAAAACTGTAGAGTTGGACCAACGGTTGGACTCAATGATCTCTGAGGTCTTTTCCAACCCAGTCGATTCTGTGATTCTGTGATTCTCCCTTTTGCTGCCCACCACGTTTGTGTCACACAGATGAATCTTAGGACCAAGTCTCATAAGAGCCCAGGAGACCACTGCTTTAAAGCCACCTTTCTGTATATTATAGATTACTGTATATGTTTAAGGATTTGCAAAAGGCTATTTAGCAAAGTAAGAAGACGATTGCAAAGCGTATAGCTTGGCTATGTTTCTGAATTAAAGGATATGAAAGCTGCATATTTTACAGGAGCAGCCACGAGGTGGAGACCTTCACAACGGCTTAGGCCAGATCTGAGAACACCCACCTGCTGCCCAGGCCGGGCTTTCCAGCACCTATCCCTATTTGTCCCGGCATGTGTGCTGCTGGCATCCAGTTATATTTTACGATACAGACGCTCAGTTAGAGATTGGTGTCTCAAGGCTGAAAGACTTGCTTTTGAAAACACCCATTTAAACTCTTTAATAGGTTCTTATTCCTCTCAGTTTCCTTTAATTAATAAAAAGCATAGTGGGGGAGCGGAACAGGACCAAATGAATATAAACCAGAGTTGTTAGCTACAAACTGGGGACAGACTTTTTAGCAGGGGCTGATGCAACAGAACATGGGCTGATGGGTTTAAACTAAAGGAGGGAGACTCAGGCTGGACATGAGGAAGGAATTGTTGTCCCTGAGGGTGGTGAGAGCCTGGCCCAGGTTGGCCAGAGCGGTGGTGGAGGCCTAGCTCAGCTAGGACTGAATTGTTTCAAATTCCCCCCCATTTTTGCTTTTCTTTGAATTGCATTGTATTTTGTCTTAGCAGAAGAGCTTTACAGGAAGGGCAGAAAATTAGATTTAATAAATTTCTGTTTATTTTTTTGCTTTGACATTGTAATTTTGCAAACTAGGATTGTAAACAGTCTGTATGTAGGAAGTAGCAAGCCATGGATATAAGCGCAGACTCTAGAATTAAGTATATTAATGTAGTGGGAAATAATGGTTTTTTCCAGCATTTGGGAAAAAAATAAAGGGCTAAAGAAACACGGAAAGGTTCTCCTTCAGGAGGAAGAATCTCCTTCAGAATAAGTGGTCCACAAATTAGCAACCAAAATAGGCAACTACTACATGTTGACTGTAAAGAGCTATGAAATATGTAGTATGTGTAATGCACAAGAGGCCTTATTTATGCTACAAACCCCAGAAATCCTGCTGTGAATCCTTCAGTACCATCACATCCGTAAAGTCAAACTCCTCCCCATGCCCAGTTCTTTCAAGAAAAACCTACTGTTGTCCATGAACAAACCCCACCACCATCCCATGCTATTTAACGCAATTGCTAATCAAATACTCACAGAGTTACCAATCTCATTTGAAAACCATTTTAACATTTGCATCTCTAATGTGTTTTTTGCGTACTCACAACTGCTAAATCACGGGACGCAAATGCAAGACACAATCCAATCCTTCCAGGTTATCTTGAAGGCACCTGCAGCAGAAAGGAATAGAGAATGTTCATTTCCATTCATCATCTTGTATTTCCCTAGAAAATAATCAAATGTCCACTCTTTAATCAAGCAAAACGTGCTCATACATAGTGCTCTTGAGATGATATTTCAAAGCTTAAAATTTTGCACTACAACTATAGTAACACAAAATTGATGGAAAATCGATGTCATTGAAAGGCACAAACCCCTCTGTAGTGCTGAGTATTATGATAAGAAGAACTGCAAGAAACAGTTACTCGGGGGCTTACAGAAGCTATGTTGGAGTTCTGTCTTGTGTTTACGTAGCTGAAGTGTTTTTCAACACAGAACATTCATTCTTTTAAATCAGCTCCACAGTCATTAAGTGCATTTGCAGACCTAGAGAGGCATATAAAAGGAATATTTTCACTTTGAAGACAATGCAAACCCATGATGTCCATAGGAAAAGCATGGCATAGCCAGCTTTTTTTACATAAACTGCTTGAATTAACATTGCTATAGGATCATTATAATAAGTATTATCTTCATGAATACTGGATGTACATATTTAATAAAGCAAAGGCAAACCCTACTCCACAAAAGCCTGTCCTGCAACAGCAGCAAGGCACGTGTTTCCACACAACTAATTCACCTCCCTTTACAATTAGTTTTATGTACAATCCGCTCTTGTATTCCAAACACACAGCGTCTCTTTCTCAATATCTGGTTTCGTACACACACCACATATTGAAATCAGAAACTGATAATGTCAGGAGCTATAGTATGTATAAGGCTTTGGGTTTATTTAAAACACAAGCAGAAAAGACTGCATAATATTAGATGGAAGCATAAAAGGAAAGGAACGGGGTCAATATATAATGGGGTCAATAACGGTCTTGAAGGGCAGATATGTGAGGTTGAGTTAGATCTTGCAAATGAAATGAAAATGAAAGATTTAAAATGAAAGCTTTAAGACAAAAAGCCATAAAAATAAACACATGAAAATACTGATTAAAGGAAATCCAGACCTGTTGTCTCACTGCTGCTCAGCCTGTGGCCCATTAGTGTCCCCAGGATATCAGGCAAGTGGTTTCAAAGCCACTACACAGCAAAACAAACCCACGTCCACATTTCCACACATGTCTGCAAACGAACAAGGAAACCAGAGGAAAACACAGGAACAAATGAAACCATTCAGGCTAATTTTTCAGCTGGCTGTAAATGTAAAAATACAGCATGAACTGCATTCATATGTTGGTATTTTCCCCAAAAAGGGTAAGCAGTGCTTTTTAAAAGATTGAGAATCTCCTTCCACTGTGCACCAAGGATGGAACTGAGGTTCAAGGTGATATAGATACAGCCCCCAAAAGTAAATGAACATTTTGCCTCGGTTAGCAATAAAGTGATGACATAGATAAAGCAAAGATGCAGCAAATTCATGGAGTTGGGGAGGGTCACTGTATCTCCAGAAAGAACTGGATGGCTCAGGATATTGTAGTAAAAATGAGACCGCACTTCACAATACGAAGTCACGCACATACACATGAGGAGCAGTTATAAAACTTCCAGCTGGAAATAAGAAAGAGATAAAAAATTAGTCACTTGAATGTATTAATCTGAAAAGATATGTCTATAAATTGCTAATGTTGTGCAATGAAAAAAATGAAAGAGCAAATCTAAATATTGGCGTGTTAGAAGTAGTTTTCCATGAAAAGCATGGAAGTACTGGGACCATTGTACTGACACTGTCAGACTTCATTTGTATACAATTTTAGTCATATGAACTTACAAAAAATGTTCCAAAATGAAAGCAAGAACAGGGGAAGGCTTGAAGAAAGACCACAAAAGGAGTCAGCTCACAGAATCAAAGAATCCCAGAATGTCAGGGGTTGGAAGGGCCCTGGAAAGCTCATCCAGTGCAATCCCCCCATGGAGCAGGAACACCCAGATGAGGTTACACACGAAGGTGTCCAGGCGGGTTGGAATGTCTGCACAGAAGGAGACTCCACAACCCCCCTGGGCAGCCTGGGCCAGGCTCTGCCACCCTCACTGAGAAGTTTCTTCTCAGATTTAAGTGGAACCTCCTGTGTTCCAGTTTGAACCCATTACCCCTTGTCCTATCATTGGTTGTCATCGAGAAGAGCCTGGCTCCATCCTCCTGACACTCACCCTTTAGATATCTGTAAACATGAATGAGGTCACCCCTCATTTACATTGGAAAAAGTTGTAAAGAAAGAAAAATCAAAACAAACCAACCAACCAACCTAAAAACCAAACCACAAACAGAAGGACTGAAGGGAAGAAATCCTTCTTTAGGTTTGAGGTCATTAAGAAGATTGCCACGTCATGAAGGGAGTCAATAAAAGGTCAGTTAAAACCAGAGTCTTGGCATGGATACGGATACGGATACGGATATGGATACAGATATGGATACAGATACAGATATGGATACGGATATGGGATATGGATATGGATATGGATACAGATATGGATACAGATACAGATATGGATACGGATATGGGATATGGATATGGATACAGATATGGATACAGATACGGATATGGGATATGGATATGGATATGGATATGGATACAGATATGGATATGGATACAGATATGGATATGGATATGGGATGTGGATATGGATATGGATACAGATACAGATACAGATATGGATACGGATATGGGATATGGATATGGATACAGATATGGATACAGATACAGATATGGATACGGATATGGGATATGGGATATGGATATGGATACAGATATGGATTTTTTTGTTGTTCTCAATTCTCCATTTCTAGGTTCTGCCAGTTAGAACATTCAGGCATTTTCAACTTCAACACAAGAAGCATGAACACTTGTATCTCTCACTATGAATTTATCATGTTAAACACAACGGGCACAGAGTAAAACAGCATTCTCTTTTCTGAAGAAAGGATATCTTTTATTCTCAAAGACTATTTTTTTTTCAGCAACTACCTTAAACATTTCCACTGCAAGAGTTAAATAACCTGGCAAGAGCAATGACCTGCCATATGACTTCAGCATCACTGGGATTAGATATTAAGTATGAATAATTACAGCCATACAATTTTCTTCTTTATTACCCAGATAGCTACCTTATGCAACACAAATCTAAATAAATCTGAAAACAGTGACTCATACCGATCTACCGTGCACTAAACCCCATGGTATGTAACCCCATTGTTCCGATATTAATAATTCCATTCACAGCAATCTTTTGTTCCTCTGCTTTGTCAGTCAACCCACTTTAATACCCAGAGAGGCTGTTAAATCTGGTAAGCTGATTTTTGCGGGGCTCATCTTGTTCCAAAAGCTTATTACACAACATAGTGGTTCGTTTCGTGGTACACACTGATGGAGAATGGATACACTGCTGGAGCATCAGGCTGCTCCAACCAAGGGACAAGTTCAAGTGAACAAGGTGCATGTTCACTGGCCACAGGTGGTACCCAGCCTCTGTGTTTCACGTACTTTTGCAACTTTGCTTAAGGAAGATTATTTTCTTTGCAAAACATTAGCATGGGATTTATTGTTAATTGTATAAATCTACGTAACGCTCTTTTTGGTAAGGACAGACTTCAAAACTGATCCAGCACAAGTCACCACTTCTACTAAAAGCTCCTTTTGTGAAGCATTTCTTAGGACAGGCTATAGGATAGCATCTGAAATTCCAGATTTCTGCATACTGTTCTCAGCCCTGGGCCCTGGGTGAGACATTTAACCTCTTTGTGACTCAGGTTCTTTACTTCTTTGCTAAAGATGGCAACAGCAACTTGAGATTTTAATTACTCTTCTCAAGGTACGTCAAAACCAAAGTCTACCGTCTTACATCTCCAAGCAAATGCCAATGAAAAACTCAGCAATGAGTTTCCAGACACCGCGTTCCCCAGAACAGAACCCGTCACACTGGAGGGGAGGTTGAAACTATTGGGTTTGTTCAGCTTTATGAGAAGTCTAAGGCGAGATGTCTACAAACACCTCATGGGAAGGTGCAGAGAAGATTAAAGCCAGACTTTCTTGGAAGTGCACAATGATATGGGGAGAGGCAACAGACACAGGTTGGAATGTGGGAAATTCCAGATGGCTTCCAGAGGTCCCTTCCAGCCTAAATTATTCTGTGATTCAATGACAAATTATTCCTTTCTTCTTAGATGAATGTTCCAGGAAGTAAAAGAGTAGGAAATGTTCATTTGTGCCAACACACCACCTCTCTCCTGGCCCCAGGCCTTTTTCCTATATTTTTTGCCAAACACCAACCAACCTTCTCTAGGAAAAAGTCCAAGATAACTTCAGCTTTTCTACTTTAACGGTGATTAATTCATTACCTGTTGAATAGCATTGTTTGTTTTCCCACTTCATATCGTCAGGTAGAACTCTGAATATATAGTGGGAATCCAGACTTTTTTGCAAACAGTGAGAACAAAAGCCATAGACCCAAGGATGTTCATACTCTGATGATTTCCAAATATAGCACTAAATTTTGTGAGTTGGGCCATTCAGTGTTAGTTACTGGCAAGAAGTCACAACTCACCCACACTTACTGCATGCATTTGAGGTGCTATTTGCCAGCAGAGGTGTTTTAATTACCTTTTGAACATGGTTAAACAATAATGAAAATAATAATAAAGAACAAACGCAAGAGAAGACAGACTTGTTCATTTTCTTGGATCAAGGTGCACTGATGGTTTCATTTTGCAACAGTCCCAGTGCTTTCAGATGATGCATTGACATTAAAATAGTCTCCATTATCTCTCCCTTCCCAGAACTCTTATCTATTATATAACTTGTTTCATTTGGAGATCTCAAAGCGCATTTTATTCACGAAGATACTGAACAAAACAAGCAGTCAAAGAACTTGCCCAAGTCACAATTTTCAGGTCGTTGTTAAAACAACTCGGTACATCCAATTCCCTGCTACTGAGCCCACTCCTCCTCTTATCCAAGTAGCTGCCTCAAAATGCTGCACGTCTAGGAATATTGTAACGTAGCAAATCGTTCTTGCTTCAACTAATGGAAGAGAAACTCAGTGCAATTCAAATGGCTGTGAAAACAAAATGCCATCAGCAGCGGCTCATACAGGTTTAGATTATCTGCACTTCTATATTCAAAGCAGCATTATGAGTATTAAGGAAGAGAAAGAACTGGGAATGTTCCCAAAAGTTCGCTAAATCCTTTTCATCCCAAAATGATGCATATCTACACGATGAGCTCTGTATGCAGAAAGGACATGACTCTGCTTTCCATGATCATCAACATGCTTACCACAATTTTTCTCCCTATTTGCACCACGCCATTAAAACGTGAGACAGAAAACATCGCGGGCAAATACAGGGGAACCTAACAGAGAGATCTGCTCTCTCCAGTTTCTTTTTGTGCTTCTCAAGCTCACTCCGCAGTTAGAATTATTTTTCCAGAGGTTAGATGATATTTGAATAATTGATCTTAGTTTTATAGGAAGATGGGCTCACAATTCCGTGACATAGTTTTACTTCTTTTTTTCCCCCTTTAGTTACTTCCAAGCTCCTCCTAAAGGGTATTAGCTTGATAGTTCCAGCTGATAAAGTCGTCCTGTTGATGCAGCAGGTCAAACGCAGACATTGTCCACGCCAATGGGTCTGTATCCCACACTCCCCCTTCCACCAAAGTGGAGGGGTTGATGTTGAAATGCCTCATCACACACCCCATGTGCTGTGAATACTAACGAAGATTCCAAATGTTTGTCAACTGGTGGGGCAGAGTCACCACAAGAAACCTCCCCACAGGGTTGCTGCTCCTTGGGCACTGCTGACTTGGGCAAGTCTGATGTAATGATGGAAAGTCCCTTTCTAATAACCTGCCTCTTCCCACTGTCTTCACAGATTTAAGTGACCATGTTGTTCTTTCAAAGCCCTCAATTGTTCTTTTTCTGTTTTATTTTTCAAACTCAATAGCCCATGGTGCAGTAGCCACATGCAGCAGAACTGTCCTCCCCTATCCACACTTCTAGAAAAGTTCTATGAGGTCTTTAAAATCTCCTTGAACAGTGATCATGGAATCATACAATCATAGAATCATTTTGGTTGGAAGAGCCCCTCAAGATCATCGAGTCCAACCATAACCCACCCCTGGCACTGCCCCATGTCCTGAGAACCTCATGTCCGTCTGTCCAGCCCTCCAGGGACGGTGACTCCAGCACTGCCCTGGGCAGCCTGTTCCAATGCCCCACAGCCCTTTGGGGAAGAAATTGTTCCTAAATCCAACCTCAACCTCCCCTGGCACAACCTGAGGCCATTTCCTCTGCTCCTGGCGCTTGTTCCTGGGGAGCAGAGCCCGACCCTCCTGGCTCCAAGCTCCTTTCAGGCAGTTGTAGAGAGTGATCAAATAGAAACAGAAGGAATCAAAGACTAAACTCCATTAGGAAGGACAGAAAGATGAAGCCTTTCTGCTGCTGGTTGGAAGGTGACACCAGCACTAAGCTGCACTCAAGGTCCAGCTCCTAGGAAGTCAGGAGACCAACATGTGTTACGGGGCTATAAGAGATTCTCCACTTGTAGGAAGCCACCTGGCACATGATGAAGGGGTTTCGCTCTTCACTACTCCCAAGGCCTACAAGAAACTTTAGGGGACTATCCAGTCTTTTATTTTACTTTCCTATTTTTCTCATCTAACAGTGGGGATCTGTCCTCTAAGCAGAATGTGTGTGGCACGGGAAGCTCTCAAAGAAGACCGTGAGTTCCCATCCCACAAGCTCTTCAGCACAGGTAGATTAGTGGAAATTCAACGGAGGCACCAGGACTTTGCAAAATTTGATTTTTGTCCCAAAGCTTCTCAAGAAACCCGCGCTGTTTACAGACGGAAGGCAACTGCATCAGTCCTAACAAAAGCTGACCAGACTGCTTCATCTGTGAAACTTCAGCCTTTTTAAAGACAGAATGATGGTTACTTGTCACAAATCAAAATGTGACTTCCAACTTTTGTATTAAAAAAGAGAATGTTGTCTTGTGAAAAGCTTCACTTACACCACAGGGAAGAAACAGGGGGAATCTGGCTGCTGCGACTCCAGTTCTTCCTCGAGCGAGAAGGTGCGAGCAGGGGGAATGTCGGCTGTAAAACCATGGAAACAGGTCAGCCCTCAATCCTATTAGCAAGTCTATTTCTTTTAAATTAGAAATATCTTCCTGATTCCACCTAGGGAAGAGGACCGAAGCAGAATAATATATTAATATAACTCTACATTTCTTCCCAGCTAACTGCAAAGTAAGCTTAGAATTGTTTCCTGCCACGCAGAAAACAATACGTTGGCGGCACTTGTGCCTTTGTCAGTGCCATTGTTTTGCATGTCCATGTGTTTGTGTATATCAATATTAATGAAATAGAGGCCAAACAGGAACCGAGCTCTCGCTGGGAACTGCTCCTTCGTGCCATACTCAGGGAAGCAGAGAATGAAACATTCAGCAACCCTGCAAAAATCACTGGCAAACAAACACTGCTATCTTCTGTTGTGTCTGTCTTTTGTATAAAACAACTCTGAGGAACTAAACAGGGGTGTTTGCGCTGCTCTCAAGTGAGGTTTCTTGTTGGCATTTTTTCTTTTGTTTTGTTTTAAACTGTAACTTGATTTAAATAAAGTTATTCTCCTCGGGGAACTTATAAAGCAAACTTGCTTTTCAATACCCAGGGAATTCACTGATACAATTCTGGCTATATCAGGAAATATTTAGGAAGGATTTTACAAAGTACCTCTGCAGGCCTTTTGTATTGCAGAATAAACCTACTCTTATGATTTTCTTAAGAAGAAGCGACTATATCTCAACAGGCAATATTTACAGGGGAAAACTGCATTTCTTGCCCTGTGCAATGAGGCCGTATCTGTTCTGCTGTGTGATGGCCTTTCTGAGGCCACATGAAATGCTTTGTAACTTGCACTGGAGAATTGCTGGAGCTCCAAAGTCACTGGATTTTACAACGCTACACAGACCAACTTTGCCAACCTCCTCTGCTTTGCTGTTCCATCTTTTACTTGTTTCCCATCTCTGGCCCGTATGTGTGCTACAAATCGTTGTGCGGCTGTTGTATGCACAGACATACCTGATCTGTATTTAGCCATTGGTACCAGAGGGTGAGAAACCACATGTATGTGTCCTGTGATGTCCAGAGCTGTCTCGGGCACCAGTTATTTTCTCTAACATATCGCTGCTGCCTTTACAGCAGAACATTAAACACACAGATAGTGTTATTATATAGAAGGGACTCCATTTCCCATACCTCAGACAGGAAAAAATGTGCTTTCTAGGGATTAAAAGAAGCAATTTATTAAAAAAAACCAAAAATAACAGCAACTTCCTAAAGGGGAAATGGGTTGTGTGGGTTTTGTTTTATTTCTAAAAGGCTGATCGAAATTAAGTGCTGAGGCACTGATTGTGAGAGCGGCCAGCTCGCTTCATGTGAGGCCCTTTCTGAGGGCTCTGGATGAACCCGCTGTTTAAAAATCTTTCTTTAATTCTTGCTGTGACTAGTTTTGTAACGATGACAACACTGTCCCATCTGTATGACAGGATCCTGTTATAGTATCCATCTGGTAACTAAAGGATTACATTTTAAAACCCATGAAGTGGGAAACGTGTTAACGCCGGGCGGTTGGAACAGAAGGACACGGGACAGCAGAAGAGCTGGAAACTTCCTTGCCCAATGGCACAGACCATCAGCACACACTGAGGTTTTGAGGTGGTTCAATAGTTAAAAATGAGCCATTACTCCATCTTTTGTCACATTACACCTCCCTTCTGGCTGAGCTGGAGGGACTCCTGTTACCAACACCTTAATCCAGAGCTCTGTTTTCAAAGAGCTGATGGGCAACACCTAAAGCAACAACAAAGCAGGTCTGGGGAAACGCTGTACTTTAAATATTTCCCCATTAACTGTTTTGTATGAAATACAGAAACCTGAACTCTGGCTTTCACACTTTTTCTGTTCCCATACTTACACAAAAAGGACTCATTAGTGAATTTTACAAGTGGATGAAAGCACCCACAACGAGGAAAGGGATTTATTACAATTTGAAAAGTCATGGGAGGAGGAAGAGAAGCAGACAGAGGGAGAGTAAAAGAGTTTTAAAGAGGGGCAATCCAGTGACTTTTTGTATCACTTCTGTGGAATTAAAATTAACTTTTAATGTTTCTCAAAGACAAATGAGAGGCTCTGTCCAAGCAGCAGGAAGGTTTAGATCTGCCCCGTATTTGGTATTGGTTTGTCTCTAGTAAGTGAAGCTCCGTGAGAGATGAAGAGATAAAGGAAGAAATAAAGGAAGAGAAGGGAAGGGGAAGGGAAGAGATAAAGGAAGAGGAAGGGAAGGGGAAGGGGAAGGAGAAGGGGAAGGGGAAGGGGATGGGGGAAGGGAGAGGGGAAGAGAAAGGGGAAGGGAAGGGAAAAGGGAAGGGCAGGGAAAAGGGAAGGGAAGGCAAAGGGGAAGGCAAAGGGGAAGGGAAAGGGAAAGGGGAAGGGGAAGGGGAAGGGGAAGAGGAAGGGGAAGGGAAGGGAAAGGGAAAGGGGAAGGGAAGGGAAAGTGGAAGGGAAGGGAAAGGGGAAGGGAAGGGGAAGGGGAAATGGGGAAGGGGAAAGGGGAAGGTGGAAGGGGGAATGGAGAAGGGGGAAGGGGAGGGGAAGGAAGGGGAGGGGAGGAGAGGAGATGAGGGAAAGGGGAAGGGGAAGGGGAAGGGGAAGGGAAAGGGGAAGGGGAAGGGGAAGAGGAAGGGGAAGGGAAAGGGGAAGGGGAAGGGGAAGGGGAAGGGGAAGGGAAAGGGGAAGGGAAAGGGAAAGGGGAAGGGAAGGGGAAGGGGAAATAGGGAAGGGGAAAGGGGAAGGTGGGAAGGGGAAATGGGGAAGGGGAAAGGGGAAGGTGGAAGGGGGAACGGGGAAGGGGGAAGGGGAGGGGAAGGAAGGGGAGAGGAGGAGAGGAGAGGAGGGAAAGGGAAGGAGAAGGGGGAATGGCGAAGTGGGAAGGGGGAAGGGGGAACGGGAAAGGGGAAAGGAGGAAGGGGGAAGGGGAGGGGAAGGGGAAGGGGGAAGGGGACAGGAGGGGAGGAGAAAATGAAAAAACATCCTCCAAAGCTTTAACACCAAGCAGGATCAGCAAACAGCCCAGTTTGGGGCACACAGGAGTGAGCCAGGTCAAAAGCAACCTGCTGACAACGTGGTGTCCATCTGGAAGGCTTGGTGACCTCCCCAGCCAACTGTTCCGAGACTTGCAATCCTAATTCACCTGAAAAGTCAAGCCTGAGTGAACTTCAGAGTTCAAGAGGTTGATTCCATCTCAAATGCAGAGGTTGAAAAAAAAATTCTACTAGTCAAGGTACTTTGAGTTGTAATCTCATCAGATGGCACCAACTTATCACCTTGGGTCCCTATTTCTTACTGAAATTAGTAGAAATGTTTTGCATCCAGCTACGATGCCATAAATCTCTATTTTAAGAAGAAGAAGATAAATCTAGTTTCCATCCATAATTAAACACATCGTTGGCATAGCCTGCCTCAAAAATACTTTTGTTCTTGACCTATGATCACCTTAGGAGCTTTCTGGCACAGAAATGAAGCAGTGCTGCTTCCAAGGCAGACTCGGGACCCTATTTCTGAACAAACTTTGCAGCCCAGGTAGATTCTTTTCACAGTTTTCATGCACAGATGTTATATTGAGTGGTCCGCATGTTCTTTGATCTTCAAAAGGAAATAAATATAACGAGGACTTCTCACAGTTTGCTGGCGGAAGGAATCCTATCAGCTTTGTGGGATATAACAGTTGCAGTGGTACCTAAAAATAATGTGGGCTTCACTGATTTTCTATTTGAAAAGCAGTGAAATATTGCCCTGCATTTAGGGCCCTGGGTTGAGCGCATCTCCTCTCTTGGCTGCATCTTCTTGTTTTCTCCAGCTGTGTATCATAAATATTTTACATAATTGGTCACGCTCCTACCGTTCAGTGAAGGTGAGATACGGGTCTACCGCATTTCCTTTCGACTCATCTCCTGATTAAGAAAGTCATCAAAAAGAAAGCTTGCTTGAATTAGTAGTGGTTTATACGGATTTAGAAGAGCCACATAATGCTCAGCATTACAAGAAATGGTCTCCCCTTCCTTTCTAATACCCTAATTTCCAAATACTCACAGGCAGCCAAACCAGCGAGTTGAGCATGCCAGCAATGCTGCTGTAAATCCCTGGCATCTCACATCAATACGCTCTTTCATGTGAAATTAAAACCCCCTCATTGAGCATCAGCGGCAACAAAAGACGGGCACTCGAACAGCCAAAGGAAAAACAGCAAATGGGGAGAGAGGCGATTGGAACAAATTGGACTGAGTTAACCTGTCTGCTCAACTCGAACCAAAGGGCAGCTGGAGAAAAACATTTTCTGCTCATCTGCTATCGTATCAAGCCACAAAATGTCCCAGGAGGCTTATGAGCAGGTCCTGACCAACCGCAGGTGACGTTTGATGAATTTTGCTGTATTTAAGTCAGTTTTGATGGTAAAGCGGCTTGACATTTCGAACTAAAATGTATTATAGAAATGCTATCAATATTAAGATCAGATGCTTGATTTATTATTGGTTTTAATGAAATGCCCTGAATTCTACACGCATTAACATGCAAACCCCTTTGACTTGAGCGCTGTTTCCAATCACAACCAGCTGATTTCTCCAGTATGCAGGTGAGACTCAGGATAACACTTTGACTTGGCTTAAGCACCCACCCATCTTGCAATGTCAATAAAGTGCTGACAGTCCTCAGTTATAGTCTAGTTCTATGGCTGTGCTTGTGTCCCCAGGAAAACAAAGAGGAAATTATGCGAGCAAAGGACCTCCCTGTTCATCAAATCCAACCTCCTTTTGCCACAAACAGTATCATTATTATATAACCCCTTTCATAGCGCATCAAGTTCCCTCAATCCTCCTCCCAGGAAATGTAAGAACCTCGTTACTCTGTTTAGGAGCCAATTTCCAGCTTAAGCTTGGACAACTCACAGCCCTTTGCTCTTGTGTCGACATCTGCGTTCGGCTTTATAGCTTTTCCCCCTCTGTTACGTACCCCCCGGCTCTCTCTGTACCCCCAAACCTCTGGGAAAGCACCAAAGGGCCGCTCAGCTCATTCCAACAAAATAAACCCAACAGCTCTAAAGACCAAACCAGACAGAACCAGGAAAACCAGAGTTTTGCTGCACGGGCACCTGGAACCTGGTGGTGCCACAGGCCACAAACGACACGGGCACCGAGCAGGATTCGCTGACCCTGGTCTGTCTCATTAATATTGAATCTGCTTGAAGGCCAAAAGTATTTTGCTCCCTTTTTGGCCAGGGTTATGCCAGGCACAAGGAAATCTTTGCTGCTGCTTGTGCTCGGGAAGAGGAATCTGCAGGGGAGACAGCGTTAGCGCTCCGGATCTTCACCAGAGCTGTGACGGATTTGCTGTGAACGTCTGAAACATCAGTTACGTCCTCAAAATAGTATGAAATGCCCCTTGGTGCCCAAAGGTGGCAAAGAAATGCACATGGGACAAAAAATCAATGTAGCGATGTGCTCTGGGGTATAGAGAGGGAAGGTAATTTCCCACATTTGAAGAAAATAATTCCAGGAGATGAAAAATCACCACTTTTTTTCCTTCATAAAATTCACAATAAAAACAGAGCATATTAAGCAGAAACGAGCCTACCAGAACTTGTGAATAACTTGCATTCTTCCACTGGAGCCCAGCCAGTTACCCTTGGAAAAAATTCCTGTTTACTTTGTAGTGAATGTGAGAGACACGCAGTCTGCCAGGAGCTGTTACCACAGTAAAAACACAGCCAGGGGCTGTCACAAGTGAGGAAATCACAGAGAAAGTTAATTTGTTAACTTCAAGGACAAAGATTAAAATAATACCCATTTGGTTAAAAGTTATTTACTTTATCACATAGAAGACTTGAGTTTACATGAAAGCTATGCTAGTTCAAAGGCAAATTTCAGATACTTCTTCAATAGCTAGCTTGTTTGTTAAATTTTAGTAGATTTGCAAAGAAAACTTCTATTCTTGTTGTTCTCAGCGTGGCTGAGATGAGTGTTTTGCACTACAGCTGCATCTTTCTCCCACAAAGCCTCATTAGGAGTGCAGATGCCGGTGTCCTTGCTCAAGGCACCTCCCAAAATCTTGGGGGATGATTAGACACATTTGTACTTCTGGTTCTTCAGCAGTTTACTAAATATATAAATTATGTCCAAAACTGTATGCCTGTCATTTCAGAAATCCCAGAAAACACGTATTTCCAGGACCCACAAGCCTGAATTCTGAAGCCTGATGAAGACAAGCTCATTGGAGAGGAAAAAGAGGGTAATGTGTAGCCCTTACAGCTCGTTCACTTTTGTACCATAAGTTTCAGTTCGTTCTTTTCTGATCTTCACCAAAGGTGAATGCATTTTTTAACCAGTTTCTGTACTCTTGTGTACAGTATTTTTATCCCTCCTTTCTCAGTAAAGCTTAATGTAAACCATAAGCTGAACATAAATGCACTTTCTCATGTGCATATACGTTCTTAATTCATCTTCTCATTTAACTTCTCTGTCTTTTATAAGCAACTTTCCTCTTCTCCCACACAGTAATCACAGGCTTATGATGTACAGATGGCTGCTGTCTCAAAGCAGCCACGTGCACCCCAGCTGTCATAACTTCTTTCTCCCTCTGATATATTCTCCTATTGTCTATCTCATCCCTTTAAAGCACATTTTCGAGGCTTTGTTGTTTTGCTTTATTCTCAAGACCAAGAGCATGTTTAAGTCTTTTTTCCCGACCCAGAATCCAAGAGCTGGTGATCTGATAACCTTGTGACGGTAGTAAAAACAGGAGACAAATCTCACCTCAAAGAGACACTTGCGCATATCTGGCCTTGTCAGAAACAGGAAATACCAGGACTCTTACGTAAAAGATTTCTAACTTAAATTTCCAGACCCAAGGGGCTGGAACAGCTTAAATACGCTTCAGATAAACATCCAGAAGTTCTGATGATTATCCAAACTCTTCGAGAGTCTGGAAGTTTGGAGGTTCGCTCGTCAGCGCTACCTTGAGAACATCCTGGAAGCCGCCTGCACCTTGGAGCCAGCAGCGATAAGGCCGTGCCCTTTGGAATAAAATCTCTGTTTAGAAGTCAAGTAACTTTACTTCGACTATGGAAATGAGGCCAGTTTAACTCTCACTATGATTAACCACCCAGAGGCTCAATGCGGTTTGGCTAATCCATGTTACAATCACATTTTTAGCTCGTTTAGATTATTGCTTAAGTGTTCCTGCAAAGGCGAGTCCTAAACTTCAGCAATATTAATTGGCCAAAAGAAAGGAGGCCTTGCATTTAAATAGTGTTTCTCCATCTGCTTCGTAACATCTTAACTTGGAAATCTGTTCAGCATAGCGTGTTAGAGCATCAAAAAAACCATTTTAGGCTGCAACGGGCAAAAAGCTGGGGGTTTTGGTAAAACTACTCACAAAAATAACAAAGGAAAGTATTTTCAGACCTGGATCTCTGCAGACAGCCTGAGGATTCAGGGGAGACTGGTGAGCTGGGGGTACATACGAATGTTCTATAATAAGTGGGTGAAGGAAAATTCACTGTCTCTGGCTCCTTGCACTGATCCTTACTGAAAAAAAAGAGCCTGAATTTCCATTCGGTCTCAACCACCGATTCACATAGATTTGGTTTTTTACCTTTAGAGGGCAAAAGTCTAGATGCATACAACTCATCTTCCTCGCGCTAACTCTGTTCGCAAGAAATAACACATTTTTGCCAAGAACCTGATCTATTTTCTTCTAGCTTACTAGTTGTAGCACTCACAAACCTCTGTGCCACCACCAAACCATAGGCACACCAACTCATCTATTTATTCCCACTTATTTCATGGACTTCAGACAAGGGCTTTTGCATTTGCTGGATACTATTTACAGGCCCAGACCGTCAAACCTGAATCCAAATTGCTCAACTCCAAACCACCTCTTGCCAGCTAATGCTTTTAATGAGCTCAAAGCAATCAGCAGCTCTGCTCATCAAAACCTCCAGAACGGCGTGTCTGACCAAGCCTTTGCCTATTTTTCCCCAATTACAGTAATTGGTCTCTTAGGGGATGTTGATTCTTCCTTCACACCTTGTGTCTCCTTTCCCATGCTGGACTCTCATAGCGTTATTCAAAACATCCAAACCTGTCCATCACATCCCATAACCTCGTATATCTCCCAGTGACCACCCTTAAATAACCCTCATTACTGGTTATGTCACTTTCTAGCATTTCTTTAGAAAGAAATAGCATTTATGCTTCTCGTAAGTCAGGATTTTATATGCCAGCCCTGCTGGATTTAATATTTTCTCAAAGACGATTGAGAGGAGCAAAACTCTATTTATAGAAAAACTCTTAGGGAGTTTTAAAGGGCTCTCACGCAAAGCCATTGTTTTGCTTTCTTATTTGTTGTCCCTGTGGAACTATAACCCCCAGCTCTAAATTGCCCACTCACATCTATTCATATGCGGCAATGAATTCCAAGACGCCGCAGCTGGCTGCTAGTGCCAAAACGCTGTACGGATGTCTACTGCCAACTGGAATATTTTAACTTCAAAGGAAAAGATTAATGAAGATTATGGAAATGATGCTCACTCTCTGCATTTCCACTGACCCGTTTTTCCCCCCACGTATCACACAATGATTTGTTAAACTACGTGTTAGCAGACCCACTGCGAATCCACCGCAGTAGTGGCTTTTACAACCGTGGAGACAGGAGGAAATGGACAGAGAGAAAACACGGTCACTGTACTTTGATAATGTATCTAAACACATGAAAGTCAATTTGATCGATGAGATCAGCAATGACAATGTCAGCAATATGCAAACTTTTTATCTTATTTCAGTTCTTCAAAGTATCTTGAAGTTTTGTGATGCATTTATTGCATTGATGCCTATTCTATCTATCCCTATCAACCCCATCTTGACCTACGTTACCAAAACATTTATTTGAAGACATGAAGCACGTGCCAACTCCCAGTTACTTGCAGAGACTTGGCACAAGCCACCTGGGGACATATTAACCATGTCCCTGGGAGCACGATCATCTAAGCACTTTTTCAGCTGGATGGACAACCAGGTGGGTAGACTGTAACTCCTCTTCTGTGTTTCAATGAAAAGTTCTCCCTTCCATGTAACACTAAAAGGGTTTCATTTAGTTTTTCAGTGTATTCTGGAAGATGCTGGTCGAAGGATGTTGGAATCATTCAGATGTGCAAATGTCCTCCATGTGTCATTCAGTGAAGTCAGCGCTGATTTTGACAGAATATTTAACACAATTAATGCAGCTGATTTTATCACTGTAGTGATGTGGAAGAGTTCAAGACATTGTGATACAAAAATTGCCTGAGAAAATAATGCATAACTAGGTTTTGGTGGTTTTTTTGCTTGTTTGATTGATTGGAGGGGCAAGGGGGTTAAGATCAGCTGTAAACAGAGCAAGCATTGCTGCCACAATGGGTGGAAACCTGAAGGAAAAGGTTGTGGGAAAGTCTTTGTCAGGGTTGCCATATACCCAAGTAATTTGGTTTATAACCAGTCTCTTAGATATGCTAAGTTGTGAAGGAAAAGCGTAGAAAATGTTCCATCAGTCATTTCCCCCAAGGCCTGTTTATTTTCCTCACAATATCAAACTGGAAAAACCAGATTGTTTGGCTGAGCCAGGCAGGCAGCAGCCAGTGGTGATGCAATCCCCCTTTCCCTGCCTTCATTACCCATACCTTTGATTAGACCAACCCAACAGGACTTACTCAAATACATCGGACGTAACAAATACAGATAGCTCATTGTACAGAACCACCCCTCTTCCAAACAAGCAGAATTGGGGTGGTGTTCACATTCACGGTACAGGATTTGAAAAGCTACTTACGGTCCTTAAATAAATAAAAAATAATAATAATTACCAAAATTTTTAGATATCTAAAGTTAGGTATAAGTCATCTCATCCTTAGAATCAAAGTCTTCTTAGTCAGTAAATGAGGTTACCCAGACTTTGCTGGGGTGATACTTTGGTTCTATGTAGATGTATTTGCATTTCAAAACAACTCTTTAAGTCTTATTGCATATTGATGCAATTGCAAATACAGCAGACAAGTTTAAAAAGAATTTTTTGTGCTGACATCTATTTTGGAGGGATTTTCAGTGCCAGACAATGTGCCCATATTGGGTAAGTGTTCTTCTTTTCATCTACCTGGTTTCAAGTAATATTTTCTCCAGGATATGTATGCAGCATCTTACAGATAAGAACAGTTACAAAGGTATTCTCAGTGCCAGAGGAAAAAGATGATAAATCCGTGGGAGTATCTCAATAGCCTCCTGTCTACCTAGTGGGCACAAAGTGAAGATTTCAGCTAGTACAGAGACAGCCACGTTATCTAGAGCTTCCTAAACGTGTCCTATGCCAGACGGGGGGACCCAAAGCTTGATCACGGTGTGATCACAGACTTGATACACTAACGCAAGCCGGCTTTTAATTTCTGGTACATAAGAATCTGAATGCACAACTTTTTGGTCCTTGCCAATCAAACTTACATGTCCTGCAATTACAATTGACAACAGATGGAAAACTGCAGTGACTAAACCCCAGAAGCTGGTGCTTTTCTAATTTTAAATTAGTAGTTTAGTGGATTAAGGTTAAACATTTGTCTATTGCTGGATCACCCTGAAAGTATGTTAAACACTGGGTTAGGGAACAGCCCTGTGAGTAGCTGAGCAAACATAGAATCTGGAACCAAACCTTGGTTCACGGGTACAAAAAGAGCAGAAAGACTCAAACTCCTACACCCACAAATGAGCTTCTCTGTGTTTTGTTAGAAGCACCATGTAACCGTATGCAAAAAAACCCCCATGCTCATGAATGTTTTGCACATGCAAATCCAGCCCAGCTGAAGAGCTGACTTGGATTTTGGTCTTTAAAGGCTGAGGAATGGTTCTGATTCCACCATAAGATGGGGAGAGGTATGGAAAGCCCAAAGGAAAGACGGAGAGATGGCCTGCGGATCCCGCTGCCAGGAATCCATATAAAAGTGGAGGCAGATCCTGGATGATGCACCCAACTCCCTGCCAGGGCAGCAGCCACCCTGTAAAGTAACCAGCAAGGCCACAGCCATCGTGGCTGCTTATTACTTACAGTGAGCAGAATTACAGGAAGAGTTGCCATGAGCTGCAGCATTTCAAAGCAGGACTGATAAGCAGGAGCATATCTGCTGTTTGGCAACCTTCAGAACAGAGGGAAAGGAAACGTTTTAGGTCAGGTGAGGGAAAGAGGAACCGAGGCAACAGGAGCATGATGAAAAGGTAACAAAGTAATCGAGGTATAAGTCTAAAACTAGAAGTTCAGGGGCTTTTGTCATTCATATCATCAGAATTTCTTTTGTCTTACGCAACTCTCAGCTGGATTTACGAGATGCAAGAGGGAAGTGTTGGAAAGGAGATAACCCCAGCCATAAATAACTGAGAATAAAACAAACAGGAGATTTCAAGGCTTTGCTGATTCAGTAAGAGGCATGAAATTCCTCTCACTGTTTAAACACTTACTCAAAATAGAACTATTAAGAGCTAAAAGTAAGTGTGTTAGGAAACTGGAGTATGCTGACAGCCCTCATTGATCTAATACTCTTGTTTAATCTTTAAAAAGTGTAGGAATGGGAATGTGCAAGCCCTAAATTGCAAAGCCAGCATCTGCAAACCTTCATTCAAGGTTTCTAATCGCTGTCTGATTCAACCAGACACGTGGCTCTTTTTATTTCTTATTTGTGCGTATTCAGGCACAGTGACTGGTATTATCACATGCCTGGGGAATGGCCTTTTTTTCAGGGAGGTGTTGGCTGATTTCCATTTTGTTTTTAGGAGGTCAGTGGTTTGGGACCGGACTGAAACATTTCAAAGACAGCACAAACAGTTCTTTTCTTTCAAATCAACCTCAGGGAAAAATAACGGTCTGGCCATTGCACAATGTTAAGAGTTGCAGCCCGACTTCTGCCAGCACTTTGATCCATGACTTACACCAACGACAATACGATTCCACAGCCCTCAAGGTGCAGTTCAGCATCTCGAAATGATCAGAAATTGCTTTGTAGCTCCAAGACCAAAGGCAGACGCTGTTTCCGAGAATGTACGTGTAATACAAGGAAGACAATGAGTGCTACAGAAATAGCCTTCAGAGCCTCTGGATTAATTTTAAAGAGTACAGTAATGCTCTGCAATGCTCTAGGTCATTGGTTTTATATATGAAATTGTAGTGTGCTTTAATTGCACAGTCTGTGGCAAGTACATAAGTAAAACTCCCTAGGAAGACACTGCAAACACAAAGACAAAAGGGGATGAACAATGTTTTAAGCTCTCTCCTAAAACAACATGATACACATTATGATTAGAAGATGCACTAAATAGCCTAGATCCACTAAAATACAGATCCAGGCATGTCTCTATTTCACATCAAGATAATGATACCCTAAAACATGGATAATGGCACTAATTTCCCCATGGCAGAGAAGATAAATGTCTGTTAACAATGAACATGGTAAACTCAAGAGACACTGAACACAGTAACCTCAAAAGACACTGAGGTGACCCTGGTAGGGCTCTGATTTCCAATGCTGTTAAAATTATTTATTATAGACACTATGCTATTAAACCCCTTTGAGTTACCCAAACAAATCCCCTAATTTGTTATTAGGTCACTAGAAGGAATTAGACCACCGGGATGTTCCTTACTTTAACTGACACCCAAGCAAATAACTCAGGGACAGATTACTTCATCAAGGGGTGGAGAATGGCTTTAGGTCATCAGAAAGGCAAATACAGCATCAGGAGTGATATCTGAGACCTTAGCAAACCTCCATCCTGCACTCCTCCCCGTGGGTCTTAAGCCATCGTCACTCAGCCCTTGGCTCACAAAACCTCCAAAAGCGGCGGCAGAACAGAGTGAATTTCTCTAGACAAGCACTGGGAGCGGAAGAAGGAACCAAATACATCTCCCAAGGTTTTATGTATTTCATACGTGCAGCAATTTCGCAGCTATAACTTTGTAAAAGCTATCAGACTGTTTGCGTAAGTGCTAAGCTCTAAAAACTCCTTTCTGCAGCCAGACTACTTTGGAATACAAAGCAGACGTAATTTCCAGAGATTAGGAGAGGCGGATTTTCACCACCTTCCCAAGGTGTCTCTCTTGCTTTCATCAAGATCATGTCTGGCTTTTCCACTCGTGGATCACAACACTCTCCTCCTCACACCGCTACAAAAAGCATTACAACACCCTAGTGTTACTACACCCTAGTGTTACTACACCCTGGTGTTACTACACCTTCCAGCTTCTGCAATTTTTTTGCTCCTCAGCTTTTTGAATGCAGAATCTCAGCTTTCATTAAAAAAAAAACCTACTGTAGCCTCATTGTTGGAGAAGGGAGCTTGAAAACTACAAAAGATATCAGACTTACATTGTTGTTGACTTTGCAGTCATAACTTGTTAATCATCAGCAACAGGCTGCAGAAGTCCTTCTCCTCCATGTAGGGAAGCTGATTTCTGAGTTGGGCATTGTGACTGCACCTGCAAAAACATACTTTCTTATAGTCATTGCTTTTTTAAAAAAGGGGAAAGTTAGGAGTGAGACTATGTGTGTTATTTAGAAATGGTTTAAGCCAATTTAAATTCTGTGCTGCAAAAAAGGCAGGTACCCACCTTTCCCAATTCCTGCCCTCAGAGCTGCCCCAAGTCAGTGGATCCATCTGCTAATTAACAGGGAAAAAATATATATATAAAAATGTATTTCTAGTCAGATCAACTCCCTCATCTGGCTGGCAGTGAAGTCACAGGATCCTTAGTGCTGCTGCTCAAGGAGAGGTATGACTGGCGATTTTAGAGAGAGCAAACTCCGTATCTATTAAGACAATGATGACAACGTGTGTTCAGTGCAGCCCACAAGAAAAGTGACTTATTTTGCTTGAGCTGAGTCCAGAAAGAATCCCTTGGTCTCCCTCCCCTGAAGAGGAACACATTAAAAAAAGGATATATACCACTGAAGAGAAGCATTAATGTTTGAGATATTCTACATGTCATTTGGAGACACAGAGCCAGGGAGTATCTGGGAATGAGAAATAAATGTGATGTGGACTAAAGAGTGAAGTGGGAGGAGAGGCCTTTGGCCATAAGCACGAAAAAGTGCTAAACAGAATATGTCAGGCGAGAAAAACATCTGAAAGTGGGCCCTGCAAAGATAACACATGCTGGATAGAAAACTACATGTGAGGTTGCAGCCCCAGCTCCTACCCAGCCTGATGGATTTA
Organism: Nesoenas mayeri; assembly: GCF_963082525.1. Taxonomy (NCBI): domain Eukaryota; kingdom Metazoa; phylum Chordata; class Aves; order Columbiformes; family Columbidae; genus Nesoenas; species Nesoenas mayeri. Next base: position 5,311,848 of record NC_137554.1, read on the forward strand.
CTCAGTGTTTGGGAACAGCTAGCTCAACTTGAAAACGGCCTTTACTTGTCACGGACTGAAATTATCCACTCAAACAACCAAATATATTTGATATTCTCTACAATTCTATTCCATTTGTATTCTATAAAAGGGTTTAGGACTTCTTATAAAAGCCCAGGTTTCAGAAAAACACAAGCACAGCCCTGTATCCCTAGAAAATAAGTTCACAATATTTCCCAGCGTATTCAGTGAATATTATTGCCAGCACTGTGAAATCTCTTTTCTGCAACTTGAAAAACAAACAAACAAAAAAATCAGGCATAACCTAACATAGGAAGAAACAAAGGAAACCACAAGCACACACAACAGCCTGGACTTCCTGCTCCTTCCTCAGCACCGGGTTTGTGTTTCCCCTCGCCGCTGTTCAGACGTCGGGAGAGGTCAGAACATCAGCTGTAAATCACCCGCGTTCTCAGGCAGCTGAAGGTGCAATAACTCACTGCTCCTCTCTGCATTTGGGAGCTGCAAGCACCCTTTTTTTCCAGCTGTGTTTCACTAACTGCAAAAAGATGCCTGAAGAGGTCTAGGTATGGTCCTGCTGGTATCGGTAGCTAATCTCCAATACAGTTTTGTATTCACCCCATCCTTCCCTCACTCATGCAAGAGCATCCTGTTCCTCAGCGGAAAGTGGAGCAGACCCTGTGGGCAGAGCAAAGAAAACACATCCCACATTTGACTAACAGGAGCTGTAGTTATTCTTCTCCTGTACTTTTGTTAACTCTGCACACAGCAAACCCAGCTCAGGGCAACATAGAAAAATGGGGCTTATATACACCTGGACGCAACTTTTGGTAGTTCCTAAGGATGTACCTGACTTGATCACAAATTTCTTCCCCATCAGACAATCTGTAAGATCCCAAAGTCCAGCGACTCATGCTGAAGGGTTAACAAGTCCTCAGCTCTCTTGCTTCTACCTATAGAACACAGAGCATTTCAGTCACCAATGTAGTTTCACTGCAATGGGTAGAAAGAGGTGGCTGGTTCTTCAGCGCCTTGTGTTTTAATTGCTTGTAGAAGGTCCTATCATGCTAAAAAATATTTAGCAATTCACCCATTTGAATATAAATGCTTATTCCAGGTAAATAAATGCAGCAGGCAGGTAGGTAACAGTTTGATTTCATCATCACCCTCACCAAATTATTGAGTACTTTACCTTGGAAATTGTGTGGGTTTAGCTGGGCCTGACACACAACTGCAGAAGCTGGATATCAGCCTCGAGAAAAAGCAAGTCCATATGTTAGATGACTCGGTTGCTTTTTAGGGATGCACAGAAACCTTTCAACATCTTGTGAACCAATATTTCTCATGTTGCACCAGAACAACGTGAGACTGAGCTTGCCTGCAGCAATCCACAGAGAATTCTCTTTATGCAGTGGCTGCTTTTGCCTTGTTTAAACACCGAGAAAACAGGCTGATGTGATTTCAGACCCCTTCCCCTTTTCCATCACTAACCTACAGCTGTTTGTGGATCCAAAGGAAGAACACACAACGTGCACTCAACCAGACACAGCTGAACTGCCCGCAGCCAAAATACAAAAGATTGGATATGTAATTTATTTTTTTCTTGGTATTATAATCATTCTGTCATGTATAATGGATGCACAGGCATCGTTTGGGCTTTTGAAAACCTAAAGCAAAGCTTTATTTGATTCCTGTAAATCTCATGGGCTTCAAATCGAAGCATTCCCTTCTGTCAGCAGCACAAAGCTTAGCAATGAAATTCCACAGCCCAAATAGGACTTTTAAGCCTTAATTATACTTTAAAAACAGGTTATCATTAATGATTTTGTTATTTTCAGCGGCATATGAGCTACAAGAGCTTTAATACATGTGTAAGCCCACAAGGGGTGTGGGGGGGAAGGGACCAAACAACAGATTACCCCCAAATTCCGGGTTTTTTTCAGATGCATTTAAGACTAAAAATTTTGGAAGATCTAAGAGTAGAGGAGGCTAAAGGTTTGGGGGGGACGGAGGGGGCAGAATTTCTGGCTGTGGAAGCAATTGGTTGGAGTCAGGGACAATGGGGAGTCGGCGGCAATGGGGAGTCGGGGACAATGGGGAGTTGGGCGCAGTGGGGAGTCGGGGGCAATGGGGAGTCAAGGGCAATGGGGAGTCAGGGACAATGGGGAGTTGGGCGCAATGGGGAGCTGGGCGCAATGGGGAGTCAGGGGCAATGGGGAGTCAAGGGCAATGGGGAGTCAGGGACAATGGGGAGTTGAGCGCAATGGGGAGTCAGGGGCAATGGGGAGTCAAGGACAATGGGGAGTCAAGGACAATGGGGAGTTGGGCGCAATGGGGAGTCGGGGGCAATGGGGAGTCAGGGGCAGTGGGGAGTCGGGGGTAATGGGGAGTTGGGCGCAATGGGGAGTCAAGGGCAATAGGGAGTCGGGGGCAATGGGGAGTCAAGGGCAATGGGGAGTCAAGGGCAATGGGGAGGCGGGGGCAATGGGGAGGTGGGGGCAATGGGGAGTCAAGGGCAATGTGGAGGCGGGGGCAATGGGGAGTCGGGGCTTTTCACTTAGAAAAAGCTCGGAGGGAGGTGAAGGGGCCACACGAAGATTCCGAGAACAGACACTGTAAAGTCCCTCCCTAACCGAAGTGAATAGCCAGGCTTAAAGAAATACATGGATAAAAATAATTCAGATCAAAACCCTTTGTTTCTCTGCTTGACAAGACAACTAACATCTCATAACACCACGCATCAAAGCATTTCAAGTATGTGGCTTCGTTTTCTTCACGGGAAAAGCAGAAACGTTGTCAGCCGTGTTTTATAAAAGGGCAGTCTGGCCAAAGACCGGGTGACATGCCCAGAATCAGCCATGACACCTGTGGCTGAGGTGGGAAAGGGTCAGGGTCCATCTTTTTCAGGTGACATAACCGCAAGATCACTATTGCTTTCCTAAATGAATATTGTGTTTTCACATTGCTAGCTCTGAGCCACAGTGCCCAAATTGTGATCAAAGCTTTGCGCGCCTGGCAGCTGGGGCATCCACCACATGATTTCTGCATGGTTCCTTACAAAGGGAGAGGCCAGTGACCACACTTAGATCCAGATTTGCAGTTTTTGAAGCGCTCGGTGCTAAAATGCCAGTTCTGAGAGCCGTGGTTCTTTGTGCCACTGTTGCCTGCAAGAGATACAAGCCCTCCAGCAAATGACAACAACCCTTGTCGTAAGAGCTCCAAGGTCATAGGCCTCTGTTTGCAGCCGTAATTTCAGTCCTGATAAGTTTTTAGGCTCAGCAGAGCCAGGAGAAAATTCCCGCAGCTCAGCCACAACACGACTATCCAGAAGAGGGAGTGCATACATTGCATACACAGATGGAAATCAAGATTTTGCCACGCTACATCCTCACTGCGGAGCGTAGAGCTTCTGCAAACACCCAGCTGGATCTTCCACGCTGCCACATGTTTAGTGCTGCATATAGCTCAGGGAAAGTGCAGAGTCCTGCATCTGGGCAGGAACAACCCCGGGTTCCAGTATAGGTTGGGAAATTACATATTAGAGAGCAGAGTAGGGGAAAGGGACCTGGGGGTCCTGGTGGACAGCAGGGTGACCATGAGCCAGCACTGGGCCCTTGTGGCCAGGAAGCCAATGGTACCTGGGGTGGATTACAAGGGGGGTGGTCAGTAGATCGAGAGAGGTTCTCCTGCCCCTCTGCTCTGCCCTGGGGAGACCACACCTGGAATATTGTGTCCAGTTCTGGGCCCCTCAGTTCCAGCAGGACAGGGAACTGCTGCAGAGGGTCCAGCGTAGGGCAACAAAGGTGATTAAGGGAGTGGAGCATCTCCCGTGTGAGGAAAGGCTGAGGGAGCTGGAGCTCTTTAGTTTGGAGAAGAGGAGACTGAGGGGCGACCTTATTAATGTTTATAAATATATAAAGGGTGAGTGCCATGAGGATGGAGTCAGGCTCTTCTCAGTGGCAAACAATGATAGGATAAGGGGTAATGGGATCAAGCTGGAACACAAGAGGTTCCACTTAAATTTGAGAAAAACTTCTTCTCAGTAAGGGTGACAGACACTGGCCCACGCTGCCCAGGGGGGTTGTGGAGTCTCCTTCTGTGCAGACATTCCAACCCGCCTGGACACCTTCCTGTGTAACCTCATCTGGGTGTTCCTGCTCCATGGGGGGATTGCACTGGATGATCTTTTGAGGTCCCTTCCAATCCCAAACATACTGTGATACTGTGATACTGTGATACTGTGAAATACCCACTGCACAGCTCGGCCAACAAGATATTGCTCCTTTTTGCTGTGTGGATGCTTGAGATGTTCTGAAATGTTTTCAAATGAAAACATTATTGATTTTTGCTTTTTGGTAAGCTTGCCTTATATATTGGCTTGCTGGTCAAAATTAATTTCTCCAGCTATAATTTAAGTCAGCTTGGTTCCAAGTCCCTCCCAATTGTTCTTGCTCCCTGATTTGATAAGTAACTTACAGAATGCAAACTCATAGTTAATTGTCCTGACTTATTCAAGAGTGCAGCTTATAAATTCAGTTTCTGTGCACAGCAGAGTTTTTGCAGGTAGAACTCGCACTTACCTTTGGTTTTGCAACTACAGACCCAAACAGTACCTAGACAGCAGAGTAGGTGCCCTTGACAATTAAAAATGCAGCTGACCACAAGAATGAAGCCACAGGCAACCACCAGGTACAGACATTAACCTGTTAGACCTGCGTTATGAACAGGAAGCAAGAAATGGGCAGGAATATTACAGCAAGTTTCTAAAGAAAACAATTCTGATCATGTTTTCCTTAATTTCTACATTGAGATTTGTCCCCTCCATCTCGTTCAACACACGGTGTTCAATATCCCACTGAATTATGTTCTTTTTATATTGGGCTAGATCTCTGACTTTGGTTTGACTTTACTCCATTTTGTTCATCTTTTCTTTCTCTCTAGTTCAGAAAAAAAAACCCCACAAGACTAAATTTTGAAAGAAGGACTGAAAAGCTATATTAACTTTGTTTAGCTGCTGGCAACAGTATAAAAAGTAATAACAGGATTATTTATATCATTATTACCTCTTTTTCTGTGCCTTCCTTACTTAACCTCTCTTTTTTTTAATGTCTTTTACAGATTATCAAGAGCTTGTGTTCTGTTGACTTTTGTTATTCATTAGAAATGAAGTTCAAGGTCATTGTAGCTACAACTGATAAACACAGGTTGTTATTATGGTTTTGAAAACGAGTAACTTACATTGTAGGGCAGTAAGTTTTTGAAGAGAAAAAAACCGAAAGCACTGCCTGTGCTTCATTATTAAGCAATTCTGTATAACTGGGTTAAGAAGTTACTGCTGTGATTTGAATTATTGGTTCATATATACACATATACTGCTTCATCTTGCTCAACTTGCACCCTCTTTCTGCACAGGAACTAAAATAGCAAGGGCAGGTAACAACTCCTGCTTATCTTCAGCAAGGTAAATAACTGAGGAAGTAATCAGTATTAACTTGCAATTTATTAACACTGTTTCAGCTCTGTTATCAAGCCCTGGAAAGTTTAAGGCCCAGGTTGAGATCTCTGGCTTGAGAAGGAGCAAAAGGAGCCCAAGGAGGCGTCTCTTACATTGGTCTTGGTTGCAGAAGGTACTTATTAATATTTCTTTTGGAGGCTGGGAGAAGCAGCAGCAATGGCATGCCACTCTGCCTATGTTTCTATTTCCTTTTAATGTGTTTCTTCTCCCTTTTAACATGTTTCTTCTCCCTTTTAACAGACCTTCCACGGTGCTTTTTAGGCAAGAGCCAGCAGTAGATTTTCCTTGCTGACAGAAAGTCATTCTGACTCGTTTCCACACAACTCCCCAGGTTTTTCTGGCGTAAGCACCGCAGAACTTGCACCTCAATGCTTGGCAAAGACACCGGCTTTTGTTCAGTAGCGTCCAAAGGGCTAATAAACCACCTAATTATTTGCAATCAAACACGCAGTAAAGCAATCTGCAACAGATTCAGCGGATCAGCTGCCTCAACTCTTCGCTGCGGTTGCTGTGAATGGGGGGGGAAGTTCAAAGGCTCGGAAAAAATAATCCTCCTCTGGTTAGATGCATCAAACAAAAGAAAGGAACAGCAGTAAATTACTAGTTGAATAACTAGTATCAATAACAACAGTCATGGAAAGTGGAAAATGACGACAAAACTTGAATGCAGTGCCGCAGAGTGCTTGAATTCTGGTATAGAGCAATGAATTGCCCTCACCTGACTTTGCTTTCTTTCAAAGACCAGGGTATGTTGTTCCTTTTATTGCCTGCTCCAAGGATGGATTTGCTAGTTTTCTAGAGGCTGAACCCGTTTCCAGTTGTTATTTTTATTTTACCTCAAGGTCGAGCTAAGGTTCAGCTGAAAAATAAAACCAACACCCACAATAAACATAAAATTTACACCGTGCTGGAATCCAGTGCAAGTTTTTCTATGGGAGTTTCCCCTGAGAAGAAAACAAGTCTCTGCTTGTTGACCCAATTTCTGGGCTGAAGTGTAGAAAGAACAAAAAGCTCCAGAACATCTCCTCATCACACAAACCAGCTGTTCTTAGCTTAACGTAGGAGCTGAAGCTCTCTGTATAATCATTAGATTCTTCTAAGTTACTCAAACTTTGAGACCTTTCTCCTTCTGTTGAGCCCAGAGGGTGTCTTGGTTCACAGGTTGTGGCAATAACTTCCAAAAACACTTATAAAATAGTTCTCTGGAATAGCTTGCAGGTTTGACCTTTACTCCTTGGGTTTTTGCAGGTATGTTAAAAGCAGGACAATCCATTTACCTGTCTGATCTGATAAGAAAATTCATTTCCTTCTCAGTTTGGATTTTTATAAATATGAATGCACGATGCTCGCTATCAAAGATCATGAACACTTCATAAGGCTTAGGCCCCAGATTTTAACCAGCAAGATGATACTAACAAGGGCAATCTGTATTTTATCTTTTGTTTTCGAAGTTGTCAAGTAAACTCGACGCTTCCAAAGACATTCACAGCATATTTGAGGTCCTATCAGGTTGTTTGAAAAAAGAACTACAAAACTTCAACGTTTCTTTCTTTGTCTTTATATTATCCGAATGAACAGGACACAGAAAGGTTGAACAGAGGTAAGGAAGACAATCCCATTGTACGGTTGTTTGCACAATTCCCATCTCCCATGTTTGGAAAGACCACAAACATCAGATGTGTTCCTGGAGAGAGTCCGGAGCTCTTGGGGGTTTAGTTGCATTTGGTTTGGGGGTTTTTAGGAGGCCTTAAACCTTATCAGCTCCCAGCAGAGGACTCTACAAAAAACCCTGAACCGACAATAACAAAAACCAAGATCCCCCGCACATCCCTGTTCTGCATGTTTGCGGTAGACCTGTGATTTTGCAGAGAGTTTTCTCTCATTGGAAATCTACTCGAACCACCAGTTCAGCAATAGAGGACAAAAGCAAATGGTTCTCAAAAAGGTCGGAGAAAGGGACAAGAGAAAAAGGCATGGCCAAGCAGATGAAGGGACATCATTAAGCAGGCGTCCTTCAAAAACCTGAAGTCAAGTTCAAATGAAGCCAACAGGAAGCACCGCAAACTCTGGCAGGTTAAACATAAAACACAACACAAAACATTAAGGCAGGCCAAGCCGAACTTCTTTTTGTAAAAGGCAAAGATGAGGCTATTGAACAAAGACAAAACTGAAGTGTGAGCTGATGTCAGGATCAGATGGTGTTCCCCCAAGCGACTGGTGACACGTTGGGAAGGATGTCAGGGATGTGACTGATGGATTAGTAACAACGGCACAGAGTGTCTCTCTTGAACCTGGGAAGCTGGGAAGAGCAAGTAACGCATCAACTTGTAACACGGGTATTCACAGAGACCTGGAAAACTCCGGAGCAGGATATCTGACATCTGAACCAGACATTTTAATTTCAAAAGCTTTGAGTTTAAGACTAAGGATCTGAAGTCTGACAAAACCCAGTGGGAGGCGCAGGGTTCCTGTGGGCACGTTGCTCTCGTGGGCTTATCCTCAAATCTGGATAACCATGGACTGGAACAGAGGGGTTTTGTGTATTTTCCAAAGGTAACCCCCACCTGCAACAGTATTACAGTAGTACTGTCTTGAAGTAAGTCATAAATTACTAGGACTAGCTTTCTGCTCTCTGAAATAAAGGATAATTTCTTCTCTTTTGAGGTACCCCAGCAGTGTTGCAGGCATTGGTTTTAACGTTTGATTTTGGAAGCTTCAAGGTGACCACATACCAGAGCCATTCAGAAGATCAACGTTTCTCCAGTTACTTTTGAATATGTATGTTTGTGGGTTTCTTTTTTTCTTTTTAAAGTAGTAAGTTCCTTCAGTATTGACACATGCATTCTGTCTCAGAACACTTTTCAGAACTAGTTCTTCACATTTTGTAACATGTAGTGCAATTAAATACACTTAAAGGACAAATATATTTCATATTCAATCTATTCTGGCTGGAGTCTGTTTCCCACAAGTTCTAAGAATGAATCAGGTCTTGCTCTGCACTTTCTCCTCTACCAAACTCAGTCCATAAAGACAGATTGATTTATAATTTTCTCCTCCTTATTAATAGATCTTAGCTATCCATATGAGATAATTCGCATTTATTTTGTCTAGCTATACTTGAGTTCTCTTGATTTTATACAGATGAACTGCAATCAGTTATGAGAGGGGAAAAACAGTATAAACTTGTTCAAGAAAAAGATCAGTGTTGCTACACTCAAGATGTTAAAAGCACCTGAGTCCCTTTATAGTCATCCCCATGTGTGTACACGGTTTTAAGAGCTGCTATAATTCCCCAGAACAAAAATGCACCATCAATTTGTGTGCGAGTGTGTAGACCTCATCTGCTATTCTGAGCAAAATGGGTGTGGAAAGAAAAATACTGGAGAAGTTACTCCTGAAACAAGAAAAAGACTGATTAAAGTCAGCACACAAACCCTTTGTCATGTGAGTAATCCTTTCCCCTGCAAATCATTTAACTGATGTCAGGTGACGCTCCCTGTGTGAGGCCGGATTAGTTACGTGACCAAAGGCTTCCAGGGTTAGGTCCAAACATTATTCCAGAAAGAGTCCTTACAGGTCTCCAAGATTATCTTAATTATTTTGCCCTTTGTAAAGTACTCATTCAGCTGCAAGTCCCTCTGATAAACCTAATCTCTTCTCTAGGTTTTCTATTGGGTTTAGTTATTTTCTTGCACTCATAGTGATTGTAACAGTGAGGTAAGGTTTAATTCAGAAAGACAAGGGAACCCTGTTGCAAGAATAGCTTACATTTAACTTCTGATATAAGCCTGGCTTTAGTTCATCATTACAAAGGATCAGAGGTGTTCAAGCAATGGCAGTATATTGCTAATATTTCCCTTGAACTGCTCGATATAAAATTCCAATGTCAAATTATTACATCATAAATACACAAATCTGGCTTGCACGAAGCTTTAGAGCTTTTAATATATAAACATCAGAAAAGTCTCCTTTTCTCATATAGTTTCAATAATATTATGCCCCTACGGTAAAAAAGGATGGTCTGTATTGTGACAGCACTTAATACATTATGAGCAATGTATCATCATAATAAAGTCACTTATCATATTAATCCTTTTTCTACTAAATTTTTAGCCTTGCTCCAATCTTACGCTATTTTATTATTAATTATATAGCTGTGTATTTAGAAGATCACTACCACAATCTTAGCTCAAGTGTATATTTTTTATTACGAACAATGAAAAAGAGAAAACAGTTTTTGCCTGTTAGAAACTATCTTCTTTGACACTTGTCGCAATAGTGTTGGCCTTTAAAATTGAGTGTATTCGATTATTTATCTAGCAGAATACTGTAACAGATGAATGGTATCAAATGGTTCACACCGTGGCCCTTTAAACCCTCTCTCTTAAGCATCAAAAGAGAGCTGGACATGTTCTTGTGTCCCCACCTGGAGCTGGACATGGGACCTGTGGATGTGCACATGGTTATTTACCTTTGAGTTCAAGTGCATGAGCTTTCCCAGAAATGGGGCAGTTTTTAGTTCTGTGTCCTGCTGTAAATCCCAGCACGTGACTGCTCTGATGGATCTTGCAGAATACTCCTTAAATGGCCTCAAAACAGAGAAGGCAGAAGAAAATGGACTCTTAGTTTTAATCTTGATACACAAGAAAAGTATACGCTGGCATCTCTTACCAATTAAGTCATCGTCTGACGTCCGTTTTCCCCCACAGCCATGCAAAAAACTGCTGATCAAGTCCAGGATAGACAGAACTCCCACTGCTTTCCAGCACAGCACTGGCTACAGGACTGATAACAGTCAGAGAAACTCAGATCAAACCACCGAATAGATGTGAACCCCAGATCTGCAGTTAGAAGTAACCTCAGTTATTACACCATACCTAACACTGTTTCTAGGTTTAACACGTACGCACACACTGAGCTTCAGGAAAATTCTGTTACACCAAAGAGGACTCGGAGGCCAGATTTTTGCAGTGTCCATTTTGAAGGGGTAGAGTTTGTTCTGCGATTTTGGCTGATGACCCATCAATCATTTCCACAATTGCTAAAGCAGTAGAAGACACACAGTCCTAACCAATGGCAAGAATGGATGAGTAACAAGGCATTTAACATCATTTTTTGAGGAATCTGTATCTCAAAGGAACTCAGCTGGCACAAATCTTGATAATGACTAAAATGAACTTGTAAACGATAAGTTTCCACCATCGCAACATTGGATCCCAGCCTCAGCACAAGAGAAAAACCATTCTTAATTAAGAGTCTGATCAGCTGGATTCCCTATGCACCGTCAGGTTTACATGTTGTCCTTAAACCAGAGGCACACAGGGTACTCGTTGACCTGCAGGAGTAACTTTTGCTATATTGTTGGTATGTCATAGTAAATAGTGTAAACTGGCTAATGGCATGGGACCAAAATGTAGCAACGCTTTCTCCTTGCACCTGCAACCAAATACACCTGTTTCATAGGACAGCAAGGCTGCTTAAAACTAACACTAACCAGATACAGGGGGTTTGCATTGCAACAGCTCAAGAAAATATTAATCCAAAGGGAGTGTAACTGTAAAACGGAGATCTGAGTTACTTGCTAAACACAGATTAGACAGGGTCTCAAACACCTACCCATTTAAGAGTGGTGAACAGTGAAACACTGGGTTTAGCAGTGAAACTAAGATGTAGGTATGTATGTGTCAGAGTGAGGAAGATGTACCTGAAAATGCAGGGCTTTTTAATGGGTTTAGAGGGGGAAAAGAAATTCCATCTTGCACAGAATGCACCATCAAGGATCATAAAATACCTCATGGATGAACAATGGGCCATAGATGAAGAACTGCAAAGCAAGAAGCTCTGTCGTGGCTCAGAGTCACTGCGGCTTTAAGATGTTTCTTTTGGATTCCTTTTACCCCCATCTTCTCCAAAAGTGAATTTTAGTGATAACACCAAAAGTCTTGGCTTATATTTACACAAACCACTGCGAACCCTAAAATGAATACAGTCCTCTAGGCAATTGGATCAGTGTCACAGAATAAGCCTGTAAAAGACTCAAGAACAAGTGTTCAGGAGTTTCACTTACAATCTATGTGGTATTTGATTTTATTTCTTATGTTGGTTGGTTATGTTTTGTGTTGGGGTTTTTTTTAAGTGTTACAAGCTGTAATTCTGCCCCAAATGGCAATATGCCATATGTAAATGAGAGGGGGAAAGGATAACACACAAGGTAAATGTGGAAAAACACTTCACAGCGCAAGTGGCCAAGTACCCTCTTTGTCACCAAAGGCCGGGTTAACGAGTAATACTGCATTTATGTGGTTTAAAATAATCTTTGGGACTGAAGAAGCGGTGCAGCAGGGCTACCATGGGGTTAGGGACATTCACATCCATGCAGCGATACTGCTTGAGCAGTTGGCCAAATGTTTGAAATGAGTCATTTGTTTATTGTCAGCTTTAGCAGATGAATCAATGACCCTGTGTATCAAAGTCTCTAATGGTGATTTGGTTTGTTTTCTTTCTAAAATGTTAAATTGAAACATCTATTCCGGTCACCAGGTGATCTTGCAAATTATTAACGCTGTAATCCATAATAAAATAAATCATCAACAGCAAAGCAAAAAGGTCTTACGAGGATAAAATCAAGTATTTAATAAAAACCCAAGCAATAAACACGAAATGATTTCTTTTTAATTTGAGTTGCTTGTATTTCTGTTTAGAAAACGTGACCCCAAAGGCAAAGCTTTCCCAGAACAGACCAGCAGCAGCTCACTCTCTAGCCAGCACCTTTACCAGCTTGAGCAAGAGGAAAGCAGGACAACAAATCTCCCAAAATCTGTGATGTTGATATCATTTCAGCTCAATGTAATTGATGGAAAACTGATCACAATGTTCTTTCCCTTCTTCCCTCCATAATATTGTTTAAATTCAGCTAACATCAGCTAAAAAAACCCATTCATAGGCTATTTTTCTGGACTTGTGCTTCATCTGAACTAATAATTTCTTTCCAATGAGAGCACAGCTTATCAGCAGAGTAACCCCATGGGAGATTTCAATGCAGAATTCTAAACGAAAGCATCAGACTCTGAAAATATTTTCCTTCTAGGACCAACACAGTCATTTTTATCAATATAACAAAGAAAACAGTCGCTGTGAGAAAATGCCTTCACTGTATTACAAACATAATGAACTAGGGCTGATTGGTTGGAATTCTAATTTCATTCAGGCCACTAAAATAAACCTGCAAACATTTAATTTATCTGAACTCTAACTATTTGTTCTTTCTCTGAGGATACTAATGCAGGAAGACCCAAAACTCCCACCTATACCTCTGTTTCTTTCTATTTACCTCTTAACAATAGAAAAGTGTCTGATCAGCGATACCTTGTGTTGGCTTTTGGTGTCGGCCCTTCCTCACCTTACCAAGCTCTTCAGGGACAGACAAAAGTCCTAAAAGGTTCAGGTAAGGTTCCAAATAGGATTTCAGATTAAGTTTTGATACTGCATTCAGATCTACATCCAAGTCTCTCTCTTTTAACATAAGCACAGGCTTTTAAATGAGATTTTCAGTGAGCTCTCAATACAGGCCTTTCAGGTCATCCTGCTTTATAAACGGTGATGAAATGGACACCAAGGAGTATTTTTGCTTTTCTAGAGCCACTGGCAACCACTGCAAAGTATTCAAACTCTTACACCAAACTTTGTCCAAGAAGGGGAAACAGTGAAACCACTGAGTTACTACCAGATATATTTGCATAACAGCTAAAAGAAGCAGCGTGTTAGAGGCTCCGTCTGCAAATTCAAGTATTTCCTCTCTAATCATCAGTTTGTTTGACATTTGTACTTAGAGAGTAAAAGGAATAACTTTATATAACTCGTTAAATTCACATTTTTGCAACAGTTCGCTTCCCTTCATGAAAAAAAGTTTTCCAAGTTGTTTTTCTTTACCACAACAAATATTGATATATTTCCCAAGCCTGAAAGCCTCATGTATTTTGTCTTTCTGCCTTATCGGACCCGGACACGTGGCCTATTTAGTGTGTCATGCCTTTCTTAAAAGTAAATTTTTAATCAACTGCAGTCTTAGTGACCTCGTTTGGAGCATTCAAAGTACAACCCAGGCTTGGTTTACATATTGATAGGTCACTCCAGCACAAGACCAGTGAGCCATGGAAGTGTTTCCACGTGAACCTGAGCCAATGGCATTTGCTGCCAACAGTTCATCACATTGAAAAACATCCCGAGCACGCATGGTACCAATTTTTCTAGCTGATACCAGTGGGAACTACTTATCATAGTAGGCAAACGACTGATGTAATACATGTAAAACTGCTGGCGGAGACTCAGCCTCAGCTCCTACCACTTGGAGATGTGTGAAAGCAGCAGGAGATGTGGAAGCAGCAAGAAGTTTCCATAACATTTGGATATTGTTGGGTTTTGGCAGCCTGACAGTCAGAAATGAGCAGCCATAAGGACACATTTCCATTGAAGAACGGCTGCCTGCTTTGTCCTTCGGTGGTTGTACTCCACAGAGAAGAAGCCAGGGATAGAAAAACATATCATAAACCCCATAAAAACACCTACATATTACAGCAAGAACTGTTATTAAAACAGATGACCCAAGCAGAAATAGATTAACACAAAGGCAAGGGAAAATATGAGCACAGACTCCTCAAAGCAAATGAGAAGTTTGCTCTTTCTGTAGCTATCATAGATTATCCCATAGCCGTTCCTGGACACTGTTGTAATATTTGTCTTGAATGCAGAGTAAGGAGAAATATGGTGTCTTCTGTTTATTGGAAGAATTTCCCCAAACAACTAGCAGGTTTATTTTATTCTATAGAAGTTTATACAAGGCTACTCTGTACAGCTAAGGAGAGAGATGGATGGAAATCTTGCATCTCCCTGTCTTTAGCCAGCTTGCTGTCAGCTACTTTCAAAGTGCCCTGAACATCCGATGAATGGCAAAAATCCAGAGCGCTACATAAAATTGGATCTACTTCAATGCTAATTGAACTGTGCTACCTCCCACCACTTGTTTTGTACACAATAGATAAATAGTAGCAATAGTTTAGCAGAGTTACTATGGGAATAGGCTATTTCTGTTTCCCTTCCCAAGGCCGCACAGAGTGTTCCCTCAGCTTCACACTTCACCTACTCCTTGTGCTCACATTGTGTTGATGTTTTTGATCACCTGAAATCTATTTGTTTTAACAACCCTTATCCTGATGTCAACCCGGCCACAAAATAAGCAAGTCTATTAAAAACCCGCTGGGAAGCAGAAGGTAAGAGTTGAAAGGCAGAAGTTTCTGTTTTGCCTGGGTTAAGGCCATGCTGGCGGGGATCCAGGGAGCAATGGTTGCATCTCGATGACACGGAGCTGAGCAGATAACCCACTCCTGCCGCAGGTATTTGAAATCCTGCTATCCGGTGGGGAAAGGAGCAAGCAAAGGGAGCTGGTGTTCGGCAAGGTCATTTTTCCCATCATCGGAGAAAAACTGCCCCTCCTCCTCAAGGTTTGTTTTCAGTTTGAATCAAGATTGCACTCTCGGAAGTGCCAGCTCCACTCCTGGGACTTGTAAACACTCCTGTTTCCTTTGAAATACGTACAGTGGAACAGAAAACAGCACAAGTTCTGGTCAGGTTGCCCCGAAAGTGTGTACAACCACTGTGCAGTTACAATATTCATTCTTGGACTCACCCCACTCCCATCCAGAACATAGCTCTGTGCAGCACTTTCTGCAAAGAAAAGGGCTAAACCATTCCCTTTTTTTTACTCGGATCACTAGACGAGGCCTCTCCAATAAAGTACAATGTGTGTTGTGTCCTTGTAGAGATATGGGCTGTTTACCTAAGCGTTCTAAACCAGGATTTGATTTGCAATATATTGGGTAAATACACCACTACCTTAAAACAAAACAAAACAAAGGTAAAAGGAAATCTGAGGTAATGTATCAGATCCCTTTAATCCCTCAAAAACTCATGCACAAATATAAAACAAGAAGACAGGTCAACTTAAAAAAGGCAACAAGTTATTTCCAAGCAACATACTTACTTTCCTGGATGGGACAAGTGGTCCAGTTGCAGGAGGGGAAGCCACAGAGGATTTTCCCTGCCTTGGTAAGGCACATTCCTCCAGGACATTCTCATAAACTACCAAATAACGGATGTGCAACTCACTGAAAAGAATTCCTCTCTAAATGTAGAAGATTGATTATCAAACCCAAAGATTATCGCAAGCAGAATCATATCAGACGTAGGGTGAGTTTAGAAGTAATCTCTTAATGCAGTGGCTGGGCTGAGAACAGAGAAAGCCTGCTTACAGAATTTGCAAAGCAATTGCATATGCTTTGGAGCACAGAACTCAAAGGTGTCTTGACAAATTGAAAAGTAGGTCAAAAAGGAAAGAAATAGGACCCTAAAGTGACTATCGTATCTACCCCTTTGACCCACACGATCAGTTCTGTCAATACTATTGCTTCCAGTTGTTTGTCAAACTTATTCTCAAAATCCTCTTATGGTAAAGTGATTCCACATGCTCCCTATGTCTTCCCCTCCCCAAAGCTTAATCATGTTTACCCCTAGAAGAACTTTTTCAAAAAACAACCCAAATCTCACTTAATGTTATTAGAGGGTGGGTTTTTTTGTCTTGTACACTGCAGACATAAAGGACACAATGTTTACCTTTCTTTTTGCAGCAGCTTTTTAACGTCTTCCAGCTTTATGCCCCACTCCCTTCAGTTGTTTGTAAACTGAAAGAATCAGAGTTGGTTTAATCTTTCCCTAAGAACTGTATTTCTTAGAGCTCTGACTCACTGTGTCTCTCCAGTCAGCCCACGTCTCTCCTGAAATGCAGCATCCAAAGCTGGACCTCTGTCTCCAGCCAAGCTCTTCCTAATGCTAAGTGGAGCAGATCCATGACTACACTTTTCAAGTAACGTTCCTTATTCATAGTCTCACACAATCTTTACCTGCTCGGTCACAGCAGATCACTGCTGATTAGCACTCCATTTGTGATTCCTGCTACCAGCCTCAATTCCTTTGCTGCAGAACAGCTTCCTCGGTGCACGGGGTCGCGCTAAATGATCTGTTGTAACCAAACGGAAAGCTGAGGGCTCTAAAGCCAGATGTCCACGTCTCCATTTTGCCAGGGGAATGCCAGATCACACAGGTAGGTATAAGCCTGCTTGGTGGTATAGCTGTGATGTTTATCAGGATTGGTAAATACTGTTGCTTTTTGGGTACCAGTAGGCAGAGATTTTGCTGGTTTACGCAAGTGGATTAATCCTTGCAACGTGGAGCTGATTTGCCAAAATCAAGACAGTGTAAAAACACGAAACACATTCCTTGCCTGTGACATTTCCTTCAAGAATCTGCATAAACCTGACTAACCCTGCCATCCAAGTGACACCCTGCCTACCGAGGAACTCGATTCAATCAGTACATGTCATATCACCGCAGGCAACAACCTCTCCCCTCTGCTCTTTCAGGAAGACCTTTGTCCGGGCAGTGTCTCCTTTGATCCCTAAGCTTTGGCAAAGCAGCCCCTGGGTCAAATCAGGTAATCTGAATCTTTAGATCTCTTACCTTGCTGGGGTTTCAAAGAGCATTGTTTGGTTCACTCCTTATCAGGCGTTACACTGCGCTGCCTGAGAGGTTTCCTGCCCAGGCCTTCAACATACAAGGGAATGCACCAGATTATTTTTCCCTTTGTTTAGTTTTCCTTTCCTGTACTTCTTTCCCTTTTTTTCACCCCTATTCTTCTTTTTCACTCTCTTTTGCTCTTTCTCTCCTCCATATATAAATGCACACACCCTGCCCATATATCTTATCAGCTACAGCTAATACTAATTAAGAAGCCCAGTATGTTAAAGACTTAATTATTCAGCCTTATATTCCATAAGCCACAGCATGCAAGCATCCCACTTCCCATTTTCAGTGATGTCAAAAAGTCAATGCTTTAAAAGCCCACAGGCATCCTTGGCAAATACCGTAATCCCGTGATGGATGGGATTTCTATTCAATTAGATAAACAAGCATGCAAAATAGCACAACACCCCCGCCCCTACCCCCCAAGTCACGCTGTCACCTACTGCTATTCCCGCTTTAAATCGATATTTATTATTAAAGACACTTTGCAAATGCAACCCCACAAGACTCCAGGCCTAAACTTATCCATAGGAGGGTGATGGATACAGACACAAGCATTTCCACACTGCCCTGTCGTTATGGTCCAAACTTTTGCAGGTATAAGAGCAACTCAACTGCTGTCAATGTGACTAATAATTGTCTTTCCAATCTGCAGAAGTAACGATGTTAAAAGGAAAACATGCAAAGGAAAACATGTAGGAGACCTAAATATCATCTTGCAAGCCTTGTCCAAATGAAAAAACAAATAGTAGAAGGAAGGAAAGGAAGAATGCAAGAGTAATAATTAAAAATACCTGAATTTATGAACATAAGAACATTAAATTCACTTTCAAATAGTGAATCCTAAAAATTCACACAGGTGAGTAAAAGTTTCCACAAAGAATTTTTCATTCTTACTTTTGCAGGAGAAAATTGATTTTTCAGGGACCCTTAGCCACAAAACGCAATGCCCAAGAAGACAATACATATAATAAAACTCATTATATCCTCTCATCTTACTCCATCAGACACAAGAAAAGGTCCAATCTTTTTCTTGGCAGCTTCCAAATCATGCTACTGTGTAATCTTAAATCAACAGAAAACAGCCAGAAGAACTATTGGTTTTTCGTCTTTCTTCCTAAGAAACCACGCAATCAATATAGCCCATAGTAATCGATCCAGAAGAGCGATCCAATTCTATTTCACTTGAAGAGAAGGGCATTGGCTCACATAACATCTCTTGAAGAAAACTGATCTTGGTCTAGGAACAAGATTTGCAAATACAGATATATAGAGATATATATATATATATATAAACTAAATAAGTAGTCTTAGCAGGACTCTTATTGCTGAGGTGAGGATTAAGCTACAACAGAAAGCAACTTCTTCCCCAGCTTTTAATTAATTTACATCCCAAAATACCGTGACCCTGTCAAAACCCAAACATTTTTGGTAGATGTTTTAATTGTTTAAGAATATACTCAAACAACACAACCGATATTTTGCCGAGTGCATCTAAATTCCCCTGAGGACACTGTCCTTGTTCGTACTACATACAAGACACCCTCCTCCGTGCTAGAAGTCAACTCCTTCACACAGGATTAAGATTATGCACATGGTAAATTATCTGATCTGCCTCAAAGTCGTTTTCCCACCTAGGCAATCGTAGGTTTCATCATGTTCACTTTTCTTCACGTGGGTAGTTTCAGCGGAGTTTAAAAAGACAACTGGTATCTCTTTTGCTAGAGATACCTTTGGGTTTTTTTTCTAGAGATTCTTTTTGATTTTGCCAGAGCAATTTGCCCCTTAAATATGATGATCCCATTTTCTAAGCATGGCAGTTACTACTTTCCTTATCTGTGTTGCCTTGGAAACACAGGCAAAGATTAATTTTCTTAAGCAGGCTATTGATTTCCTCTCCCTTATGTACTTATCCGATCATACAGCTGCAAGAGTTACACTCCAATAAACTGAAAGCTCCCTTTAATGTCATCCAAATAGTTGGTATCACAAAGTGCTACTGATAGGATTCTTCCATTCCTACGCTTCATCCTTGCTTGACATACTAGCACAGAAGAAAGACTGACATGCACATCCAAATCTTCAGAAATTTTGGGGAAAGAACACAGTTGTCCTTTTCTTCCTGTTAATAACCTTACGAACGTGGGTAATTGGAAATCCCAACATTTCATCTTAAACCCCACAGATTGGTCGACTCTGAATTGGACACTGAATCCGACCCAGCTCATGGAAGCAACTTGTGGATGACACCGACTGTAACACAAGTGAAAACACAAAAGACCTGGAAAATGCCAATATCTCTAGTTTCTCAAGTAGCTGCAAACAAAAGCTTTTCCTATATTACCAGATTAGCAGGTATGACTGAGCGACAGCCGAAAACTCCTTCCAAAATGCTGCATTTCAGAACCACGATATCTATTGTCCGACTTCTCCTGGTTTGCCTCACCAAGCTTTGCAAGGTGTCTGTTCGGTGCAGCAGGCACTCGGTGCGTAAGATGAGTGCCTGCATCAGGTCCCCATAAAACAGCACAAAAAAAGGATCAGAATTTGTACCTCATCTTGCCGAGTGCCATTGAAGTCAGTAGAGCTAAGTGAAAATTTGCACTGGAGCTGAATTAGTCCCAAAGATCACATCTTTAGTTCCACAGCCAGTATTAGGACTTGTAATGAAGAAGCACCAAATGCACTTATATGTCCCTATTAAAAACTAAGCATTAAAAAGGAAAAGAAAACCAAAACATACAAGGAAAAGCACTGAGATTTAGCCTATATAGGGCTACAGAATGCATGGGGAACACAAACAAAATACACCCACTTTGCTGCTGATTTAGGGAGAGTAATGTATAGCTGAGCATTTGCATCATGACGTGTATGTAACCTATGTCCAACGGGGGACCTGGAAGAACTAAGAGAAGCAAGGAAAACAAACAGGAAAAAATCTTGTAAAATTCAGGTTTTCAGCACAACAGCAGAGCTCAAGAAGCTCAAAGTCAGTGATGTACCCACTCAGCATTAAACAGTAACAGATAGTATTCCAAGTAAAGGTTTAGCTATGTTGTGGGAAATAATAGCCATGTAGATACTAGAAACCTGTCACTAGGAAATACTGCAGTCTAGATTTATGAGTAAATCAAAAACTGAAAACCAATGTGAGGTTATTAAATGGAATCAGATGATTCTGTGATTTTTAAAACATCTCTAAAATCCCTATATTAGTGTGATATCCATTTGATTATTACTGATTTTTACCTGTAACGGTACACGGTGTGAAAGTGCTGTATCTCAGGCAAACAGGGCTTTAAGCACCCAAACAAGTTTTTTTATGAATGGTATTAGGTACCTAGTGAAACAATCTTATTACAGGATGATGTTCACGCACTGAACTCAGCACATTCACGTACATACCCTGCTCTTTGTACTATCTCCCAACAGTTACTGACATGACGATACCCCGAGTCCCACGATGCCTCAGAAAATAGAGTCCCAGAAAACACCAGTGCATTTATATTGATTTAGAGACAGCGGAGGCAAAGCAGCATT
Source organism: Nesoenas mayeri (assembly GCF_963082525.1). Classification (NCBI taxonomy): domain Eukaryota; kingdom Metazoa; phylum Chordata; class Aves; order Columbiformes; family Columbidae; genus Nesoenas; species Nesoenas mayeri. The sequence goes on from NC_137554.1 coordinate 5,332,534, forward strand.
GACAGCTAGAGATGAACGCAACCTACAGCTGGCAAGGGACACGTGGGGAAAACCAGAGAATTGCAGCAACAAAAAGCCAATCTCAATTAGCTTGTATTGATCCTGTTGCATAAACAGAGCAGGCAGTAACAGAGTAGAGCTCTAGGTGTATTTTTTCCTTTGTGAGTTTTCTAAAATGTCCAAAGGAGCAGAGATACCAAGAATATCCCACCCTAGCTGCATGTGGGGCACAGCACAGAGCCACCTTAACACACTCTGAACACAGAACAAGCCCAGAGAGTAGCTGAATCATAGTCTGGGCACAGGCTTGAGCAACTTCAGGGGAAAAAGAAGTACAAATACAGACCCAAAAATGAATCTCAGGAGAGATTCCACAATATTTTTCAAAGGCAGGAGACCAGCATTACAACCTCCCATCAAGCCATGGCGTTCTCCTTTTGTAACAATTCATCCTCCTGTTTCCTCAGCTGCATCCAAATTCTTGCCTGTCAAACTTCACAGATTTTCTTCAGTTATCTTTTTTGGAGTGAAAAAAAGCTACGCAAGAAAGGATCTCAAACCCTGTGCCCTGTGGCAACCTGTGCCAGTATTCAATATGTAACTCAGGCCAGTACAGAAAGGAACGTGCTAAAAAATCAAAACAACATGGTTCTAAAAATAAGTATCCAAAAAATCAAGCTCCTCACGAGCAATGTTGTTGTAATTCGGGTGTATGTTGTTGTTGTGCATCCACTTACACTTTTGGAAAAGCGTTCCTGGCTACACCACCTCCACAAATTTTAGAAAGACCTCATTTGAACAACTAATATAAGAGCCAGATCATGGAAGAACTTTGTAGAACTTACATAGATTCTCACAGGCTTTTCCTTTTTTTAGTAGCCATTTCAGAGAAGGTTGTCTTAAGATTTATGTATATATTTTTACGTTCATTGCAGCAAGACATCAAATTAACATGTACACTAATATCGCTTCCCGGTTTTAGATTTCTATGATTAATCATAAGCATGGGAATATACTTTCAACAACGTGAAGGTATTAATAATATCTCATTAATTATCCATTATAAAGCTCGTGTAATTGCAGATGGCGTAGCTCTGTTTCATGTATTCGATGTTACACAGCTATGATTATGGTGACCCCAAACTGCCAGAACAAGATATTTAATGCTCATTTCAGGCCAAATGTAGAAAAGATCTTAAGACGCCAAAAGATGCAGATTGAAATCGCTCAACCTATTAAAGTTAATTAAATTCAGCATGGATATGCAAGTATGATCTTGTAAATAGCTGTAATGAAAAATACTATTCATTAGTTTTGGGATTATTAAATCAACATTTTGAGCAACTACGGGAAAACAGACACAGCAAGAACGAGGGTTTAGATGCAGATTTTCATAAACTCATCAGCTCAGTGGCTGGCAGCTGTCAGAAAGGATAGCCGTGCCGCGGGAGTTATTACGAAAGCAATACAGCCTGAAACAGAAAATAACACGATGCCATTACATCCAGCCAGGGTTCTTTCACACCGAGCGCTCTGTGAAGCTTTGGTGAAACATAAAGCATTTAAAAGGTTCACGAGAGAGCAATGAGGATGATTAAATGTATGAAACAACTTCTATATGAAGAATGACTGAGTGGAAACTCTACAGCACAGAAAATATTTGACTTAAAGGGGATATTTTAGCTGTTTACGTATGGAGGAGGTGAATAAGAATCAACTATTCAGCTCATGCACCAGTTCTTGTGCTGGAAGAACCAGTGAAGATGGAAGAAGTCAACTTCAGAACAAACCAAGATTGCTGGGCCTCTCCAAAGCACTTGTCTAAATATCTTTCAAACGAATGTTAATTTTGTGCATGTACAGCACCCTTTGGTGAAGAGTTACACAGGTCTACCATAAGCTACGTAATGAACTGTCTCTTTCTGGGTTTTGGCTGTGGAGTTCTACTCTGTCAAATCTCACATGGATGTTCTCTGTACCTTTGTTGCTCTTTCCGTTTGTTGCCTTTTCCATTTTTAATAAGCAAAATCTCAAGGCATCTGGCAGAGTATACGGGATAGGCAGGGGGAAGAGAGGTAAAGATTATATATATTATACTTACCCTCTTTTTACTTCCTTCTTGTCATCCATCCACTTCTGTCCAATACTGGAGTCAAAGTAAGAGGCTGTGCAAGACCTTGGTCCGAATCAGCCTGTTTATTCTCATGATGCCTAAAAAATAATAATTTAATGTACTTTTACCTCCCAAATGATACAGCAATTACTGTTCTGTCTTGAGTTGATAGGCTTGGAGCACAGTGCTTACGGTAGCTAGTAATTAATAACTAGTAATTGGTAAATAATTATTGATAGCATTGGGAATCTTGCTGTACAGTTGATGATTTCTCAAGATGTTTTGTGAAGATGTGTTCCATCATGACTCAGTTTTCCAAGATCATTTTTTCCTTCAGGACTCCTGTAAATTCGCTGTGATGACTCATTCCTGTTATTTATTTCTCATGCTGAGGGCACAGCTGTTTTGTGAGAACAACTGACCAGCCTGATGGATTATCACCCAGATTGAAGCAAAAGGGGGATGGACGGCTCCAACCTTTCACACAGTTTTAATGTTATGAGACAAACTGACCATAAACTGATCAAAAAGACACAAACCAAGTTGCTCCAGATTTTGGGGTATGTCCAGATGTTAAGAGACATCTTACTCTCTACCTTTGTAAGGCAAAGGCCAGAAATGTGTGATTTTGTGTTGTAAGAAAGCACACACAGATGCTTCCTGCTTGATATTGCCAAAGATCGAAAGAGCCCCCAGCAGCACCGGTAAGACCTGACATTGGCAAACAAACTCTTTTATCTTTGCTGATATTTTGATTCCTTTGATCCTCTTATTTCAAATCTGGATCCAAAAATTCCCAATTCAGCTTTATTTTAGGCTCCACTGAGAGAAAACAATCTTTCAAGATCCATGAAACTTCTGAGCCCTGATGAAACGATACATTGTGAAAACATGTTTTCAAACCCAGCCGCATTCAGAGGGCAAGGCTGAGCTCAAGAGCAGGACTACTGCCCGTGCCAGCACGTCTAAGGAAAATTTGGTGCCCTGTTGTAGCAACACATTGGTTGTTATTGCCTCTTGCAATAAACAGGTTCATTGCAAGTACCAGACAAGCCTTACACATCTTAGGACTCTGCTGTTCAGATTTGCTCTGAAGTTTTCACATCAAGAACTTCCACATACAAAAGAGGAATGTGAACCAACGCTTCAGTGTTTTTCTATCAGGAAAACAAACGCTTTTGCGCAGTTCTTATATTTGCAAGGCTACATTAGTTTACACACCAGAATGCTGCATTCATAAATTCTTTTGCATGGCAATATTTGGGGAGGAGCAGGATGAAAACTTTCCATAGGCACAGGAAGCCAGGAAAACCTTACCGTGGAACAACAGTGTCAGCTGCGTAAGCACTTTTACTGTTCAAGTCGGAGATAAGCAAACAAGAGAATTTCTAGGTCTAAAATGGAACGACAGATCCAAGTGGATGAAAAATGTATTTACTGGATGCCCTTCGGAAACTTCCTTCCCGTGAGACTGCACGTGGTGTCACCAGCAATCATTCACAGCGAGGCAATTGCCGTTATGTATTACATAAGTCAATGGTGGCAGCACACACCTCAGAAAACAGAGGCTGTAAATTAGATTCCTTTATTTATAAGGTGGCTGAAACAAGTGAACCAAGCTCCGACGCATCAGAAGCAAGACCTTATTTCTAGTATAAACATCAGCAAAGTGACATCGCAGAGGAGAGACGTCACCATAAATCCAATTCACATTGTCTGATCTTCTCCAGAGACAAAGACACTTAATTCCTGGAGAGGTAACCTCAAAGCAGTTTACGAGGCTGATCACCTTGCCTTTGTAGGCCAGCCTGTCTCTCCTACCCCAAGAGCTGTGATACTGACCTCACCTGGATATCTGGGTCACTTGTCCTTTGTCTTTGTGATTACACACACTTCATTTATTCCGCCTCAGGGTAAAGCAAAGTGCGTACAGAGACCAACAGCCCCTCTCTCAAAAGAGGGAAAGTAGAAGAGAAGAGCAGAGGAAAAGAGATTTACCTGGAAAGATCATTCAATAAGGAAGCAATAAAATAATGTAGTTATGCAGCATTTCTGCTGCGGGTAGCAATCTGGCAACAGAACAGACATTAGCAGGAAAACAGATTGTATGGCACAATATTATTTCACAGAATGCACGATTTTTTTACGTAGTCTTTCTATGCAAGTATTGTAGTTTATTATACTAAATTTAAAAGCTTAAAATCTGATTTTTTCCTGAGCCACAAACACAATATTTTGCCACGCTCTTTATTTAAACCACTACAATCAAAACTGTCACTTGCTGTGGCCAGACGCTTCGGAAACGCAACAGTTCCCAAAAGTCTGCGGAAAGGTTTATTTTTTCCTTTGACTGCTCAGACAGTATTTCCTTTTGGCCTTGTCATACTGCTCTTTCCACCAGATGGTTTGCTGGTTCCTATTCTAGCTAAGAAGGATTTCACCAGCTTGAATTAATCCTTACAGTTGTCATCGACTAAGTGTTAATGCTGTGACACTGATATAATCCCTCAGGATTTCTTTCCTCTCTGTGCCCGCCGTGCCTTTTGGGAGGGACGGAGGGAGGGGAACGCTTGTGGTGTTGAGCTGACAGAACAAAATAAGGTTGTGCTCCACTTCAGCAACAAGGTTACGGGCACCCACCAGCACGGCCTGGATAATCTAACTGGGTACAGTCTCATGGGAGATACGGATGACTGGGAAAGTGTTAATCATATACTATGAAAACCCAATAATTTAAGCGATTATATGTGAAGCAGAAGCCAACAGAAGTGCAAAATCTTGCTTATTTGGTTCACTGAGGCTATTTAGTGTCTTTCACACTGCTTTAGTCATTTTGTTTTCCTCTTTTAATATATTCCTTTTTAACTTTCAAAACTATCATCTCTTTTAAAATAACTTCAACTCTGTTTTCTTTCCTTCTGAAGCCCATATTTGCTCCTGTACTGCCGAGACGCTGAATCCAATATACCCACATGCCCTGTGTGTGCACTAAGAACAACTCTTGGAATTTGGGTCATTAGCATATCACTAATCTCTGGAAACTAATTATAAAGCGCATGCCCAGTTTACACTGACCTTTTCACCATGTGACTCAGAATCCAACTAAACAATTGATGAGCTCTTAGTTCTGTGCTTCCCGCTGTCCCTCGGGGAACGTCGGATTACTGGGTGTTTCCAGAAAGTGCAGCTGTCATCTGCTGGGTGTTTAACATTCTGTAAGACATGGAAATGTTGGTCACTTAAAGAAGTTAATATTCAGGGGAAAATAAATATATTAGAAGCAGCTTTGATTGATAGGCTTATAATCTTCCCCAGGTAAATTGTCTCAACAGCAACCAGTCAACCCCACAGTTCCCAGCTTTAGTAAACTAAACATGAAGTAGTTTAGCAGAATTTAGACGGTGATCTCACATCCACTGAAATTAATAACCGCTAGCAATTATGAAATTAATACTTCTAGATGTTTGCGGGATGAAGCTTTAAAATAAACTGGTACTGAATGAGCAGTTTCAAAAGAAAACAGAAATCTTCGCTGGTTATGGCTGGGATCTTGAAAGAGGCAATCGCATTTCCAATTCTGTCTTTTCTTTCAGTTGCTGTGGGGTTGTTTGTTTGTTTGTTTTACTTTCTGCACTAGCATTTTAAGAACCATAACTCAAGTGTTTTTACAATAGGAGAAGTGTATATTTATTCCACTTTTCTGCAATGGTTTCAAGAAGAAGCAAAGAAATTTTTGCTCGGGATTTCTAACACTAATCTTCAAGCAGCAACAGGTCATGCAGGACTTCTGGCCGAAAATGAAGCGGGTAAAAACATGTTGGTATAATGGAGACTTTAGCAAGACTGCAGCTGCTCTGACCAAGCTCCAGTATTAGGGTTTAAGTTATATTTATGTGTATTATTTTCAAAGCCTTCTCCTATCCCTTCACATGTTTATACACTTTGTTGTATGCCCTGCTTTAACGTGACCGCTTTTCTGCGTCAGCGCAATGCCTGGGCTCTGGCCTCTCATTCCTTCCACAAAGGAAAAGACAAACAAGTACAGCTTTTCTATCCATTTCTGTGAATTAAGACTCCTGAATTTATACAGCATAGTTAATTTCAAGCACATTGTTGAATGGGGATGCTAGAAGAGAAAAAGGTGATGCAAGTACAAATTGGGAGAAGGTTTAGTGTGCTAGGACAGCTCTTATTACCCATTTTCACAGTACACAGAAGTTTGTTGTGTACTTTTAGCTCAGACTGACCTTTTTTCCTCCTACTGCTCCATTCCAAATAATACCTTATGATGTAAAGATCCTCACTGAACTGGAGTTAGGCTGAGACTAATTTCGGTGGGCTTTGCATCAGGCTAGAACTGTTAAGACTGAACCATTTTAAGGTCTGAAATCCCTTTTTCCTCCCTCATGTAACAGAAAGTTTGCTTAAAGTCAGGAATTGCCTCTCCTCTCTCAGTTTTTGTGTTCAAGGGCCTTTTGTAAGCGAGCAGAAGCAGCTCAGGCAGGGTTTGCGATGGTCCTGGCTTAGCAAAGCATGGCTGCATGACTGATTTGCAACACCTACATACGCCCAGCTCAAGCACAATTATTATTCACGCAGTTACAGGTACGGCTGCGGTGCCTGCATGAGACACACAAGCGCATGAATCACAAACACGACCCTTCCTCTCACATCACTGATCCTTTTTTCCTAGAAGTCAAAAGTATAAATCGAAATATTAAAAGGAAAATTGGGGTTTTGCTCTTGTAATGGAGACACGAACGGCAGTTGCAGCACAAGCCTCACACACTTGCAGCAAGAAATGTGCTTTGACTTGAGCTACATGAGCTCTCATAAGAAAGAAAAAAAGCCTGATGATAATAATTAATTTAGCCAAAATTTAATGACAGGCTGTTCCTGGGGGGGAAGCTGCAAGAAACCCCATCTCTGGAGTGCTCCCCGGCCCCCATGCAGCAGATGAACCCACCTCCAGCCCCAGACCCGCCGTGTTTTTGCATTTCCACCATTCTATGTGACAGAGTAGATGATGGGACTCACTCAATGCCAACAGTAGGGAAACTTCTAGCTAATCTATCATTAAAAGCATTTGCAGTTCTTAACTGTTGTTCAACAGGTATGATTAGTTACCTACTACCCCTAGTTTAATCATCCATAGTGTCAATCACTGTCAACTTGTTTTATTCATGTGAATACGCTTATGCAGATATTCACTGCACCTCCTGCCTCTGAATTCCCTGCGTGTCCATTAAGTACTGTAAGCCTATAAACAAAAACTCAACAGCAGCAAGTCATCATGGTGCAAATAATCACAAGAACCAGTGCTCCATCAAAGTTATTACATCCAGCGCTGAAGAAAGCCGAGGCCAAACACCTCGAGTCTGCGTGGCAATAGCTTAGTCTGATAAAATAGTGTTGACCTACGGATGGATGTATGGTGATCTAATATATATGATTTCCCCGATGGAAATAGCGTTCCCCTTTAGGAGGATAACCCTTTTATAGTAATGCCCCACCTCCTTAAACTGAGCTCCTAATACTGTTTTTTCTCTGCTGTGCTCCAGAGGTTGAGTAGATTTACTTTGCTTGTGTACGGCACCCTTGCAAATGTTTTAAAATTTATGGCCATGATTCTTATCCCCTGAAGACTGTTAATTAAAAAAAATCTACTCATTAACATTGCAGCATTGTTTTGCTTGATGTCAGTGATTACCTCTGCTATTACTCAGGACAACGTCTTGTGTGAACCTGTGTCTCACAATTAATAAGATGGTAACTCCTGGTCAAGAAAGAGAGCCAACAATTATTCTACTCACATTCTTCACTGAATTTAAGCCCTGACATGTACACCTGCTCACGTTAAATACCACTGTGTGTATGATCTTTTATTCAAACTAAGTATAAACATATATTATTTTAACCGAACACGGAGATCTGGCTAGAACATGTTATAACGAAGATTCTTGGTCTTGTTGTAACCTGCGATGCTCACTATACTTTCCAACAGTCTGGTTTGATGTTTGCTCTTATGAATATTTTCCCTATGCTCTCTGGTTCAAACAGAGATGGAGTCCAGCCGTGCTAGGGGGTGCACACTGCTCCACGTGCCGCCTCATCTGCTGCGGCGAGATGCAAGAGAGGGGACAAAGGAGCACACACGCAGGGCTGTACAGCGAGGGGAAAAAGCACACACATGGCAAAAGATACGTCCTGGTGCTGCAGCCCCTGGTAGAAAGCAGGAAAAAAGACTTCACAGAGCAGTTGGCTTCCCCGCAGCGGGGACAGAATACAGCAAAAATACTGCACCGATGGGAGTCAAAGCCTGTTCCTCCCAAGTGACCCTCACAGGAGGAAGATTTGGAGAAGATAAGAGACAACAGATGTCTTCTGCATTAAAAATACCAACCTGAGCTTTATGTATTGATTTAACAGACATCAGGAAAGGAAATTCTGCACTCTATAGCATAACCCCTCTGGATGAAATATCCTTGTGCCTGGAGAAGCTGGCACCACCATACTCATTGTCCAAAAAATTCCAGTGGGCTCAACAACTACTGTTTGATTTAGACATTTTCCCAGACCTCTGTCCTTTTTTACCCTGCTAAGGCTTGACATAATCTCACAACCTCAGTGTCTGTTTGGGTTGGTAAGTCCCACATGGCTCTGGACTAACCAGTTACCTGTAAGACCATACGTACCTAAAGCCCCTTTTTAGAGGTCTTCAGCCAAAAAAAAATCACAGGTAAATTAAAATGTATGGTTATGCTATACTCCACCACAGGTACTAATAGGAAATTGCAGAACCTGTGTCGGATACTTTGTTTTGTCAAGTTCACAACAGGTTTTTACATCTATGGCTTTATTACAGGAATCTAGAGCTCTGCTTTCAAAGGAAATAGCTTTAGGCTGCATCATATGTTATAGCTCCATATGGTGATAGTTATAAAACCCTTTTCTTAGATATATCCAGGAAGACTCAGAGTTGCTGTCAAGGCTGACATAACAGTCTGTTTTATCTCCTTAGTGGATGAACAGACTGAAATAGCCTTTTTCTCACAGAATGCTAATACAGTTCTATATATAAGCGCATGGAATTATTGCAAATCTGCTGATAAAACTAGCATTACAATAACTTCTGCACACTATTGAGTGATTTTTTTCCCTTTTAGAAAATTTGAATATACATCGAGTACTTCTTATTTTAAATATTTTCAAAAGTTGCTTTAGGAAAACAACATCTTTTCAGTGTACTCCAACATTTCCTGATTTGACAAGCATCCTGGAAAACAAACATGAACCAAACAATGCTAATTCGTATATTTGGGCTGAATCTGTCAGCTAGATAAGTGAAATTAAAGTTGTATATATGTCTTAACTTATCAAATGTCCATCCAATAATATCGTGCCCATACCAGTTGCCAGCTTTGGTGGCAGTGGCAATTCCTAACCCCATCTGGCCAGAATTTAAACTAGTGGCCACACCACTGCCAGAGGCATTAGTAAATCTTCCTTTTAGACAAATATTCTGCATACTTTTACTAGCTGATGGTGTGCCAGCACCCTTCTCCTCACCTATTTCCAGCTCACCAAACAAACCTTTAGGCAAATCTTTTTAATAACTTGGAAAAAAAAGGGGGGAGGGTAACCTTTCCATAGTTTTTCTTCTACTTTCTTCTTCCAAATTTCTCCTTTCTCTCTGCTGACGTTACTGGCAGGTTCTAACTGCTTCCTCTCTGTGGATGCAAGTTCAAGATCTGATATAATCCTGACAATAGACCACACCTTGCCATGGAAAGTTTCGAAGGTGTGGTAACAATTACTGTGTCTTGCGCTTGGAGGGATGGGCAAATAGGTAAAATGCGGCTGGATTTGTAAGTGTATATATATATCATAGATAATGCACCCAACTTGAGCTCCAATTATGTAACAATGCACTATTTGTTTGTTTCCTTAAAGTTCTTCTGAGTAAGTGGGGTTTTTTTATGGAGCATGTTAGATAACACAGGCTTTAAATATAAGAATCGTCCTTTAATACTATTCTGCAACCATTTTCCATTTCCTGGTAATTAGTAAATGCTGGCCTAGATATGCCAGAGTGAGAGCAAAACAAAGGCGAAAGAAGCCTTGGATAAAGCCAGAGGGGAGGAGTACTGTGTCTTGTTTTCTATTTCAGCAACTTGTTTATGGTGCTCCTTTCTTTTTGAATTCGTATGTGAGTTTTAGGGATTGTGGTTGGTTGTTTTGTTTTGTTTTTTAAATGACTTAATTTTCCCTAAGTACAGAAGATCACGCAGTGATATCACAAGCGCAGGCCGTTGTGCTGGCTGTCACCTCCACATGCTTACACCAGACGCAAGTCTGTGGGGAAAGATCTTGGCTAGCCACTCATCCAAAGCAGATAGAAATTCAGGAGGAGACGGAGTCGGTTTGCGTGTCAGGTCTGGTAACGTGACACTGGCGTTCTCCTTTATTGCTCACACACTGACTACCTAGAAATCACTTTTAATTCAGATAATTATACTCCTTTCAGCTCTGATATATTGCTTTTAATGCTGCTGTATCTTGCTTACCTCCATTTACTGAGGTGACATTGGTTTTTAGGAAGGGCAGTTCAAAAACGGTCACAGAAACTGAAGCTGAGCCATCCAGGAAAGTTCAAGATGTTCCCTTCCCTTCCTTAAAAAACATCAAGCAGAATAAACATGAAGAACAGATCTGGAAGCACAGTTTGCTGTTCCCATTATTATTTGCACTGTCTGTGTGTTGGAGATGGCAAGAGAAAATAAGCCTGCTCTGAAATCTCTTTTCATTGCTCCTGAATAGCCCGGTTTGTCCGTCTATCCAAACCTCTCATTATCCAGACAGATACTCCTGCTATTTTCACCTCCTTGCTTTGTTTATTCGCAATAGCATGACTGACTACTTTTCTCCCCTACCATGCAAGTAGGTGTTATGATTTATGCTTTGTTTTCTCAAATAACCTCCTACGACAGACTCATTCGTCTTCAAAACACCATCTCCACTTGCGCTTTTATTTTTTCACAGGAATCAGATCAGGTACCGTTCACGCTGTCATTTCTGTAACCTCAATAGAGGTGGAACTGAGCAGTACTTACTCAGCACTTACTTAGAGCTGTCGGTCGGCCACAACCTTGATGTCAAAAGCTGATCGAGGGGCCATGGAGAGAAGGGAAGAGCTCAGTCTTCAAACCTCTGCAATCCTTGTCCTTTTAACTGGAACGTTTGGGAGTGGAAATGCTTGTCCCTCTGGAACAGAACAGAAATCCCATTTCTATCTGGCCAAACCAAATCACGCCAAACCCAATGGAAACTGATAGCGCTAAAGATAAAAGTAATAAAATCTCATCCTTCAAAACAATGATTCTTTACCATTGAACACTGCGTTTTCGACTCTTGAATAGAATTAAATCATTGTGGTTTCTGCCCATAGCAATTTCACGTTGCAAATACTAGTGCTGATGTATGACTTGTGCTGTTTTACAAGTCAGGATGACAGAAATCTTCCATAATACAGTACAGGAATTTCCAAATCAGCTAAAAAATAGGTACCTTTGCAGATGAAAAAAGGTATTACATTACTTCAGAATAAAAAAAAATCTACTTGACAGCTACTGCTGAAATAAAGGAGAGGAAATACAGAAGGACTGTCACACTGTGCTTATTATTGGATACACACTTCTCAATTAAATTTGCTATTTCCCAAATACGTGAAGAGTATTTACATTACAGATTAATTAGACTTGGAGTGAAAACATTCTGAAAACTTTGTCACTAGGTAAGTATTCTCAGATAAATGTTGAAGTTAAATTTAAAACTCTTTTGTCCAGTTACACTTCACCATGTCCTACTGGGCAATGTTTTTCTGTTAAATATCTTTCTGAATTGGTTTTGCTCTGGTTCATTATTCTTAAACAATCTCTAGAGGCAGTTCATGGGATAACGATTTATCATGTTTTTCCAAATCAAAATGCCTCCCTTAGAATCTGCTGTCATAACAGTCAGGAGGCCTCCCAGCCCAGTTAGTGTCCAAGTAAGAAACAAAACATTGTACTTACAAGCTCATGAACTTAGAAAGTTATAAGCACAAACGAGATAAAGCTAATATGCTTATGCCATATATCTTAATTCAAACAGCTTCCCTAGAATAAATCTGCTCTTCCACAGGTCAGTGCAGAGATTTATGTGGCAAGCAGATGTTGAGATAAAGCACTTTTTTCCCCCTGCTCTTCAGGTGAAGCAACTTGACGTCCTTTGCAGGAGGCCACTTTCTACTCTTTGTGTAAAAGAGGGAAGCCGCAAGTTTACTCTGAGTTTGCCATTTACAGAGGCTGTTTTGTAATGTAGCCTCATCTAAGTCCTCTGCACTCGAGGAATGAAAAGGTTGTAGCAACGGGGCATGATTTTTTCTCTTCAGTATGAAACAGCTTCTACTCAGCGAAAACGTTGTTTAACCCAAGCTACATTCATAATTTTTGTTTGTCTGGACCCTTCAACCCATTGCAAATCTGTTTTTTTCAACATATAATGCCACTAATAGTGAGATACCTCTGTTCTCTGACCATGAGAACTGAATTATATGTACCATATAGCATCCTCCTTGCCTCAAAAATCTAAGAGCTCTTCATCTCTATGTTAGCTTTCTTTGCATTATTGTCATTATAAAAATGGATATGTAGTTGAAAATGGGCCATGGAAAAAAAAAAAGACCTTCCAGAAATGATGCCCCAAGACATAATCAGAACCCTTTATTATCTATATTTCACTGGGTTCAGTGGAGCTACAGCAATTTCAGTAATTCTTTTTATGGTAGTCAATGACCAGAAAATATTTCTGCATATCCAGTAATGCTTCATCACTCATTTCTTACAGACTATAACAGTTTATTTTTCAATTTATACTTAGGAGGTTGGTCTCAGGAGGTTAGTGGTATTTCCACATATTCATATAAGCTCTTAGTTTCATATATGTATTGTCATGAATAATTGTCATCACCCGAGAGGGATGTAAAGCCTACCAAGTTCTTTTTTAAAAAATTGAAAAAACCTTATCTCACACCAGGGATTTCTTGGTTTTAAGCGTCTCCAATTAATTACTGTTGCCTAGTAGATTCATAAGCTATCCAATATTTCCTGGAGAGACAGAGAGGCAGAATTCTTTCAGACAAGCACATCCAGAAAATAACACTTGCTCACTACAGATAATGCTTCCCACTGATTGCCTTAACAGCTCATGTTTCTTACATCTTGAACAATTTCAGTCTTGCAAATATTTACAACTTGGTTTTATCCTCCCTTTTTCCCCCTCTCTCCCATGGTGTCATATGAGATCTGTGTATAATTGCATTTTTCAAATGTCCTGGATATAATTTGGAGCCAGGCTGTTTTCATGTGAAATTAATTTAATGGATTTTAAGTAAGAAGCTCTTACTCCATCTACTAAATGTGGTTTATCTTAGCTTCACCTTTCAAACTGCCTGAATGCATGAAGTCTCCTGAAAATTTACAATGTGTATACTATGATGTGACACTTAATATAGTTCATGCTATGCAAGTCTGATCCAGTTCCCATAGAAATAAATTAAAAACATGGTGTTGACTTCATGAAAATTTGATTTGACCCTAAAAGGGTAGGGCTCCGCTTATATGAAGAGAAAGGAGAATATGGTATTTCTTCCCATGCTTAAAGTGAGAATGAAAATTCAAGAATGTCTCATTAAAGAGGAGAGAGATAAAGACATAATACCAGTGAAGTCAGCAGAGATAAACCGATAGCAAGGCTTTGAGATGAATCGGACCATTCTAACAAATGATGCGAAACCATAGTAGCTGTTACAGCCTCAGGTTAAAATCAAGACACAAAAATGTTTTGCATGCTGGAGACTCTACTGCATTTATGGATGTAAGAACATATATTCAGCTCAGCATTTTCATCTTTTTCATTTTATACTTGCATTTATGACCTCATCTAGGCTTCCTACCCTTGTTTTCTTAACAGTCATAAACCTGCTACACTCCTTGCTTAGGGACTTTGTGAGCTATAATGGACTCTGCTCGGAGAATATATATTTCAATCCCTATGAAGCACTGCAGCAGCGCTATAAGCTGGCTTTTTGTTTAACTCGTATGCCACAGCTTTTGTATTTTGCAAATTGAACTGCATGCAGGGATAAAGAGCCCCCTGAGAAAAACCTTGGGCACTTCTAGAAAGGTCTGGAGATATTGCTCTGCATACACTACGTTGGAGAAAACAAGTGTTCCTGAAGTTCCTGGCATGCTGTTCTTCTTCCCTTGGATCATCTAGATGGAAGCCAAGCAGCTGAAAAAACCTGAATTATTCTGTACCATTACGATTGCGTGTGACCGGGCATTTTGAGCTACCTGTAATTAGCCACGAAACCCTGATAGAAGCTGCTGCCACTTGCTGAGCAGGAAATTATGTGGCACCTGTTTGTTTCATCCTTATGTACAACTGTCTGCAGCATTAATCTCTAATAGGATAATTACTGTCTATCTAGAGCCGCACTGTAACAAAGTTGGGCCTTGGATTGTGAATAATCATCAGCAATGAAATGCTGAAGCAGAAACTATTGAAGCTTCAAGTATTTTTATACCTAAAAAAGACAGAGCAGTACACGTATCCAGAATCTTAATCTTTGAGTATCATGCTTAAAGGTAGTAACATTTTACTAGTAGCCACCATTAGAGAAAATGAAAATGTTGAGCCTACGGTCAGTTTATATGCTTTTTGTAGTTAATTGATTTGGTTTTGCAAATGAAAAAGGGTATCAGACATTAAGCCCAGCTACTTTTTACTGGGACAGCAGTATATTTTAAAAAGCAAAGTTAAGGTAACACAATGCTTTGTAATTAGGATCTGGAGTCAGATGCCATTTCCCACTGAATCCTCAGCACTAAACTGAGCCTTATTAATGTGAGATGTTTTGTACTGGGGAGCATAATTGCCCTCAGGTCTGTCTGCCATCCACTGACATAGTGTATTTACCATTTTTCTGAAGGTGAGAAAGCGAGAACCAAAATAACGATTCAAGCTCTCTACCAGGTTTTCCAGCTCTATATTGCCAGGAGGCTGTGGAAAGCAGCAGCGACCAGGAACAATGTGCTGCTGCCTGACCCTCAGCAGCCCAGTCTCAGCAAAACCCGAAGCAAAGGCAAATTGCTGCCAATTCTCCCACTTACACAAAGCCAGTGATGAATTTTGTGCCCACGGATGGGCCAGGACCCCCACTAGTGCTTCCCAGCTGTGCTGTGTCTTTTTTCCTTCCAAGGGGAGTTGTTTGGCTGGCCTGATGCTGTTGACTCCACGCAGATCTCAGCATCTGCCACCCCTCTCTGGCAACGGACTGAAGACCTGAACCCCAAACGAACTGTGAAACAATAGAGAGGGATAAGGTAAGTGTGAACATGAAACATTTGAAACCATATTCTCCTATCTGCAAATTCTCCATATATTTTGTTCAATGAAAAGGATTTATCAATGGAAACAGATAACAGTTGTTCATAAAAGTGGCAGTGATTGTTATCACTGTGAAAGAAGAGCAAATCTTGACATGAATAATGCCTTTCCACAAAACACTGCCCATAATAACTAACGTTTTCAGTCCCTGTTGTAATGCCTTGTTGTATGTTAAATACTACTGCCACATTAAAATACAAATTTCGGATTTGAAATATTACAGATACAGCTCCTCACTACCTTGAGGAAAGATGTCAATGTCAAATAAAATTAACTCACCGGCAAAAAACAGCTTGTCTTCTGTTATGGGTGGACTGCAAAGAAATCAGACATTTGTACAGAGGTAAACAGATTTGTAGTAGGGGTTATAATACCCTTCTGATGTGTTGCTTACATTATATTTCTGTCTGTGTTGTATTGTGCTCATCAGCTGCTGTGCATTCAGTTTTGGTCACTGAACAGCTGAAGTTTATTAATAAGAATTATTTTTAATATTTGCTCTGCGATGGCCAAATCAAATTTTGCATTTCAAATTGAATCAATGTATTTATTCCTTCATTAAACAACCTATTTTTCAGCGGGAGACACGTTTTGTATTTTGAAGTGTTAATATTTAAAACTAATATCTTCTTATGTTGAGGATACCAATTAAAACAAGGATCCATCTCAACTGGCCAAGTCACTTCACATCCCTCTGAGATGTCAGCACTCATGACATGAGATTGATAACACTTGCCTCCTTTATGCAAGGTTCATTAGCTCTTTATAAAGTTTAAATGAACGCTATTGATCCTGCGATGTGAGGAAAATTGCATTCTTCCTCCCAACCAGCCTAAGATTCATGTTTCGCAGTCTGAGGCTGGGGTGGTTGGGCTTGAACCCATTGACCTACTGATTCACTCAGACATCGAGGTGAAATAAGCAGCGTGTTGTTGAGCATTTAAACATCAAAACCTCTACTGTTCAGGGTAAACTGATGTCAGATTAAGTAGCTCCCATTAATTTTAGCTTTTGCACCGAACAGTGCACCCCATACGTGGGGCAGACCAGCTCTTCCTGAGTTCTGCTGTTACAGATGACTTTCCTCAGTCTGTCACCACCCTGCTACAGTGTGAAGTTTTTAGGGCTTAACAGCTTTTTCTATTTTTATATTCATTCTCAGGAAGTATTTGCCTAAGACTTTACAAGCATGTTGTTCTCAGCGAAGCAGGTGTGTTTGTTTATTCTCAGATTGCTTTTGGACCTACAGACTTTTCTAGCATAACACTTACATCTGAATTACATTCCAGATTTCAAGCTTAAGCAGAACAAGCTAATTGCTAAGAGACTTCATGTACACAGAGCTATTAATTGCAATTAGAGTATAATACACAAGAAGGCTGGCAGATTAAATTTTGTTATCTGGCCTCAATCAACACACATGGACTGGGGTTGTAAACTTTATTTCCCATCACATGACTTCTCTGTATATTCCTTGGTAGTCATGCTTGAAATACACCAGTTATAATCTGCAAGCCCTATTAAATTTTCATAAATATTCAACTTTGGTGGCGATTTGCTGAGCGCCCTGTACTTCATGTCCTCTTTCACCTTGGAGGAATTTCCCTTGATAAACACTGATGAAAATGCAACCGAAGTTAATTGAGACAGTTTCCCTTTTTCATTCTGAGTGGAGCCGCTCTCGGTTTCACTCCGTTGGCACAAGCCAAGGATCAGTTGTCTCAGAGAAGGTCTGCAAAGGTGCTTCCCAGAAAACAGACATTTCTTACTCTATTTTAATAAGAAATAGTTAGGAGTACTTTTTTGAAAGGTACTTTTTAGAGGTTTAGTTTAAGAGCTGGGGTATAAGGAGCATCATCATGAAGTTTGGCAGCGTTTCATCTCTCCTAAACAGAACTAATAGTGTTGATCTGTCTCTAGTCAAAGCCCACCCAATATCTAATGACAATACCAGCTTTGTTTGCTTAGAAATAACAGCACCACTTGCTACATTCCTGACGGTTTTTATCACATTTGATATTGACACTTCAACACAGGAAGAAAACTGGAAAATATAAATGTATTCAGTAACGCTTAACTTTGTTAATGATGGCATTAAGTACACAGAATGCGTTCTGCAGACAGGCCTCCAGTTTACGTATTATTCCCTTGCTTGAAGCCCTTCAAAGATTAGTGAGTATGTCAGCATCGGTTTATACAAAAGCAGCCTCCAGGGCCAAAATGTGACGCTTGTAATGTTTGAAATTCTACAGTAAAAATGTCTTACGCATATGAGTGTGTCACCTTATTCTTAGCATAAGTTAAAAAGCCATATCACTATATTAAAAATTCCAAATGTTTTCTGTTCCCTCTGGTTTTACGGCAGATTTGTCATTGTGCTCCTAAAGATTCCTGGGCTTCAGCAATGCCAAAAATCTCGCTGCATCATTTTCCCGTTTTGTTCCCTTCCATTTGCCAGGTCGTATTCCTGTTCTCTTTTTTTAGCTGTAGCTGCAGGAGCCAACCTGGCTGCCTTTAGGTTGCATGAGCAAGACCGTGCAGAGGTAATCAGACAAACGAACCTGCCGGGGAATGAAACAGGGTCACAAAGCATCGAGAGAATGTGTTCATTCAGTTGTGTCCGATCTCATCTTTCAGCTCACCGGTCGCTGCAGGACAAGCTCCACTGAGATCCACCTGCTACGATGTCTGGGCTCATCGTTTGTGGGTTACCTGCGATCAAACTAGAAGGAAAATCAGCACTCAGGCATTTCTTTTTGTTACTGGAATTCTATAACAAATTGATCCATTTCCTAGTGATTGCATTTTCAAAGGAAAGCCACAATTTTAGCACCCAAAGTTGTTTCTCTTGAACATTAAATCTTGAAAAGGAGGAGTTTGGAAGTATTTAAGCCTTGAAAGAAAGGAAAAGCTTCAAGTGTTTTTTAAAATATAAGCAGGCCTCTATATTTTTCACAGGCTAACAGCAGCCTTTTTTCTTGGAAAAGGTGCAGGGGTCCGTATCTTTGCCCCAAAGGTCAGGAGATAAAGAAAATAGTGGGCCTTGCCAGTCTCATTCATCATCTGGGGAGAATTCATGCTTCTCTAGACAGATATTAGGCCACAATTAGGTGTATTGTGGTTAAATAACACAGGGATGCATAGAGAGGCGCATGCAGCAATCAGTCCATGGGGGTTTACTCTCCAGCCAGCCTGGGAAGCGAGATGTGAGCAGAACATCTATATCAATAAGCTTTTTTTTACTTCCTGCAGGCTGTAAAGCTTCTACATTGCAAAGCAGACATGGCAAAGGAACAGAAACCGTGTCTTGGGCAGCACATTTCCCCAGGTGAGCAGGTCTGCACCGGGGATTTTCTGCATCTGTGGCATGACACAAGAGTTGGGGGAGAATGGAAGTGGTAAAATCCTCATACTCAAGGGTGGGCATCGCGCTTCTGTGCCATGGCTGTGCCATTGCTATTTGCTCTTGTCCTCGTTTCAGCTTGGATAATGCTCATTTTCCTCCTAGTAGCTGCATAGTGCTGTGTTTTGGATTTAAGAGGAGAAAATGTTGATAACACACTGCTGGTTTGCTTGCTGCCAAGCAATGTTTATACCAGGTCAAGGACTTTTCAGCCAGAAGGCTGAAGATGCGTAAGGAGCTGGGAGGGGGCACAGCCAGGACACCTGACCCAAACTGCCCAAAGGGACATTCCATACCATATATTTGGGGGGAAGTATATATTTTGGGGGAAGAAGAAGGAAGGGAGGATGTTTGGAGCGATGGTGTTTGTCTTCCCAAGTCACCAATACACACGACAGACCCCTGTTCTCCTGGCAGTGGCTGAACACCCGCCTGCCATGGGGAGCAGTGAGTAAATTCTTTGTTTCCTTTGCTTTTATGCGCAGCTTTTGCTTTACCTATTGAACTGTCTTTATCTCAGCCCACGAGCTGTATCACTTTTCCTCTTCCGATTCTCTCCCCCATCTCACTGTGGGGGAATGAGCGAGCGGCTGCGTGGTGTTTAGTTAAACCACGAGAACTGTTCAGAGATACAAAACCGGCACAACATAACAATACAACTGGTACAATACAGTTGCTGAACTCAAAACCTCCTGAAGTCAGTGGAGTGACTCCCATAGATTTCAAGTGGAAGTAACTCCTTGTCCTCTCCATCTCCCTTTTTATGGAGGAAATAACACATATTAGTAATTATTAGTCATGACGGGGGGAAGGAAAATTTTAAATCCACTTTAAACTTTGGCCTTAGAAGTCTGAATTAAGCGATTTTCATCTCCTTTGGAGGTATTTTTTATTTTCTATAGTGGCTGAAAACTTCCTGTGCATCGTATTTATTTTTAAACACCTTCTTTAAAGCTCTATGTCCTATAGTCCCTCTTATTTTTCATGGAAATTTTTACCTTGCAAAAAAGAGGAGCAGACAGAGTTTGGGTAAAGGATACCACTTCATTTAACTTGGCCTCTGCATGGACCTATGGATTTGTTTGTGATTTGCAAGGCTTCTGCTTTCATGCAGGCAGAAAATGGTTGCTAAGCAGCAGCATTGCTTTTTAAAAGGCAGAGCATGTGGTTATTTGCAGGGTTATACCCAAGGAATGGAAAGGACGTACCCTAGACATACCTCCCACCTATACATCTCTGTATAACTCATCTAGGTGACCTGTGTGTGCAAATACATGGACATACAGAGATTAAAAGAAATGGTCTTGTTCTTATATGTATTTCTGGGTGCAATTTGACTTAAAATCTAGTGTCTGTCCTCTTAAATGAATTAATCATTCCCTAAACTGAGGTGGTGGTATGAACCTGGTCCACTGATTTTTTGACTTAAAAAAGGATCACTGTATTCTCTCTTCATAAAAATCTTGCATCAGGTTTGGGGTTTTTTGGATTTCTCACCAGACATCAAACACAAAAGTGAAAAGTGTTGAAGCAAACCTGAGAGGTTCATAATATATACAAGAACTACCCAGTAATGTCCCAGCCTTTCTTGCACTGTCACGCCTCTGCCATTATTTTTACTAAAAAATTTACTAAAAATTATGCATTTGTTGAAATTTATGCGAGTGTGCGAGATGCACGAAACTGTAAAAGCATTTGAAGATTTCCCTCATTAATCCGTTGCTGGATTTTTACATTTGATCTTGAGCACAGCAATCAGGATGATGCACGCTGTCTTCTCAGCCCATAAAACAGACCAAAAGCCTCAGAGATGAGTGCGAATATGCAGGTTTCATATATTTATCCAATTAATATATGTGGATATCATCTAATTTTAAACATGCAAATGATGTGACTTCAGCAGACCCAGTCTAAACTGCTGTTAATCCACGGTTCCCACACAGTACTAAGGACTGGTGTGCTTTTCATCTTCAGAGTGCTTTATACACTTTACCTAATTCTCAGTATTGTCCTTGAGAGGCAAGTTGAGTGCCTGGGTGCTAGTACAACACCTGCAAAGCCAGGCAAAGCGCAGCAGTGGTGTTTTTAAACCTGTAAGAGCCAGTTAGATTGAGGTTTTCTAAATTCCGTGCTTCATGAGCCTTGCAGTAAAAAGGCCGGGCTGCAACCCATAAAACTAACTTGTAAAATTCACCTGGTCTGCCACAGATGACCAGGTGACTTGGGAGGAACCGCATAGTTTATCCACAGCTTGTTCTCTTTGTGTGCACGATGCCGCGGTCTGGCCGGGCTCTGTAGGCACCCAGGAGATATTAATCATAGAATCATAGAATCATTTTGGTCAGGAGAGACCCTCAGGATCATCCAGTCCACCTATAACTAACTCATATCCCTAAGAGCCTCATTTGAATTCCTCATAGACCTCCAGGGGTGGTGACTCCACCACTGCCCTGGGAATCCTGTTCCAATGCCCGACAGACCTTTCCTGGAACAATTTTTTCCTAATGTAATACTGTGATAACAAACGGGGTGACCCACGTGTGCCATATCGCTCCATCTGGGGATCTCAGCAGGACTACACATGAGGACACGCTTTGATAACTGGCTTCAGACCACCGTACTCTCTTTTTCCTCCACCACCGCCTGCAACTTTGTGGCAAATCACACAGAATGAAACAACAGGGAGATGAATATTTTCAAGTGCAGCCACAAGAAATGGGGTAATTTTTCAAACAAGCTTCTGCCGTGCTGTCTTTCCCTGTTCTTTTTATAAAACCTAAGTGAATGGCCAAGAGGACTGCAGCTTCTTTGTGCCACCAGAGGAGTTTTGGGCATCAAACAAAGGCTGAGGCCACAGTCTTGTCCAAGTGTGATGCGATCCCAGCCCCAGAAGAGGATCGAGGTGACATTGCTTCAGAAGAGCACATGGAGTTCCCTGGGGAGGTCCGTGCAGCTCAGGTCAGATCCCTGTCACAAAAGCTGGAGCGAAACAAAACAGTGTTCAAAAGCCAATGCTCTCACATTGGTGTGGCACAAAGACCAGGTTGTTATACCTCTGCAATATTGGAGCCAGAGGACAAGGAAAAGCTGGTTTTAATCACCAGTGGTTGTCTTGTTAATCCAGACGGGATTAGACAAAATAATTCAATGGGAATTTCATTCTCACCCTGTACTCATGTTTATTTTTTCCGTATATCCACTTTAAAAGGTTTTGCTACTTAACTATTTATGAACACACTCCTAGAAAAGCAGGAGCATAGCCTAAACTTCTCATTTTTTCCTGCTGCTACTAACATTAATTTGCTTTTGCAAAGTGTTCCAGCAGACAATATTTTAACCACTCTGATGCCTGACTTGGTCAGAGAAGGTCTGGACTGCCTGGTTATCTAAAACAGCCCCAGCAGCTGTGTTTCACTATTGCTTAAATAAACAATTCTAATACCTCTAATCTGTATTTTAAATGTATGTAACCATACGTTACTTCTCCAATATTCTACAATATTGTGCAAATATCAGAGTTTAAAACAACTTTGCACCACAGCCTTCGCAGCATATGACAACTTAATGTTTTGCCCAAACCTGCAGTTCTTGGGAGTAATTATTGCTGTTTCTCTTTGGCGTTGAAAAGCAAAACTGATATTAAAGTATATTTTTAAAAAGCCAGTGGGAAGTTAAAAAGAGAAGTCATGCACATGACTCATGGTCCTGGAAACAGCTGTGCTGCTTTTGGTGACAAAGGGCTGGTTTTATGCCTTATGTAACTTCGGGAACATCAATATGCAGCAAATGTACTGAGCCAGAAAGGAATCTGACCCAAAGTTTTAAAAATAATACAAGCTGTCTCCTCTTTTGTCATTAAACAGGGTTTCTATGTTGCTCCGAATACCTTACTTTTTGTCATGTCCATAGAAAAGGGTGAGCATCACCTGGGAACAGCGGAGATCAGAGCAGGTTCAAAGTTAATCACTGCTAAAATTAGAGTGTTAACAACATAAGGAGTATGTCGGTCAATTTAAAAAGTGCCAAAACTCCCAGTGGCACCCGGCCAAACCACAGGCATCTTCATGCGAGATAAAAATGCCCATATGGTACAAATGCATCTGTACAGCAGTTACGTTCCTCTGGATTTCAGTCACCAGAGATCTCTGTAAGAATTCTCAGACCCCTCATTTCCACACCTCCAAAGCACTAAGGAAACCAGAGCAGGAATGCTGGTTGTCTCTCTTGGGCACAAATTAAATTCAATAGCAAAAATGTTGGACCATGAGAGAGTAATCTCTTCCTTCAGCATGTATTTGAAAATGTTATTTTTGGGCCTGGCTGTGGTTTGTTTCTCAAGACCCCTGACAATGTTTTATCGTGTGTTCACTGTTACTCCATCACTTCAGTGGACACTAATTCCAGAAGTTCAGCACATGCCGTTTAAAGAATTCACTTTCTTCAATCAAACTTCCAAATCTGCCTCTTATTTATTTCAACATACGCCCCCTGCTACTGGAGGATTTAGTGAATAACAATTCATCACGCACCCACCGCCTTCATTGCTTTGTACTTATTTTGCCCTACTGATAATAAAAGAAGTACAAGTAGCCACTTCATGGTATGGCACTGCTTGTCTTCCTAAATACCAAGCCAGTCATATCTAGGGATACAGGACCCAGAGTATTGCTGTCCTGACACCGTAGCCATTGCGTGTTGGCTGCAGTAGCAAAAGGAGGTGTAAGAATTGCCAGCCAGCTTCCCATCCCCATGCAAACTCAATCTGTTGAATGATTCAGGTTGAAAAACAGAAAATAAAAGTTGCTTCTTAGCTTAGGTAATTTCATTCTCCCATGTTACAGCACGTCCCAGCAAATAATTGCATCAGCGTGATAGGGAGTGATAAAAAAGCAATGGTGAGCCCATAGGGCTTGCTCTTCCTAAACCTTTGTTTCTTCAGCTGGATTTGCAGAACTACAGCAACAGTGGTAACATGTAATGAAGTGAAACACGTTTGCCATATTTCTGTTTTGTTAGAAACATATCTTCACAAAAAAAACCTCTCCTTTCTTCATTATGAATGGAATTACAGATGGTTGTAGAATACATCCCCTTTGCTCCTTTCTTTAACCCTAATTTGCAGAAGCCCGCGACTCCACGTCTAACAGACATTTGTGCTGCAGTGCTTGTCCTACCAAACCTCCCAAAGTTACTGCAGGTTTTGGATTCACTCCTGAAAAATAAAACGTCATTCCAAGTTATCCAACGGGCTGTGCAATAATCTACATGATCTCCTCTGTTGTGCAGGAAAGTCTTTACGGCAGCAAGAAGTGAGAGGTGTGAGAGGTGATTTTCAGGCTAGAGCTGTGTCAGGGAATGCAAATAGAAACTGAAAATCCTGGTTGTGGATAATAAGGAGCTCAGTAATTCCTAAGGTAAGGAGGAGGAAGGAGTGGCAAAGTCAAATGAATCAAGAGAGTTTGTGGGTGAAGATGGAATGAGTCTGAAGGTGAAAAGGGTAAAACAAAATCAGGTAAGCAATACAGCTGAAAGGAAACGTGTTCCAAAGCGTCAAATCGTATCTCCTACATTCTGGTTTTTGGTGTTTGTTTGGTTTTTATTCTGAAATTCAGAAGACCTGGAAAGTTTGAGAATGTTTCCTTCTTGTAATCCCTCCACCACACTTTTCACTATGATCACGCCACTACCCATTCTTTCACCAAAAATACAGTTTCCCAGGCCTGACATTTCATTTTCCAAAGAGGGGACTAGGAAGCACAGGGAGATACTACAGCAATATCTATACCTAGCCTGTTATTTTGGCCATCAGCCTTCTCTGATGACTTAATAAATCTTGAGTTTTGAATCTTAGCCAAATGATAATGCATGTTTCCAGATATTTCACATCGGCTTATTAATATTTATATGGTGGTTCTCTTCTAAATGGCTATATAGAAGAGAAAAAGAAGCATACATGCATGAGTCATGTATTATTCTTTGCATCACAACAGAACAATAGCTTTAGGGGGAAAGTGTTGACACAGGACTAGGGTGATCCAAACTGAACTCAAAATGTTCCTACATTCTTCCTTTGTAACTCAAACCAACGGCTTCACCTTTTTAAGCCTCAGTTTAAGAAACTGTGAAATGAGGTGTATAAATCTCTCTGAGTTGTTGCGAGACTACAGCCATTAATCTCAGCGATGGGAGCAGATATTCCAGTGGGGAAAGCTTTGAGTGACTATAGTAGAATCCCAAACAATGACAAGGCACAACCCTGATTCACTCATAAAAAGGGAATGACTACAAAACCAAATGGGATCCAGTTTTCATTTACAGATTTGAAACGTGTTTTCCTTCTCAACACTGTAGCTGTGACTCTATAAATAGTTATGGCGCTTTCCCTTTCCTATCGAACACTTCAAATCTCATTCATTTATAAGTGAAGGGAAAAGATAAGGCATCCCATAAAAGTATCACAAGCAAAGCCACTGGTGATTGCTGGCTCTTGTGAAGAATCTGTAATTTATCGCCTTGGTTTTTGTCAAGTGACATAAAAGCAGACAATGAAAATTACTGACAAAAGGACATTCAAAAGACAGACAATAAATGAGCAAGAGAAAGCAAGAGAAGTGAACAAGAGGCAAAAATTAAGAGATGAAGACAGATTATCAGTTAACTTCTTTTGGGGAAAAGCAAGATAATATTCTCCATTTCTTTTCAGAACCTCGAGTCTCAGCAACACAAAGTGAAAATGTGGTTTTGGACCGATCTAAAATGCTCACCTGCTTTCTTTGCTCTAGTTACCACTAGAATTCACAAAACTTGAAACACACTATAGATTTCAGAGCAGCTGTCTGGTTTTTTTTGGTCTGTGTGTATTATCTGAACACTGCTTGCAGAAAACCACTCATACCTTTCCCTCTTTTTCCTAAATACAGATCATTCCTAGTGTTAGACACTTGCATGATAATTAAAAATATAAAGCCGTAAGTAAACTGTACTGTGAGTACTTGAGTAATTTGGTTCAAATCAACACACAGATCGGATGAGTGAAGTAAATGTTACTAAGGTCCATTATTTCACACAGTTACCCAAGGGGCCACTTCTTGTTCCCCCAGAGTTCAAAGGTAAATATGTTTTTAATTATAATAGGAGTAGGAACTTGATGTTGATGGGTAGGGATGGCCGAAGAGCTTTGAAGCTGGAACAAAACACACATGGCTATGACACATTGGTAATTATCTTGGCACCATAACCATTTGTATATCAGCATGTAACAAACTCCTCATCTTAGGTATGATAATAAAATAACTGAGTCCTTAATGTGAGGGGCAAAATACTGTATTCCATCTTAATAAAAACTAACTTCATTGTTTAAATTCCTTTCCTGAGTATCTTGCTATGTTAATATGCAACACATAAGCATAAACATATTTGTGTATATATATACATATTTAAAGAAATAAGCTGGTGGTATTCTCTCTAGATTCAAGAGTGGGAAAATTTACTTTTCAGTCAGTGTTGCTGGTTCTTGCACTTTAGTGATCTCAGGCAAATCAGACAGTCCTTTTCATGCAGTCCACTCATCTGCGAAAACAAGCAACAATGACATAGAGCAAAGCATAAATATAAAATAGTTATCTCCACCTATGCATTTCCACGTTGCTGAATTCATTTACATATAGTTCTGAGGTCTTCAAACAGAAAGTGCTACAGAAATGCAAAGCATCGTGACTCGTGAAATAAATCATTTCAACACAAACCCTGCCGATGGTTCCAAGAGACATTTTCGCCAACCCTACTGAAATTCTCCATAATCTGTGGCAGGCCAGTTGTAGCACTCACCAGTGTTTTTGGAAACCAGTCATACCAATAAAAGATAATTGGTTCCAGATGTTAAACAAACAAAACCGAAAAAAACACACCAAACCAAACCATGTTGAATGAACTCGTAATATTGATGAAATCAAAATCAATGAGGATCTACGTGTAAGAGTCATTTTTTCAGACCCTGTCAAGCTGAAGCATAATACAAAGTGAGGACCCAGTTATAATAAATTGCTGTGTTCTTTGGAATAAATTATGAGTTTTTAAGATTAATTCATTGCTCTATATCAAGAAACAATGTAGCTTGTCTTTGGCTTGTCCCTGTGCACATCTAAAAAACAACCTTAAAGGAGGTTTTCTCATTAACCTTCTGCCTTCCTGCTGGCATGGATACACAATGGGAAAAGCTTTCCTTTCACAGCACATAAAGGTTTTCCTACATTTTTCTTCTTTTTTTTTTTTGACATGAAGTTAGTCATCCCATTATTGTGGCTAAAACATCAAGGTAGAGTTAAAGCAGTTTTAGAAATAATGCTGCTCTTCTGCTTGTGCAGAGATTACAAATACATAGTCCAACTCTTAAACCAATTTCATTCTCTTTAGCTTTAGATGTTAGCATTAATTAAAAAACCAAAGGAAAACAAACCAAAATAAAACAAAACTGACGGACACTGGGTTCTTCTGCAAAGGCTGAAAAGAAGAACTTTACTTGAAAAGCAACTACTGTAACAGGAGCTTTGGACCTATTGGTATGATTCTCATAATGGAAAAATTCTAAATTCTTTTTCTTTACATTCTGACTTTTCCTTAGGACCACGAGTGAAAGTTATGATGTAGGTTCAGCAGGCGAGGAAAAAACAAAGAAGGAAAAGCAAACTAGAGCTACCAGACTGCAGCAGAGCCAACAAACATATTTTGTGAATGCATCACCAAGGACAAACAGTCCAAAGCTCAGAGCTCCATGCACGGCCAGGAGCTGGCAGAAAGCGCAAGGGTCACGAAGGCAAACAATTTAAGAGCAAACCGGTTTATAGCCTTTTATTGTAACACTCTGAACAGGGTGTTTCAGCCAAAGAAACAATGTCCTTACAGAAGCAATAAAGACATACAGGTGTATGGGAATAAGTCAGTGTTTTTATAGGGAACAAGTAGAATATATTTGTAAATATCACTGCCAAGCAACCATAAATTAATACAGCCAGAAAGCACGGGAGAGTTCATTTAATTTTAACTGGGCTAAAGAAGCAATAACAAAATTTCAAGTTCTACAGGAAAGCCACAAACTAGAGACTTTTTTTGAAGGCCGATTCCTGACGCAGCCCTTTGGAAGCTTTTGAGCATGTACAGTCCAAAGGACCAGCCTTGAAGCAAAGTCTCTGTAAGATGTCCCACCGCATTTGCTGGTGAACTAGATCTGAATATCAATTTTTGATTTGTTTGCTCGGGGAATAAAGACAGGACAGGTACTGCTTTGTGAACAGTTTAGATACACACATCCATACTTTCAAATTGGTGTTACATCTGAGTTAAATACCGGCACAACTGTCCCAGGCCAAGGAAAAATATCATGTAAACACAGATAAAGGTAGTACCTCTGTGCACAGAATGGGTCGGCTGATAGTTGCACCATGAGAATTGTCTTCAAAGAGCTATAATTTTTCAAAAATTGTGGCTATTTTCTCTATGCAAGGTACATTTGCAGCTGGGAGCTCTCATGATGCTTCATTCTAAAAGCTGCATTGTTGAGATGGCAGGACAGGTAGAAGAGGGTTTTTAAAGACATTAACTAGAAGCTCTGTCAGAAGCCACCGCATGTTTCCTATGGACTTAATCCATTGGAATTAATTAAATACACTTCTGTTTGCTTAATGGAACTGAGACAAGACCTGATTTATAACGTTGGTGTGGAAGACAGCCTCTGGTTTTCTGTCCAACACAAAGCGATTTGAAACCAGAGAAAGTCACTGTGGTGGAAAATGGTGTCTCCTGAAACCAAGGAGGAAAGTTGTTTACATCACTTAAAGAAAAATGAACAGACACTTGATAGAGAGCCTGCCTTTAAAATGTACGGCCACAGCTATTGAAATTAGGCCTTTTAATGCTCTTATGTACTGCATCTAAATTGCCTACAATCTCTGCTCCTAAGTAAAGAATTCATCCAAGATGAGCGTTGCTTTGCCTAAGAACAGGGCGAGGAAAGGAGAGGAACTACCCTCCTCGGAACAGCTGCTACCAGCCAGCCAGATGGCAAACGACGCACCAGAATTTACAGGAAACAATCCAACACATTAATTCCAATGCAGCCTCCACACCCCAAACACCAATAAAATGTCACTGCTGAGGACTCTGAGAGCCAAGGCAACATGTTCTACAGCAGGATTTCTGCAACTATAACAAACTACCAAAAATCCTTCCCAAACACAGCAAGGAAAAATTATGGAACAAGCAGACTGGTATATGTGATAATTATGGAGAATCTAAATCATATTTGGTTTCACAAAATGTCTTCCTTGTTCATAAAAACTATTTTCCTTTTAAAAGAAAACCATGGAGCAGATCCTTGGCCGCTCGTGTACCTCCCGCAGGTGCTGCACTTTGCTGAGCTGTACTAACCTGTGTCCAAAGAGAAACGCTACGTGATGTTAGATTTAAAGATATATTGTAGGGTGGCTTATGCGCAAACACGTCTTATTCTTCTAGGAGTAACATTTTTTTTTTCTACAATTCCTTGATTTTTAATGCAGCAATCCAAGGCACATATTTTGCTCTCACCAAATGGAATATTTTCCCTTGTCAGGTGGTCTTCATGACTAAGCTTTGGTGGAAGTAGAGTTGAATATTATAACATTAGGCCCTTGTAATATCCAGAGATAACAAAAGCAGCCTTTCCTTTGGACACTGGATCTTTAGATTAGACAATTGGAGGCACTTACAATAAGACAGGGACCAGCAGAAGAGCCACAGCACAGTCACGGACACCTACAAACCACATGATTTAGGAGTATCACCCCATTTTGAAGAAAAGCAAGAGGGCTTTCCATTCATTAATGAGGAAGACGGAGTGCAGAACATCCAGAGCCTCTAAAAGCATAACTTTTATATATTTTTTTTTAAATTTTTAAATCCAGTGTTGTTAGAGAAGTGGTTTTGTTAAAGAAGTGCTCTCTACATCTTAGGAACACTGTTACATGGAAGGATAGTTGTCAAACCATGAGATCAAAGACCCTAACGAACATCACCTCTGCTCTGATGGTTGCACTTGTGCTAACTAGTGATTCTGGCTCAGCTCCCAATAACTCAGTCGTTCGCTATCAACTCAATCACACTGTCATCTTTCAATTAAGTATTCTTCTTTAAAAATCCACTAAGATTTAGCAGAGGTCTCACTGGGAAGGACTGCAAAGTATCTAGCATATTGGACTAACGTTATTTGCATGCTGTAGAAGTCTTCTCCATCATCATAAGAAATACAGTCACATTTCAGCTGGAACAATGGTGTTTGAATCATAGAATGTCCTGAATTGGAAGGGACCCACAAGGATCATCAAGTCCAACTCCTGTCCCTGCATATGACAACTCCACAGTTCACAGCACGTGTCTGAGGGCGCAAACTAATTTCATATTGATTACAAAGTGAGAAGCAAAGAAAAAACAACAACAAACAATTGTTTTCGGTGGGAGATGAGTTTGGGTGCTCAGAATGCAACTTGCCCAAAGCAGGTGTTGCCTGAACTCCCAGCTAGCCACAGTTCACAAAATACCAAATGTGTTCCCCTGCCACAGCGACCTAAGCAAAAAGAACTGGGAAAACCCATCCGCTCACCCTGTGCTGTCGGGAGGATGCTCTGCATGCTCTTTGACGTCACCTGCTGTGGCTGATTATTAAAATGAATGGTGATTCACAAAGACATTTCCTTTCCAAAGAATACTGGAACAGCAGCTTGCATAATCCTGAGATCTACTTAATGAAGGAACATCCCCAGCACTATTTTATTTGATCATAGTTTCTATCGCTTGTCTTCACCTCCCCCTCCCTCCCAGCTTTACCACAAGTGCCTCTGATTAGCATGGCCTTAATAAGAAGCTTCATTCAAAAAGAAGGTAGGGAGGGAAGGCAGGCACTGAGGTGTGGCTGGTGACTTCAAAAAATGAAAGGAATATAAATGTGTCAGAGAGAGGCAAGAAGTTGAAAGGGTTCTGTTTGGCAAGAAGAGAAGCTGAAGAGAGCGCTCAGTGCTATCACATATATGATCTCCAGAGATGAAGGGATATGTATAGGCGAGGAATACACCTATGGCTTAACGCCTCCGCTCGCTTCTGCTGAGACCATTATTTTCAGTATTTTGAAGAGCTTTCTGCTTGAAACCTCAGAACTGTCCAACTCCAGTGTTTTGAAATATGCTTCTCCACCAAGATTCTGGAAGTGTCAGAGAAAAGGGTAAATGTTATTGTGCACCTCACACGCATTTGACAGCGGAGACACTGAGGATGGATCTGTTAATAACATAATCTATAGGTTTCCCAGTTTCTTACCAAAGTGGCCTCCAAATCAGGAGAAAGAACAAGAGGAAGGAGTGTGTGGAAGCATATTGCTGCCTTAGAATCACAGAGTCATTACAGTTGGAGGAGACCCTCAGGATCATTGAGTTCAACCATAACCAAACTCCAGCACCGCCCCATGTCCCTCAGAACCTCATCTAAGTGCCTTTTAAACCCCTGAAGGGATGGTGACTCCACCGCTGCCCTGGGCAGCTGTTCCAACGCTCAACAGCCCTTGCAGGTGACTTTCCTGTTGTTTTGAACAGGGAAGGACCCTCAGGCTTCCCCCAGCTCCATGTTTTATCTTATTTTGCAGCAGCACTTGGGGCCCAGCCATGAATTAGAAACCCTTTGCACCTTCTATCATGCAAACACATAACAAAGGCTCTAAACACCCCTCCTTTATCAGCTGGGATATTTTAAAACCACCTTGCCCAGCAAGATAGGATTGATTGTGGAAATTGTGTGTGGAGGTGGTTTTAATCCAGATGGGAAAACACCTTTTCTGGAACAATCCGGGGGTGACGGAGCACAGGCTGCCAGGGAGCATTTGCAGCATTAAATATGATATTTTTTTGGTTAAGCAGTTAACGACACCTTGGACCACAGACCCGAGCGCTGAGAGGAAGTCATCGCTGAGGAGAAAAACCAACGCCACGTTGGAAAAAAAATAAAACCATGGAACCAGGGAGGGCTTGTGGCCTAGAGCTACGTGTAAACGACCGCGGCGGCACTCACTTGTAGAATCGCGGCGGATGAGCCCCGGATTTCCCCGGCTCGGTCCCCTGAGCCCCGCCCGGGTTTCCCGTCCCCTCAGGCGGGCAGCCCCGTTCGCAGCGCCCCCTGCCGGCCCGCTGCCCGCCCCCGCCTCGCTCTGTGGAGCGGAGGGAAGGCGCGGCCGGGACTCGTTTCTCGGCGGAGCGATGCCGCCCGCCCCCGCGGAGGCGGAGGGGTACGAGGCGGAGGGGTACGAGCCGCGCCACGCCGCGCAGGCGGGGTGGCGGATTCTCCTCAGGCTGCCCGGTTCTCCTCAGGCTGCCGTGGCGGATCTCGGAATTGTGTCCGCGCTTCCCCGCTCCTGCCGCGCCCTCCGCCGTTGCGTCGCCTCGCCTGGCTCTCCCTGCGCCCTCCGCTCCGTCTTCCCGCCCGGCTGGGACTGCATCTCCGCGTCGGCTTCCCCCTCAGCCTGGAGGCTCCCAATATGAACAGCATCGTCTGCGCTGGGAGGCACCAGGTACGGCGGGGCCCAGCGGGATGGGGGGTGGGGGCGGCCGGGGTTTTCGGGCCCTGCGCCTCCCCGGCCCCGCCGCTCTTTGTTCCCCGTTCGGCGCTGGGGCTGTGGCCGCGGCGCCCCGGCCTGTGCCCCGCTCTCCTGTCCCCTCGGCTGGAGGAACAGGATCCCGTGTGGCTCCGCGGCTCTTGGTTGCTCGTTGATCTCCAAGTTGCCGGGCTCGCCAAGGCGAAGTGGTGGCCATGGCCGGTTCCCTCTCGGTCGCCCGGGGATGTGGGGGCGCTGCCGGCAGTGTCCTCAGGCCCCGGCAATGAGGTGTTTCCCCCACGGGTGGGTGTTGTTCCAGGGGGACCTTTGCTAAAGCCTTTGTAGTTAAACGTGGGGAAAAGAGAAGCGCAAAAATCCCGGACTTTGTAGCCGCTTGGGGCTGAATAAAGTGTTCTGACAGCTTCGTGCTGTCGTGACCCTCCCTGCCGTCTGTAGCAGCTCTAGAAAATAGGAGATAGATAATACAGCGAAACCAGGGGCTGTTGATGCATCTGGAGAAAGGTGTTGAGTGTGGATGACCAGGATAGGAGGTTTTGGGGGGTTTTCCCCAATTTCCATCAGCCTCTTAGAATATTTCAGAGGTGCTTCAAGGTAGAAAATACCTTTTCCTTGACGTCTTCACTGTTACTCCCAAGACTCCAAACTGAACTGGTTACAGTTTTATGTAGTGGAAGAACATTGATGAAGTGAGAAGCAAGGTGTCCAGTTTATTTACAAAGGACAGCAAGACTGAGCAGTGATAGACAAGTGGAAATTCAGCATCACGCCACTCTCCGTATTTATTGTGGCTTATGAAGGTTGTTTTTATTTTATTTTATTTTATTTTATTTTATTTTATTTTATTTTATTTTATTTTATTTCCAGTGATGGCTGTGTAGACATCACACTAACTCTCTTCCATCAGGGATCTACAGAATAAGGAACCAGGCAGGATGTGGCGCTTTGATGAGATTGGTTTAATTTTAGCAAGCGGATTTTGTAGCCTGACTCCTGGAGCACAGGACGCAACAGCGTGGGGATATTTTCCAGTTAGGAAACTGTAAATAGGTCTCATTTTGTTTTCCTCAGCTTGAGTTCTTAAGGAGCAGGAGGTGGCAGGAAAGGGCAAAAACTGCCCAGGGTGGGGGTGGGAGACAACAACAACACACAAGCAAAAAACCCACCAGTTTGCTGGTTGTGGGACAAATGTTTGAAGAAGTGTGTTAGCAGAAAAAAGAAACGTGTGTGAAGGGGGGAAAAAAGGAAAGAACTTTCAAAGGTTAAAGATTTTAAGAGAGCACATGTGAGGCAGAAGAAGCAGCTGTAGATAAAGGCCATGACAACAACAAAAAAGGTATGACGTGGTGGAAAAGGAGAGGAAACACAGAATTGGTGTGGAAAGGGGATGTAAGGGCCAGGATGGCCTTGGAAGTGAGTAAATGGTGTGTTACAGCTGAGTTGTAGTTGCAAGAGCAGTAACATTCAAGCGTAAAACCTGCTTCTCATAATTTTTTTAAGCCTACATACATAAATGTGTGTTTGAAAGAGCTCTCCAGGCTTGCTCTTGATAGAGGACAAACCAAGTAGTACATCTTCCTGGGCTGTGTGAAAAGGTTTTGGGAAGCGGTTCTTCCTTCCCCCATTGTGGGGGAAGCACAGCTGAGGTTGGTTTGCAGGGAAACAGAAAAACTGTGTGTACAAGTCATGTTTCTCAATAGACTAAATCTTTAGGGGAAGACAACTGAAAAGTAAATATGCGAAACAAAATTGATTTAAATTCTGTGACTCTTATTTTTAAATCACTGGTGTAAAGAAGTTGAAGGTGTTCAGTGGTGTGAAGTGTGTTAATACATGTCTTGGTCCATGATATTTTGCCCAAATGCAAACTCAGACATGAAAATGTCGTGTGTTTTTACCATAAATAAATGCTGCTGCATGAAAGAAGAATGTTGAGGGCGTCTGGTTTTATCTTCTGATAGAGGTAATGGACTCTGAGTAGTCATAGATGTGACCTACATTTCTGCTGAACTAGACTATGAACAGCCAGAAAGCACCAGCTGGTACTAAAGACGAGAGTTCTCAGGTGAGAGGAAAGATAAATACTACCTGTGTTGTTAGGTCATGGGCAAGGTGACTTCTTACCCGTCTTTTTGGTACCTGACCTGAGACCGCAGCTCGTGGCTCTGCAGCGGAGAGTCCCAGATCATGGGGTTTACATCTTGGAGAAATTCAACAGTGACCACTGTGCAGCAGGATTTTTCAATGCCGGAATCTTTTCTGCACCGAACAACTGTTTAAAAAAAAAAATGGGATGAACAGATCCTAAATTCTAAACATAATACACAATATAAAGTATATTAGTTATGACATTTATTTGATGTTGTAACTGTGCTAATCATATTTCAGTAGTATTTGCAAGATGCACGTAAGAGAATAGGGTAGTGAAGGATGAGAAGACTTAGTTTCATTATTATTTGGGTGAGTCTTCTGAAATGCATCTTTAAGTGTATATACAGTGAAATAGATGAGTTTAAAAGGGGGAAATCTCTCTTGTGGAGTCAGTTATGTGCAATGAATTCTTTTCTGAGTGTATTATGAGCCATGAATCTTTGATGGTCCAGTGGTACACATAACTAGCAATTCAAAAAGCCTGTGCATAACAGTAGGTGTTTAGGAAACACAATTATTAGAACACAGTTCTGTTTAAATCAAGCAACTGGGCAGACGTTTGAGTAGCAGCATTCCTCTGCATGGGAACGCACCACGTGAACATTCCGTGGCTTCTGGCCTCCCGTCATCCGCACCACCACACTTGCTGTGATCAACTCTGGAGCGAGGGGGTGCCTCCAGGCTTTAATATTAAAACCGTGACCATCATGCTTGGTTTTTTAAAAAAATCCCGGAAAATTGTACAAAAAAGCTGCTGACAGTTCTTGGTGTGGTGAGCTAGAAGGGTGTATAAGTGGAGGGAGGGGGGAAGGTAATGAAAAGTTATTTAGATGCTTAAGAAAGGAATTTGTTTGCAGTACCTATTTACGTGTAATATTTAAAACAGAAAATGCAGTGTTCTTGGCTTTTCATAGAATTTTGGCTGATTTGGCTTTTGTTCTAGCAGTAGTATACCTAACCAAAAAATGCAGAATGTAATGAATATGCTTGTGCTGTTTAATGCCACTTTGAGTTATATTATCCATGGTTCACACGCAACGGTATTGAAACTTTGGGGCAGTAAAAAAGACATTCAAATTCCTAGGTATTCAGATTAGACAATGCTATTAGATGCATAAAAGCAGAATGTGTGGTTTAGACCCCAAGCACAAAGGAAAGACAAAACCTGTGTGAGCGAGGTGGATAATCTGATGTGTGGTTTTCTGCTCAGAATTGAGCAGGTTGGTGCAAGACTTTTCACCTGGAACTTTTAAAATCTGAAATGATGGAAATCAGAATTCTCTGAGTGATAATTGCCTTGTACATTCATTTTGGTGAAGCGTAACTTCTGGTAGCTTCTTATAACTTCAGAGTTAATTCATTGCAACACTTGTGTTGAAGTAATATCTCTGCATCTTTGAAAAACTGAATGTTTCAGATGAGGTGAATCTGTTTTTTCAGAAGTGAAATGTTTTGTTTGCTTTAGAAACTGAAAGGGTTATACTAGTTGTACCAACAAGAGAAGTGTTGACTTCCAAATACTCAGTTAAATAATATTTGGTAAATAGAGCTTGAGATGCATTTCATAACTTGCCTGTGGGATTATAAAAAGAACATATGTTTGATTTACGGAGTCAGCATAGGTGACTTTTTAATTTCTGACGAGGAGAAGCGAGCTGCACCTATTTTTAGGAAACCTGGTTGCCCATGTGGCATTTTATCTGTAGATACAAATATAGTTTTGGAACTGAAGTGACTGATGTTTTCCTGAGGTGGCAGTAGGGTCATGGAAAGTTCCAGAATGGGTGTGTGTTTGCCTGTTCCCTCCCCACTGCTGTTCTTCCCCTTCTCCCCTCCCCAAAAAAGCCCGACATAAAGGCTCTCCTCACACACAGAATCCCAGCAAAGCTGCCCTAGGGCTTGACCAGAACTTAACAGATTCTGTTCCCAGGGTAGCAAAGAGACTTTATTTTTTACCTAAGAAGGTTATCATCGAAATAGCCGTTTCTCGACTTCTTCATTTTTGTGGAGGTACCGCAGACTGGAGAGATGCCCAGTCATTTCAGACGTGTGCTTAATCCATCTTCAGTCCCTTTCAGGCATTCAGTAGAAGAAGGATATAAGTAGATGAGTACAGGAAAAGCAAAAGGTAGGAGGCATGTGGATTGGTTTATTTTTTTAGATTTAGTCATTTTTGTTGTGTTACATGAGAGTTCTGCACTTGTGGAAGCGAGCAGTAATGATGAGGTACTGGAAGCACCAAAGGTTGGAGTTGGTGCTTGCCTAAAAATGGAATTCTGCTGTTCCACCTTTTTCTCTAGGCACTAATTCAGCTGCTCCCTTGTCTCTGGGGGTACAAAAATTGATGTGGTTGACCTCTCATTAGGCACGAGAATGTATTGGTGTCAGTATGGAATTTTTCAGGCTGTTTTATTTCTGTGAAGAAACACTTGTTGAATTGGGTCGGGAACTTTTAAGAGACTATTAAAGTTTTATCTGAAATACAGGGTAGCACTGTCTGGTGTCCTTACTTGAAATCTTCTCCTTTATTGCAGGTTATGATGCATGATTATCACAGAAGAAATTCATGTCTATAGCTCTTAAGGACTTTATTACATCATCTTCAAGCCTGATAGTTTTGGAATCCCTATTGCAGCTGCAAAGACACGTGTTCTTTTGCATTTCAACAAACATCTTCCCTACCAGAAGATACTGAAACTCAAGTGCTCTGGTTTAACACAGTGATACCATTGGATTATTTTAAGATCTCCCAGTTCAAAATTGACAGGAATATATTAGCTAGGTAAGTTGATACTGTTAGCTGCGTATACAAGTTAACAATTTTGATGAAATTCTGTGACTTTAAAACCTTGCTGTCCTTTTTTTAAATAAAACGCAGCAAGCGAAAGTCTATACAAATGGATAATAATCTCTGTAAGTAAGATTATTGTTGCCAGTTTAGGGTCAAATGCTTTCAGTAGTAAGGAAAATTAAAACGAACAGATTAACATTAGAATTATTTTGTGAGGGGCTTGCTGTTTCTATTACTGATTTTTGTTATCTGCTTTTTCTGTTTGGGGACTTCTCTCGTTCAGTCTGATCTTCAGAATTTTCTTAAACTTCAGGCAGAACTATAAGTTGTTGCTGGTAACATTAGTAGCATCCCACATATTCTTTCTTCTCAAATTGATGAGGAAAGTAGACTT
This sequence comes from Nesoenas mayeri, assembly GCF_963082525.1. Lineage (NCBI taxonomy): Eukaryota > Metazoa > Chordata > Aves > Columbiformes > Columbidae > Nesoenas > Nesoenas mayeri. The sequence goes on from NC_137554.1 coordinate 5,370,501, forward strand.
TTGCATATATTAGCAGCTCAAACTCAGAAATCTGATATATATATATAGTTGTTTAATTATTATTTCAAATTCATTAGGTGACCTCAGGGTTGTATTTTATTATTCTTAATTAGCTTCCTATTTATAAAGTGAACTTTTCTTCCAAGTGCTTAGCTAAAAAAAGAATCAATTAAATGACCTATAAAAATAGTTTCCAAATTCAAATGTTGGTTTCCTCGATTTATTTTTCCAGTCTTGGTCCAGTGTACCTGGGATGGTCTGTTTGTATATGGGCAAGATCTTCAGGGGAAGCTCTTTTAGCTTCGTGGCAACTTAAAATAAATTGTCGTTGTTCAGAATGTATTTGATTCTGTTGGTTTGTTGGTGCTAATGTTCTTTCATGACTTCCAGCTACTCTAAAATATTGAATGAAGTCATTAATTTAGCCAGTTCAAAGGGTTTCTGTCCACATGTACTTAGCAGCAGTAGTACTCTTCTAGGCTTTTTTTTTGGGATGGATCTTTCTTTTTTTAATTCCCCATAAATGTTTGTTTGCAAACACTGTGTGGATAGTGCTTCTATACCACAGCAAAATGTTGTCTCTCTCAACTTTACGCATTCTGTTTTCAGCCAGACCAACACCAAAATGATTCCTAATGGATATTTGATGTTTGAAGATGAAAACTTCATTGAGTCATCTGTTGCCAAACTAAATGCCTTACGTAAAAGTGGTCAGTTCTGCGATGTCCGTCTCCAGGTAACTGTTTTCCGTTGAGTATGATGGTTGAACGTGCTGGGGCTTTTTGTTACGCTGTGTAATGCCATGTGCCTTAGTGGTGGTGAGGCATGAGATTTTTAGAATCTGTTTTTTCTGAAAAATGCGTACATTTAAAAAGAAAAAAAGCCAGATATATTTTGAGAGAAGTGACGCTAACATTTTTTTTCACCTGATGTAAATTGGAGACTATCGATTTGAAACATTGATTTGAACTGTGACATTCAGTTGGGTAGGCCTTTATACTAGTATAACGCAAATGTGCTTCAAAAGAAGTCTTACCAGCATGTGGGTTTCTTACCTGTGTTTTAAATCAAGGTGTGCGGACACGAGATGCTGGCACACCGAGCTGTGCTGGCCTGCTGCAGTCCCTACCTGTTCGAAATCTTCAACAGCGATAGCGATTCTCATGGGATTTCCCATGTTAAATTCGATGATCTCAACCCAGAAGCTGTGGAAGTTTTGCTGAATTACGCTTACACTGCTCAGTAAGTAATCTGCATAGAAACTAGAGGGAGTAGATTTTAATTTTAAAAAAACAAATATTGATGACAAATTTCTGCCTTTACTAGGTTAAAAGCTGATAAGGAACTGGTGAAGGATGTGTACTCTGCAGCAAAGAAGCTGAAGATGGAGAGAGTTAAGCAGGTACAGTTCTGGGCTCTGCTTTCTCAGGCTGACACTATTATGCTCTTTTGTGTTAGTGAGACCAAAAAAATGAAGATTCTGTTGAAAAAGTGCTCAGCGGATAAGCTGCTTTTGATGTTCATTAGCACTGGATTGATTGGAGTGACAGCGGTATGTGTTGCTCCCAGTTGTGTTACCTTCATGCTGGAGGGTTCTCTGAAGTTTAAGGTTTGTATTTGTGCACCTGTATCAGCAAAACGGCTTCTGAATCATCAGGTTTGTGGGAGCGGTGGTGGAACGTAATTAAACCTGTAAATCTGTGGCAGTATGAAAAAAGAATAATCCGCATACTCCTGAACATACGTTTGGTAGAGCTTGACTTGAGAAGTATCTTCTCGTGCCACAGATGGGGATACCTTTGCCAGGGGAATTAGGATTCTTCACTTGGCTGTGGATCCGCAGTTTTGAACAGGCGTTAAATCGGAAAGCGTGGGGTCAGTGTATTTGTGCATAGCTTTCAAATGTGCGTGGCTTTTAATACGCTCATATTCCAACGGAAGGCAACATTTCATTTACAGCTCTGTGAGAGGGCTGACAACAGTCACTGTTCTGCAGTTAGAAAGCAGCTGCTGCTGTATGTTGAGGTGGATAATTGAAGCACAAAAATCTTGTCGACTTGTAAATTAAGACGCGGCCTTTTTTCTTAAAAGGTTTGTGGTGATTATTTGCTCTCCAAGATGGACGTTCAGAGCTGCATCTCTTACCGGAACTTTGCAAGTTGTATGGGAGACTCGCGTTTGTTGAACAAGATTGATGGCTACATTCAGGAACATCTTTTACAGATTTCAGAACAGGAAGAATTTCTCAAACTCCCACGGTTAAAGGTTAGCTCAAGTTTGTGGCCTTTCTTCTGGTAGGTGGTAATGAAGGAGCAACTGTTAGGGGCTCCTTTTGGGGAGCAGGAAGACGTGGTGAAAATTTTGGATCTGTGTAATATTTATACTACTGTAAATCTTGACTGTAGAGAACACGTACTGTCATCCTTTATAAGCGTCAAAAATAAGTTGTACTTAAAATGTGGTTCCTTGTTTCAGTGGCACAGGCTGAAAGGTCCTCCTAGGTGGTGTTTTCTAGCTCTGCGGTAGAGTGATGCTCACTGTGTAAAGTGCAGTACGCTACAAATACGAAGAGAGTAAATGATCTTTTCCTCTTCTAATTCAAGCTCGAAGTCATGCTGGAGGACAATGTTGGCCTACCCAGCAACGGCAAACTGTACACAAAGGTAATCAACTGGGTACAGCGCAGCATCTGGGAGAATGGAGACAGCCTGGAAGATCTCATGGAAGAGGTTAGTCTTTAAGAAAATGGGATTAAACATCTTCTTAAAAAAATAACAAAGTCGATGTGAAGGATGATCCCTTTTTCTTTTCTTTTTTATTTTTTTCACTTTTTTAACTATGACCCTAAAGAATTTAAATTTTACTGTAGGTACCCCTAAGCTGAGAAACAGGGGGGGTGTTCAGGTGAGCTGAATGAACTGTTCAGTCTGGTCTTGCGCTTTCCTTCTTCGCTCACTACGTGCTGTATAGTAACCTCAAAGTGGCGTGTACCTTGCTTTAGAATTGGGGAGGTGGTAACTGAAACGTGCCGTAGACTTCTTGATGTTTTCCTCTGCAGGTTTTGCTTGTAAATGCAAAGTAGGTAAAAGCTTCTAATGGTTGTTCCTCCCCGTTGGTTTATCTCCCCATAGGTTTATTAACAAAACTAGGATACCAAGGCTGAAGAACCAAGAAGAGCCCTCAAGTGTATTGACACGTACAGAAGCAGCAGTCCTGCCCCAGTTCTCCTAAGAAAATCCGCTGTGGGCAGAGAACGATGATGATGATTTAATGGTGTTTACTTACTCCTTTACAGGATACATTTTCTTTTAAGTTGTGTGTTATTAAATGGCTTTACTCATGAATACTAATACTTAGATGTAGCCTGGGCAGTTTTTAATGGCAAAATGAGCGGGGAATCTAAATTTTCAATTGGCTCGAGAAAATGGACTTTACAAAAACCCGTGAAACCTCAAAATTTTTCCAGTTTGTTACTACAAGCACGATACGTCTTCGGCAACACTTGTATAGGCAAAAAGTCCATGTTGATACTGTCATGTATGCTCATTTCCTCCTGGGATAACTCAGTTAAAGAGCTTTGATCATGTTGAAACCCAGGTGCATTTCACTGAAACAGTTGCATCTGATGGGTAGTTGTGGACGGCAGTTTCCTTCAGAACTTATATTTGTGTTGTCTGCCCTCGTCCCCGTCCCTTTCTTTTAGAGCCCACTGTTGGCTTCTCTTTAACTTTTTTTGATGGAGATAAATATGTGTATTTTTCAAAGCAGAAAACTTGTTTGCGGGGCTAACGAAAATGCTTGCATGAGATTGTGAATTTGTGTAAATTCTGCAAATTAATGTGCCTCTCGCTTGTCTAATGTTTCTGTGCTGGAAAAAAAAAGCAGCCGAAGTCCTTGGAAACCGAAGATTTCTCTCAAGCTGAGAAATAAGGAGCCTTCACTCAGTGTTCGAAGATTTGCCACCATGACATCTGCTTCCTTTTAGTTTTGTCGTTCCGCTAGATTGAGATGAGCTGACGAGAAGTATGCTGGCGACTGCCTTTTGTAATGTGCCTGTAGCTCGGGAGCAACGGAGCCGGTAGCCACCTGGGTGTTCTGTTGTTGTTTTTGCAGGTTCAAACGCTGTACTACTCAGCTGATCACAAGCTGCTTGATGGAAATCTGCTAGATGGACAGGCTGAGGTGTATGGCAGTGATGATGACCACATTCAGTTTGTGCAGGTACAACTTGCAGACAGTCTGAGGTAACCCCAGATAGACTGGAGCAGTTTACAGCACACCTGAACCCTCGGGTACTGGAGCAGAGAAAGCAGCTGTAGCTTTAATGGAGAAACACGTGGCGAGAAGGGATCCTTCTGGAGGTGACCATTTAGTCACCACCTCTGGTTTTGGTTTTTTAAGACTGAGCCTTTGCAAAATGGAATGCTTTAGGTTTGGCTTCAAAAGAACTCCTAGGCTGTTAGCAGAAGGAAGAGGTAGAAAAGCTGTAGCAAGTCAGCTGGGGCTTTGCAGAGATACTTGAGAGACTAAGGAATAGCGCGCTGCCTGGCTTGCAGTGGACAGTGGCTTACGCGTCTGTTAAATTCTGGCACGGAAAAGGATTCCAGACATAAGTTCTAATCCTTCAGCTGCCAGCATCTGTTTTCTTTTGTTCAGCTGCACTGCTAATGTGCGAGAGAGATTTAAAAAAGCTGGAGTAGATCACTCCTGATCTAGACATAAGTGATGCTTTGACTGTGTGCACATTGTGTGCTGTTTGAGATTACTTCTTAACATTTTCTTGCAGTTCTAGCCAGTTATATTTCTACTTGAAAATGCACAATGTAGCACAATGTAGCACAATGGAGGCTGTTGAAGAAGCAAAGAATAAAAAAGGGCTAATAGATGTAAATTATCAGTTGGTTTATAGAAATTAAGGGTGTTTAAATTCACCAAGCTAGAAGCAAAGATATTAAATATTTTAACTCCTAACAGTGGAATGTGCTGATACGGATGTATGTTTCTTGAAATGTTTATGTGAAACACTCTTCATCCCAAAACGTGGATTTTAGAGGGGAAAAGAGAGAAAAATGAAAAGCCAGCTAATTTTCCAGTTTCTTAATTATTTTTAATAAGCCTTCCCAGACTTCACCACCTTTGGATACCACTCCAGACCTGCACATTTTTAGAAACAAGGCCAGTAGTTGTGTGTAATTTCTGTGACTGTTGAGGCAATTTAAGGAAAGAGATCTAAGCTCTTAATTGGATGAAGGTTCAGAAATAACAACAGTGCTATCCAGAAAGGAATTGGGTGTCGTGGGGAGCTGCGTACAGCAATCAGTTGTCCGTGTGAGGTTACCGATGAGTTAGACTATGTATTTCTGGAGATCAGACTCTGGGGAAATGTGCGAGCATCGCAAACTTGGTACTGTGGTCCAGAACTTCTCTGTTAAACAGGGTAGACAGAATGTTAACTACTTGTGTTTGGTTCTTGAGATACAGAAAAAGCCTGAACAACTCAACTAACTGTGCGGCATAGTCTGAAATGTGAAATTTGGGTTTTTTTTCTTCATTGAGCAAAATAATGTAGGCTACAGGGTAAATTTAATGGAAGAAGAAAAGCAAGCAGAAATGTCCTGTTAGTGGGAAGTATCAGGGGAGTAACATCCAAGAAACAGCTAATCGGAGCACAGAGGGGAACTGAGGCGAAATTAATTTGTCTTCAGGGAATGAAGAGAATAGTTAATTCACTTCCAAATAGCGTTATGTAATTAACTCCAGTGCCAGAAGCGGAGCTTGTGAGTGAGGCTTCTCTTTTGTGGATCAGTTCTCTCCCAAGGGATGCGGGTTTTTCGGAAATCCTGCTAGTAACGCCAGATCTCTTGGAGGGATGCGAAATGGTTTCTGGTCAGACAGCAGCAGGGTGAAGGTGCGGTCACAGGGTGAAGCGAGTTAACAAGAGGAGGTGCAGGGTGGGTTTTGGCCACTGTTGCTGAGTAGGCAGGATGTTCTCTGTCAAAAATGTAGCTGTGCTATAAATGACACTCTGCAGAGGTGGTAGAGAAGTGTTGAGTAGTTAGGTATGAGCTCAGAGGAGCACATGTAGAAGGAGTGTAGTCTCTGGCTAGGTTTCTGTAGCTGCCTTTTGATTTTGCAGAAGAAGCCACCACGTGAGAATGATCACAAGCAGATCAGTAGCAGCTCCTCTGGAAGTCCTTCTCCAAATGCTACTGTTCAGAGTCCTAAGCATGAGTGGAAAATCATTGCTTCAGAGAGAACTTCGAGTGAGTAACCAGAGTGGGGTTTGTCTAAACGATGCGTCTGGTATCATGCACCTCCCACCTCTCCTGAGGGGTTTCCTTCAACATTTGTAAGAAATGCAGAAGTGCTTTTTCTTACTGATTATACAAATGAATTAATTTGATTGGCCCAGTAATTTGTGGGATGTTTCTAATCTATCTGGGGCCAAAGCAGGATCACTTACATCTTGAGTCTGCATCAACAGGGCCATGCCAGATCCCACACTGTGTATAATCAAAGGGAATAGGCAGTCTGTAATTAATTAACAGAGCTGTTTGCTGTGTGCGTTCGAGAAGACTGTCCCCTAGCGTGTCTTTATATTGCTGTCTTATGTCTTTTGAGCACTATATTAATCACAGAATCAAAGAGTAGTTGGGGTTGGAAGGACCTCTGGAGATCATCTAGTCCAACCATCATCTAAATGATCTAAAAGTCACATTTCTCAGTAACTAGGCTAACACTCGGAACCGATAACCAGAAAAAAAATAATGAAGTTTTCACACTTACAAGGGGAGCAGCAGAATCAGGAGACCCTAGATGGCATTCACCTGAAATTCTATTCTCTTGGTGGTCTCTCCTGACAACAGGTAACACCTACCTGTGTCTGGCCGTTCTGGACGGAGTGCTGTGCGTGATATTCCTGCACGGCCGCAACAGCCCTCAGAGCTCTCCCACCAGCACACCGCGGCTGCTCAAGAGCCTGAGCTTCGAGCCGCAGCCCAATGACACCGTCGAGAAGCCCATGTCTCCCATGCAGTACGCTCGGTCCGGACTGGGCACCGCTGAACTTGACGGCAAGCTCATTGCCGCAGGTACAAGAAATGATGATAATTCTTTAGCTTGCGCGGTTGGGGTGAGGGGGAAGGTGGTTTCAACTCTCTTCAGCGTCAAAGCAGTTGGTGTTTGGAGATGTGACCTCCTCTAACCTTTGGCTTGCAGGTGGCTATAACAGAGAGGAGTGCTTGCGCACAGTGGAATGCTACGATCCGCAGAAGGACACCTGGACGTTCCTCGCACCGATGAGAACGCCGAGAGCTCGGTTCCAGATGGCGGTTTTAATGGTGGGTGGTGGGGGCGGATCGGGTGGAATGTGAGGTTACGTCAATGCAGGTGGGACAAACATGTCAAACTTGACAAAATGGTAACAGGATTTGCTTAACCGTAGTTAAGTGCTAATGGTTTGAGTTGTTGTGTACATAGATTTGAAGCAGGTACTTTATTTTTTCCATTTAGGGGCAGCTGTATGTTGTGGGTGGGTCAAACGGTCACTCGGATGACTTGAGCTGTGGAGAAATGTATGAGCCAGAAATAGATGATTGGACTCCGGTTCCGGAGCTGAGAACCAACCGCTGCAATGCAGGTAACATGTCTGCAGTTGATCACTGTTGTTTTAAAAATATATATATTAATTTATTAGCTTAGTTATTTTTCTTTTCTGTGTGAACAGGAGTATGTGCCCTGAATGGAAAACTGTACATTGTTGGTGGTTCAGATCCTTACGGCCAAAAGGGACTTAAGAACTGTGACGTGTTTGATCCCGTAACAAAATCTTGGACAAGCTGTGCTCCCCTTAATATCCGTAAGTGTGCTGTGTAGTTTGAGAGGGAGGGGGGAAAAGGGCAATGGCAAAACTGCAGGTTTAAAACCAAACCAAATTTTTAAAAAAATGTAGATTTTGGTGTTTTTGTAGGGCTGTAACTGCTGGTGTCTGATTGTAGGGAGACACCAGTCAGCGGTGTGCGAGCTGGGGGGGTATTTATACATCATTGGAGGAGCTGAATCGTGGAACTGCCTGAACAGCGTGGAGCGTTACAATCCTGAGAACAACACGTGGACCCTGATAGCGCCCATGAACGTGGCTCGGCGGGGAGCTGGAGTGGCCGTTCGTGACGGTAGGTGCCTGCAGGCTTAAGCACTCACTTGTGCTCGATGAACTGTTTGTGTTAAGCTGTGCTGCAAGGGGAGTACAAAGCCGTGTTCCTGCTTGGGGAGGAGACAGCGCAGTAAGAACATGGCTGTGCCTCCAGTTTAATTAAAACTGTAACCAGCAAAACAAAAATGTCTTATTTTGGGGCACTGTGTATCTTCTAGAACTGCATCTATTTGAATTTGGACTTTGTGCTCACTGATTTAAGTTTTAGTCACCTCTAGCAATTGAGAGACCCAAAGCAGGTCAATTCTGTAAGTTTAGATCTTGACTAAGACAAAGATTTCTGGCAGAAAAACCCCAAGTTCCTTAGTTTTGCCGTTGCAAATGGAGGCTGCGTTTGGCGACACATTCACTTTTGTTTGCGTTTGACAGGAAAACTGTTTGTTGGAGGAGGCTTTGATGGCTCCCACGCGGTGAGCTGCGTGGAGATGTACGACCCCGCCAAGAACGAGTGGAAGATGATGGCAAGTATGACTACTCCGAGGAGCAACGCCGGCATCACCACGGTGGCCAACACTATTTATGCAGTTGGGGGATTCGATGGCAATGAATTCTTGAACACGGTTGAAGTTTACAATCCTGAGTCGAATGAATGGAGCCCCTACACAAAAATTTCCAAGTTTTAAGTGAATTAAATTCCCCTTTTCAAACTAACAGGCTTAGTGATGTAATTGTGGTTGAGTAGAGGTACACATGTGAATAGGGGCGGGGAGGGTGTAGATGTTGCCAATAGCAACACAAAGCTTTTGCATATTGCATTATAACATGCTGTACATATTTGTTTTGGAAAGAATATTGAGATGAAGGGTTTTCTGTGTATTTTAGAACTTTGTTTTCAGTTTTGCTTTTTTTGGTTTTTTAAGATTTTGAAGATAATGCAAGAGAAACTAGACGGGGCATATCATTTCAGGAGCTTCCCCCGCTGTTTGTTTTGTCACTTTGCACATTAAATGACTTTTCCTGTAGGATGTTGTTCTTGGGGCAGGAAGCGTTAAGTTTAGGGGGACGGTTATTTTTTTGATCGGGCCTTGTTTTCCTTCAGTAACTGGAACAATCTGTAACAAGAAGCCTTATTTAAATAGATATAATGGCTATTTTTTTTATTAAAAAAAGCTGACATGCCTGCCAGTACCTTATCTTTTATGATTGCCTTTTTATAACAGTTTTTATATACTCAGCAGAGTATTTTATCTGTTGATGTGAAAATGGCAGATAAATGGTGGTTGAAGCAAAGAACCAACCTTGGAGCTCATAGGGACTAAGTGAGAGAACTGACTGAGCAGTGGCCGGGAGCGGCTGCTCCACTGTTACAACTCTGTGTAACACCTTTGTTAGCACTGAATGGAGTTTGAACAGAAAAAGATTGGAAACGGGAATAATATTTTGGCTCCAATTATATTGAGAAGGCAGCAGAGGGTGTTTTCTGTACAGCAGTTTTGTTAATCTGGGTGAGCAAATGTTTGTAAACCAATAACTTAAATGTGGGGGTTTTCTCCTGGTTTTTAAACTCTTGCCAGTTGGCAATGACAATGTATTCGTCTGATTAGTAACTGTCTTCAGTTTATTTTTCTAATACTACAGCTGAATGTGTCATAGAACACAACTAACTTGATTTTGTATGTGTTCCTAGTACTATGTTTTAGTTCACTTTCTCTATTCTTATGGACAAAACGTTGGGTAGGACGACTCGGTGTCTAATGTGTAGTGCTGCACATCTAACTCCTGGTGCCAAAACTCGCACTGACTGCTTGCTGCTGCTGCAAACACATTAAAGGTACCTTTGGGGAAATCCTTGCACCAACGGATGGCTCTGATGTGTCTTTTCTTTACCAAGACAAAAGTTTGCGATGTAAAAATAGACATTTCATACACCTGTAGGTTTAAGACACAAAACTGAGTTTGTATGAGAAAATACGAAGTATTTGTCTGAGTCTGCCAAAAGTAGAGTGTGCTAAGCCAGACATTGTGCTTAAGTTGAGCCAGCCTCCTCAGTTTGAGTTGCCACCATCAGTGTAGTTGAGCATTATCATACTTAGCCCACAGTTGTGGGATAACAGATGGAAAAATCCCTTTGGCTCCAACAGTAATTCTACCAACTCACCTGAGTTCCAAGCGTCTGGGGGCAAGAACTGCATTAAACTGTCATCCACAGTAATTAGGCCAAAGCGAAAACCGAGCTATTCAGAGAAACAGCCACGTAGAATCAACTGCCATTTACTAGAACAATAAATCTGATTTTAACAATAAAAGATTTTTTTATAAATAATACATCTAAAAGTCAATATCAAAATATAAACCGTTTAGAACTTTGCCCGTCGTCTCTCTGTACAAGTACATACACAGAAGAGGTAGCTGTAAAGGCCACAGCAGCACTGAAAATGGCTTTTACAAAGTTCCATGGAGTTAAAGTGGGTTGGGAAAGCAACAACTGGTACATTCAACCAGAACCGAAGCACAGAGGGGAAACCGCTCCTCCCTCTGCAAGGGGAGGTGGCAAAGGGGAAGGATGAGGAGTTTTCCCAAAGGAACTTTCTAGAGGCTCCTGCTGGATGAAGCTCAAGTGGGTATTTTAACAAAAACATCTTTTTCCACTGAGAAGAGGTACAGGACAAACATGCCTGCATGGCAGTGGGGTCTTTTTTGCTTTGTGTGTTTAAAAATGAGCATCAATCCATTTCTTTCCCCATTCTAGATCCTCTTTTCAGTATATAGTGCACTATGTAGGATCCATACATTGCACCTGCGCTTCAGTGCTTCGTGTCCATATCCCAGGCAGCTGACTCTGCAGCTGCTCTCCTCAGACCCCCAGTCTCACTTGTCACTTCTCAAGTCCCAGCAAAATAAACACCTTATGAGGATTTTCCGACGCAAGCGTTAAAGGACGTAGCTCCTAACACAACATCTGGAATTCAGAACAGCAGCCCAGCACATCTGCTGGATACCCAACCAGCTGTATCACTCCAGAGCCCATCGCTAGAGACCGACAATTCTATTACCTGCCCATTGGCAGAAATTCTCACATTTAATGTACACATGGAACAACTAGTTGGGTTTTTCCTTCAACTCACGTATAAAACGGCACCATTGAGAAGAGAAAAGGCAGATTTTTGGTTTCTCGAGTGTGTCCCTCGCTCAGCCCCGAGGAGTCGGACGTCGTCTGGATGAGGACAAGGCAGGGGCGAGCTCGGCAGCACCAAAGCTCGGCCCCGGTGTCACAGGCAGCCGCGGTTCTTGGCCTCGGCGTGTGCCGCGCTGTGACACTGCTCAATGGCGCGTTCCAGCTGCGCCAGCTGGCAGCACCCGACCTCCAGCCGCTCCCTGCGGAGAGACAAGACGCAGCTTAGCGGGACACCAGTGACCTAGTTCACGGAACCTTCCCATACAGTCCCTTAAACCAAAACTCAAATGGATTCTAATAGGCTTTAAAGCAGAAAATATGTCTGAAAATTGAGATGTATTTGGATCTTCACAGCAAAATACCGGGTTTATGCCAGAGCTGGCTGAGCCTTACGTGTTCCCAACTGCCTCCTGCGATAACATCTTGAAAAAGGGACAATCTAAGAGCCACATTGAACATCAGTTCAGTCAACTCCAAACTGAGCCTTCGGATAGAAAACATTACTGTTTTTTTGTACTGAATGTGTCTAAGCTGCGTGTCAACTCCACATTTCCTAAACATTTACCAAGTTCTATCTAGTTACAATGTGGACAGAGACTTCTGGGCTAATCCGAGCTCAACGTGCAGCTTGTCCTGTACCTCTCGCACTTGGCTTTAACAAATGCTGGCAAAAGGGCCAGATCCAGGATGTCATTCCCCACATCCACTTTCATCAGACTCGTGTAGACACCAAACCACAGCTGGTCGTGCTGCACTTCTATTTGCTCGCACACTCTGACCATCTCCCCTGTGCAGTTTGCCTTTTTTCCAGCAGGATAACTGTTAAAATACCCGCTCCTGTTTTCCTGTTTGAAGTTGGAATTCCATGGTAAAATTGGTTAAATGGTAAATAGTGAGGGGAAAAAAAAGATCCTCATTTCTGTACTTAAGCTAGAGAATTTTCCCAACATATTTGCTATTGCTGTTGGGGAGGAAAAAAAAAAGACAATAAAATCAACCACAAGTGTATCAGCTGAATTCTTCAAGTTTCAAAACCAACCTCATTCATATGTAAAAATCTATATTTTAAACAATTAGCACAGACTTTTATGATCTTGCTTGTACAAGCATGATGTGCAAGAGGTGCAAAGGTGATGTGTATGATCAAAAAGGCCATTTCCATAAAATCCAAACAGCAGCAAAGGCTGGATTTTCCATGAACACCTTAAAGTAGCCAAGCTGCAACTCAGCAAAAAGGCAGAGCTCCTTTTTACTTGTCATTGCATTATGTAGAGGCAGTTTTAATAAATAATCAGCATTGAAAAGTCTCTTCTATCAGCTTTCTTGACAGAATGCGGATTTTGGAAGGTTGAGTTCAAACTGTCTTTTATACATTTATTTACAGGCAAAAAAAAACCCCTCTTGACTACAGCGGTTTATTATTTAGACTTTTGTTTCACCAGAGGAATTTAATGCTGATTACACAGCAAACACGCTGTAACTTTGCTTTTCCAAAAGATACTTGCTCAAAAGCCCATTTAAAGGTGCTCCTCAAAACAAGAGCACAAAAGCAAGAGAAGTCACACAAGTGCAGCCTTAAACATGAGCACAAAATCGCAGCTGAGATGCGAATATTTCATGACTCTCCCCTCAGTTAAAACTCTCCCTGTGTTATTCCAGTGGCCACTGAGTAACAGTTAAAGTGGTAACTAGGATGATACTACATGCGGACTTTTATACCTAAGAACAGTGCAACGGGTTAATTCAAATCTAATTACTGCAGTAACTAGAAATTACATTCAACAGGTCAAGGGAGATTGTTTCTGCGCCCTCAAAACCACACTGTGAGGCAGATGCAACCAGGTGCAAGAGCAAGAAGAGCAGCGTGAAAGTCCCATGCAGCTTTCAAGTGATTTACTTCAACGCTGCTCAGTGCTCCAATGTATTTTCTTAGTTCAGACAAGATCAGAGCCTTGCGAAACAAAGCCTGATTAAGTCTTTCTACCACTTACCCCTTCCATCAAATTGTCATTTATTAAACGATATGAACTGTTCAAAACTTCATTTCAATTAAGAGTCAGCAGGTGAGGATTTTGTGATTCTACACGGCGTCTCGGCATTTTGTTTAGGTAACTAATTGCCCTGACCTGGCAATTGGCACTTTCACATTCATGGAAGGTTTGAGAAATCACTATCAATCCAGGCAAAGCAAAGGCTTTTAGAATCATTTGCTTACTCAGATTACAATAATCTTCAAGCCTTTTATGCAGCTGATGGAACCAAGATTCATATCCTGGCATGTTCCAGACAATTCATATCCATATAATGGGAACATCGAAGAAAATATTTACACTCATTTTCAGATTAATAGTTTCAAAGCCTTTTAACTCAGCTGTGCAACAGAACAACTGAACTATACAAAAGCTTCCTGAAGTGGAAATAGCCACTTTAGCCACGTTTCTCACAGTAATGTGTTCCTTTCCAACAAGCACCTCATCACCAAAAGAGAATTTCAGCTCTAACCAAATGCATTTAAATGCAACCTCATGCTCTAACCCCCACTCACCTTCCTTCTGCCCCTCCTACAGTGGCAATTTGTATTTCTCCAAAGGATTTCTCTGATGGTACTTTGGTTAGTATTGTCTCAAAATATTGTCTCAAAAGCCATCTGGTGTGGTGAGTAATTAGCTTACCGATAGATCTCTTGTGAAACGCACTCGTAAAGCTCCTCAGCAGTGAATTTTATACTGCTGTTGATCTAAAACAAAAGAACAAAGCGTTAACGTAGCCATTTACCAAGTATCGCATTAGACAGCTGGTATAACAGATCTGGTTAATATATTAGCAAATAGGCTCTTAAGTTGAGACAGTACATTAAAAAATCATGCTATAGACTCAAATATTACAAATTAACAATCATTACTGTATATAATGGGAGTGATAGGTGTCACACTCCAGCTCCATTTTCTAATAATTTCTGTACAAATATAAAAGCCCTTAATTCATTCTTCCTGCCCTCCCAATTTACCCTACAGTTCTACAGCAAATGAAGTTCTGACTCGTGTTAATTCCATAAACAGAGTCTATATGTAGAGGCTCAAAACCCAAGTATTTTCATGTATAGAGAGGACTACAATCTGAAATGTGTCATATACTACATGGAAAAATACCTCTATTCTACTGCAAATATTCATTGCAGCACAAATGAGTTAAAACTTCATCAATAACTGGTAATTTCAATTTCTCTTGTTTTTTCCTGTGAACTGCAGCCAATATTCTCAATAGAACCACCTAATCCAATGTATTCGCTCGCTTCTTAAAATGATATTTAGGTGCCTTCGGCCTCAGGGTTTTTTGCTCCCCACAGCGAATCATTCACAACATGAGCCCTCAGAAAACTCAAATACCGGTAGAGATTCAAATAACTTTGGGTAGACACCAACCAAAAAAATACATATATTTATGTCCAACATCTAATAATAAAGAGCAATTCTTCAAAGTTCCAGCTCAGTGGAAACACGATGACGAGACAGTTAACTTCATAACTACTTTAAATAAGAAACGGTAACTGAAGCGTGTTTGACAAAACATTAAAGAAAACTTCATACCTCGTTGCTTATGAGGAAGTTATAGAGGGGCCCAATATCTTGGAAACTACTGGTTGGGGCCAAAATTCTGAAAGAGAAAAGTTGGGGGGTTTTTTGGTTTTAAACAAATATAAAAGGATTCTATGGATGAGTTAAAATACTCAGAAGTGCTTCACTATAACAAATATATATCTAATTCCTTTAACCAAAAAGAAAAGTCTGATCTTTGAAGAATCTTCCCTTTCACCCCCCGCTTTTCCACTCCTCTAAAAGAAATAAATGAGCTTATTCTTGCTGGACGGACTTTCTGCAAAGGTTTTTCCCTAATTAAAATTTCAGCTGTTGGTTTTCTGAGCAATTTCTGTATATAGAGGAGGAGAAGAGCAGCAATAATGAAAAGCCATTTGTTTCCCATAAGCAGAGCCTGTTGGATGAACACAGAGCAGCAGCAGCGAAGCAACACACCAGCTAAAGCTTTAACTTGTTTGAATTTACAGTTCAAACGCTACAATTTCCACACCGGTTTTGCTACTTCTCCTAATAACCAATTCCCACCCAATATTGAGAAGCGAAAACAGGGTTTGACAGCCGAAGGAAGGTATTTTATCATCCATTAGGAAAGTGATTCTCTCAAAAATTAATTATCTTCATCTATTTAAGCAGGTATAATTTAGCTATTCCTCAGTGTAACCTAATCTGCATTCACTAGGAAAACAGGCAACCCTCTGAAACGTTACAAGATGTACATTAAAAACCCCGTAACACTTCATATACATTAAGAAATACTCATAAAATTCTGCTTCATGTGAAGTTTTAAGTATGTAAATAACGATTAAGAAAATGACTAGATTTGGTAAAAAAGAACGTCTTCCTTTTGGGAAGGTCTATTTACTTTCCCATGGGAAAGCGCCCAAATTCTCCCCTCCTCCTCCACGCAAGCTGTAAGCCTTTATACATGAGTTAATTACAAAGTGGAAAAGAAAACTGAGAGAATAAGTTAAAAAAGCCCGTTAAATAAGACACTGTATTTTAGACAAGGTGGAAGACTGCACCACACCACAGGATTTATCATCACCAGCGAGCCCGCTGCTTGTTTTCATCATGATTGTCCATCGGAATGATCACTGTAACAAAAACTAGCCACACATTCTTTCCCCCTTCATAAGAAGACGCACGCAGAATCTTGGTTGCCTTAAACCGAAGCGCTTAACCTGCCAACTGAAAAAAACAAACCAAAAATAGGACCAATTGGCTCGTTTTTCCTAAAAATCCCTCCAAGCGAGGGAGCTGTCACCAGCTTTGACAGCGGCAATTTGGCAAACGCCCCTGGAAACGCCAGGAATTTTGGCAGCTCGGAGCCCATCGCAGCCGCAATTCCCACCAAGTGGCTCCATCCGCGCAGGACGTGGCGGCTTTAGCTGTTGCACCGTGTCGGCAACATTTCCACTATAGGTTGGGAAATTACATATTAGAAAGCAGTGTAGGGGAAAGGGACCTGGAGGTCCTGGGGACAGCAGGGTGACCATGAGCCAGCACTGGGCCCTTGTGGCCAGGAAGCCAATGGGACCTGGGGTGGGTTAGAAGGGGGGTGGTCAGTAGGTCAGAGAGGTTCTCCTGCCCCTCTGCTCTGCCCTGGGGAGACCACACCTGGAATATTGTGTCCAGCTGTGGCCCCTCAGTTCCAGCAGGACAGGGAACTGCTGGAGAGAGTCCAGCGTAGGGCAACAAACATGATTAAGGGAGTGGAGCATCTCCCTTATGAGGAAAGGCTGAGGGAGCTGGGGCTCTTTAGCTTGGAGAAGAGGAGACTGAGGAGTGACCTTATTAATGTTTATAAATATATAAAGGGTGAGTGCCATGAGGATGGAGCCAGGCTCTTCTCGGTGGCAAACAATGATAGGACAAGGGGTAATGGGATCAAGCTGGAACACAAGAGGTTCCACTTAAATTTGAGAAGAAACTTGTTCCTGGTGAGGGTGTCAGAGCCTGGCCCAGGCTGCCCAGGGGGGTTGTGGAGTCTCCTTCTGTGCAGACATTCCAACCCGCCTGGACATGTTCCTGTGCGACCTCATTTGGGTGTTCCTGCTCCAGCAGGGGCATTGGACTGGATGGGCTTTTGAGGTCCCTTCCAATCCCAAACATACTGTGATAAATCAAGGAGTATATCCCGGCCTGGGAAAGAGTGGATTCCTGTTGCCAATGACTTCTCGTACCGTTCTGCCTTCTGTTTCATGCCAAAAGGAGGAAAGCTTGTGGGGTTGTTTTCCTACAGAGGAATGCAGAACTGTACTAAACATAAAAGGGAAGATTTGACTATTAACTTCACAATATTGCCACACAATATCTTGAGGCAAAATCATGGTATTTTTCTTGCTGTGTCAAGGATGTATATGGAAGGATGTATATAAGTAAGGCAGCTGCTGCAGGGAACCCAGTCAGGTATGCTTTCTATAGGAAGGATGGAGCAGGGGAAAGGACGGCTGGTGAGAGAAGGAAGAGCTGGAATAATTACGGGCTTCTCGATCCTGCGGAAGAAAAACGTATGTACAAGCTACATAAAGGTGAAGGAAGAGCCTGAGAGCAAAGAGGGAGGTGGGATCATTAAATTGGTGCTGTTGTTCCCTTTGACATAGAGATGAGGTTCTTAGGGATGCGGGTTAGTGCCAGGGTTGGGCTAATGGTTGGACTCAATGACCTTAAGGTCTTTTCCAATGTAAATGATTCTGTGATTATACACGGTGTCTCCGCACAGCTGCTGCTGTCCCCGATTCCAGCCTCTAAGCCAAGAAGCGACTGGAAAAGTTCAACTTTCACTCCACTGTTCTCAGCAAGGCCACACTTAAAGAAAACCGGCTCAAAAGTCATTTTCAAAGCACTGTTAGACTGTAATTCCCAGGTCATTTTTAGAGCCCTGGTTTTGCAAAGACCTTTATTTGTGCTGTGAGTGTGATTCAGCCAACGCACCACCCACACTCCCTTTCCTTTCACAAACCAAACGCCACAAAAGCACCAGCATCGCACATAGATTGTATTTGATCTCTTCTCATTGAAGAGAGCACTTTTCACTGATTACTAGAGAAAAGAAACAATTTATTAAAATCTCTGAGCCTTGACACCACTCAGGATGCCACAGACTTAACAATAGTCCACTGATGCTTCCAAGTCTATGCACTCAAATCCTCACCACTCATCACATTCATTTCTTCATATATCAAATTGAAAACTCATTTCCGTGCTGCTGACCCTGGTGTGCTAACAAACTGCTAACACCATCGGTTTAGCTCGCTGTGCATTACCAGACCTCAGGTGGATGGACAAACCCGCCATGCTTCCAGTTCTTCAGTAAAAAAAGAAACTAAAAAGTAGGTAAATAAGCATACAAGCAACTTAACATTAAATCCTGTAACTTATTTGATGGAGTTTGCTTGGATTATTACAGCAATTGCTTCTGAGTTTATAAGGTGAAAGGAGAAGTCTGGCATTTGGCTCAAAGCTTTACAGTATCGTCAAATAAAAGACATTTGTTGTTTTCAAGGAGGAACCATCGCTACTCATGGAGTACTGAAAAGAAGTTGGGGAGAGAAGAGCTTGTACAGTAACTTCCCCCACAAATTCTTACCAGGTCAGCATTCATAAGACATGTTTATTGCTGCTTTCAACTAACAAGGAATTGGAATACAGCTGCAATCTTGAAATATATTTTTCTGTAGAAAATTGCAACACATTCCTGTCTGCAGGGCATTGATTTCACACCACCGCTGCGGTCATTTGATGTTTCTTTCATGCCCTGTAGCCACCATTCCGTATTACGGGAAGTAGAGATTTTACAAGATGTCCAGTGGGAACCCGAACACGTTCGTATGCACATTGACTCTGTGTCTTTTATTTTACTAAATCAAGTTGATCTCATTTTCATCAAAGCTTCTTGGTGACAAAAAGTCTGCCTCGGCTATCGAACTATGTCTAGAGAACACCCTCTGAATTCATGATACATGAAGCAAATGGGCTCTTATGCAAAACTCATCTACCGAGAACCTGAACCTCAGTATTGTGACCTCTGCAATATTAACCACTTTTTATTTTATCTCAACACGACATGAAACATATTCAAAAGCAGAGGGTGGAAACCCACTGAATCATTTTGCCTTTCCGGCCACGCAAAACCAAACCACAAACAGCCCCAAAATCCCGTGCTTCAACTCTTAATTAATCCAAACATCATGTTCTGAGCAATGTATTGATCAAGCTAAAAGCTACAGGAGCCTTGTGCGCAGTTTTCTGGAAATATTCAGTACGTGAGGAAAGTGTCAGACTAATGATTTATATCTTTTAAGCAACAGGGCTTCCCAAACTATGAACATTGCTTTAGGCTGACACTGCTCTGATGCCTAACGCATGCACAGGGTGGAAGATATAATAACCAAGAATGGAAGTGGACAGGAAAACAGCTCACGGTCTGGTTCCTCGCTTGTGCATAGGGAAGACCTGGGAAATAATGAAAGCCTATTTGGAAAGGATTGGAAAATTAACTTCTCAAATAGAAGAAAAATTAACTAATGAACAAACAAACAGCACCCCACGAAGCAATGTGGCAGTGAAAGCAGCTCAGTGTGCTGGCTGCTCACAAACATGGAAAAACTGAGCAACAAGTGAAGGATGTGGATAAATTCGTGCCCGACTCTGTGGTAATCGCTCTCAAATCTGGCCAGATCCCTGTAGCTCGGCGTTTGTCACACTGAGCCATTCCTCTTTACCAGCTCCATGTAATCGCTCATGGCGTCAGACCGATAAGACTGTCACAAAGCTTTAATTCAATAAATCCGTGCGGTTCATCAAAAAGGCGTATGACTGAACCGCAAAAAAGTCAACGCGACCCATTAAAAGCCCCATTGCCAGAAGATCAGGGAAATAAAATAGATGACAAATGGAAAAACAAAGCTTCTAAG
This sequence comes from Nesoenas mayeri, assembly GCF_963082525.1. Lineage (NCBI taxonomy): Eukaryota > Metazoa > Chordata > Aves > Columbiformes > Columbidae > Nesoenas > Nesoenas mayeri. Next base: position 5,390,340 of record NC_137554.1, read on the forward strand.
TGGCTTATTAACCATCGCTCATTACACAGTACTGCAATAAGGGGCTCAAACTGCTGTTACCATGATCTACACACGGCAGAGTTTTGTTCAACACCAACCTATTGAGAAATCAAGGGGTTTATTCCCCAAATCAATTCAAGTTCATGCCAGCTTCCATTGTGGAAGCAGTTCGGACGCCAAATCCTAGGCCCGCTTTGTCCAGATGCCTGTTCTCCAGCTTTGCAAGGTCAGAAAGGCTTTTACAACATTAACTCCTTTCTTCCCATTTTTCTGCTTTCTAGACTGCTCTAAAGGCACCAAGGCTTAAACAGCTGCCACAGCAACATCTCCGCCCTGCGCCTTTTTAAGCAGTGGCCAATTTCAGCGGTACTTGAGAGGCAGAGGTCTTGAAACTTAATTCCGTACAGTTCTCATTAAATTAGGCAGAAGGGTAAAGGACACACGTGGGCGCTGGCAGCAGAAAAAGCTGTAGGTAAATTCCAATGTAACAGGAGATGGCAAAGAATCCACGCAGGAAATGGTACGACTAGGAAAAAACGGTGCCAATCTGACTGCGCGTGGTCAAAACACTCCGCTAAGTTAACCCAAAAACATTCAATTCAGTCATCAGTTCCAATACACGAACGCTTTGTTGCACTACTGAGAAGATCTTAAATATTATACTTTTAATTTACAAATGTTTACAGAGTCCTCATCTAAATCAGTGCTTTCCAAACACTTCATCATTGCAAATTGGACAGAAATGCCCTTTAGGTAATATAAGTAGAATTCAGGCCACTTACTGCAGTAACAGATAAATATTTTTACAGACAACAATATATCAGTATAAATATCTAAGGATTATATCTAAGAATATATGCTGTAAATTGTGAGTGATTTTGAAGTTGGCAGATGAACAACAAAATATTTCCCAGTGAACAGATGAAAAAAAACATTAAACTAGAAATAATTATGTCAACTCAAAGATGAAACTTTTTCTTTTCTGTTAACTAGGATTTCTTATCTAAAAGTAACTTAGGTAGGAAACATGAGTCCAGGTAAAATTCCCTGAGGGTGCGTAACAACCCTAGAATCAGAATTTCAACAGGTTACAAGAGAAACATACAGAAAGCAGAGAGAAGTTATGATGTAACCAAAGTACAGAGTCAAATGTATGTCAATTATCTATAGCCCCCCCAGCGATACCCTGCAAGGCATTCTGCACTTCTTAGAGTTAATTATCTGTGCTAAGCACTGAAACTTCTCTCAAAGGTGGACCCAAACATCTTCCAGCAGAATCGGTGGAAGAATTTTGATGAGCGATGAGAGATTTAGCACAACCTTGACTTGTAGAAATAGTTCTGTTGCCTCAAAGAGCTACTAAGAAACCAAGACATTACTTTAAAGCTAATTATTTTAAAGATTTTCTTTAAGAGAGCTTAAATTAGGGCCCCTAATTAACTAGTTCCAAATAGTACCCAGCCTAAATAATACGACATAAATACAAACTGCCACTAAAACTAGTCAGAAATGTTATTCAATCCAAAAGTATTTAAAAACATGCCATGGTTTTCAAGTTTGACTTGAAATATATATGTTTGTTCATGCCTAGTCAATGTAATATACATCAACATATATTATACCCATGGAATAGCTCTTTTTTCCCCTCCCTGTTTTAATATCTGTATTTTTCATAACCGTGTTCTGCTCATCAAGTCTGAGCAGCTGTAGCAGTGCCACTACTGTAGTATTTTTATTGTTATGAGGAAGGGTATCACTACACATATTTATCACAAGAAGTGTAATTGCATTTTTCTAATTGTCTTGAACAATCTGAAAATCGGAACTTTTAATGCAATGGAACTTGTAGCGTAACTTATTTGTAAAACTTCAGAACTTCCACAAGACAGTTGCTCTGTTCTTTGTTCTGAACAGCAAGGAACAGAAGGAACACAGAAAACACTTGTATTTTATCACTAAGAGCTGTATTACCCCCAAATATTCAAGCTAGGATTTTTTGCTACTTTTTCTCTGCCATCACAGCATTGAATTAAGTCTAAGCCACTGAAAGGAATTGTTTAAAAAAATCAAGAAAAATTAATAATACTCTGAGTTCAGTTTTCGAAAGGCTGAGCGACCTGGGCAAAACGAGCCTCTCTCTTCTTTTGAAAACTTCAGACACAGTAATATAGGTAAACATACAATGATTCATAAATACTGACCCTCTAGAAAACCTACTCAGAAGCCTGAAAATAACTTCAATACCTACACTCAACACTGAAACAGATGGTGACACGCTAGTCTCTCTCAATTTCTTGCTCCATGATGCCTCCTACTGCATGACAAACTCAGGGCAGGCATTGGGAAACACAACCCTGCAAGGAAATTACTCCTCTCCGAGCATCATCCCGGTTGCATAAATAAAGTTTAGTGGTAGAAAATTTTGAAGTATGAAAGGAATTGTTAAAGCCATTTCATAAATGTTATTGAGTGTCACAGTAAGCACGTGGAACAGAAAACAGCCTCTTTTGAAACAAAATCAAATGACAGAATCCCATTTACCTTTGCTTCAGATATTTTCATGGCTCTAATTAAGAAAGTACATCTTTTATAAAACAGATTTTTCTGATATATTGTTAGACCTTTGTATTTTTACAGAGCTCTCCCATAAGGGGAAATACAGGAGGTAAACAGCCTTCACTGAAGGACATTTTAAAAATGTCTGTTGTTACAGCCACACAAAGTGTTAACAAACACCTCTGCAACACAAATCACCTTGAATCACCCCTATTCCCATTCAATGTCATGCACCACATACAAAAAATCCTGTGGTTGTCAGTTTATATAAGAACTTTGGGACCGCAATGAAAAGAACCAAGTTCAGCAGTAACCTGTTTTATTAAAGCAATTTCTTCGGAGAAAAACGTGACATTGCCGCTACTAAAGTCTAATCTCAATTGGGAATACTAAAGCGATCAGCAATGAAAATTAATCAATTACCACCAAGCTGCTCTAGCTCACATCTCTACCCATATTTTTCTGTTTCTGCTTTCATACTATTTAGATCATTTATCTTTGAAAGACAACAACTATTTGAATAGATTTGTCCCACTATTCGTGTGCTGGACAGAAAAAAAATCAGGCCTATAACTACTGTTGCAGGATGGTCTTTCATGCTCATGTGAACACACCACTTCACATGAGTGTATCTTGAAGCTTGTTTGGGACCTACAGAATAGATGTATTTCTGAAACACTTTAATTCAGGAAATATTCTTTTGACCATGATAAAAAAATAGGCAATGAAAACTTATTTGGGAGTGGCAACAAGTGAAGCAAATGCTTGCATGTTTTTACCGTAATTATTATATATATATAAAAATAAATACTCTAGCAGTTACAGGTGAAAATGAGCTCAAGTCCCAAGTGACAGATTTTTGAAGTGCTTTGACAGGTCAGACCTCACACTTCACAACCAGGATAACCACACATCCATACTCAGCAGGACCGTTGTGATAACTGTAGCATAAGGACAGTGATCCATCAGAAGAGATTGTAATGAACCTCGATAAGGACTGATAATGCAAGTTTAAAAGCTCACTACTATGGTAGAATGATAAAAAAACCCCACTTATCTGAAAAAAAAAGCATGCGCTTATTAGATAATCTCTAACAAAGCTGTAAAAGCCTGTGGCAGAAATGGAATTTAACTCAACACTTACCTAAAAGATAGACTGTTAACGTACAGGGATGCATCTATTTCACAGTTTCCTAACCTATCTGCATTGTTACTATGCAAAAGGGAATAGAGTGACTGTCAGCAAGTTTGGTGACACCAAGCTGGGAGGAGTGGTTGACACTGGAAGCTGTGCTGCCATCAGAGACCTGGACAGGATGGAGAGCTGGGAGGGGAGAAATTTAAAGCAATATAACAAGGGCAAATGTGGAGTCTTGTATCTGGGCAAGAACAACCCCAGGTTCCAGTATAAGTTGGGGAATGACCTATTAGAAAGCAGCACAGGGGAAAGGGACCTGGGGGTCCTGGTGGACAACAGGATGACCATGAGCCAGCACTGGGCCCTTGTGGCCAGGAAGCCAATGGTACCTGGGGTGGGTTAGCAGGGGGTGGTCAGTAGGTCAGAGAGGTTCTCCTGCCCCTCTGCTCTGCCCTGGGGAGACCACACCTGGAATATTGTGTCCAGCTGTGGCCCCTCAATTCCAGCAGGACAGGGAACTGCTGGAGAGAGTCCAGCGCAGCCACCAAGATGCTGCAGGGAGTGGAGCATCTCCCGTGTGAGGAAAGGCTGAGGGAGCTGGGGCTCTGGAGCTGGACAAGAGGACACTGAGGGCTGACATTATTAATGTTTATAAATATACAAAGGGTGAGTGTCAGGAGGATGGAGCCAGGCTCTTCTGGGTGACAACCAGTGACAGGACAAGGGGCAATGGGTGCAAACTGGAACACAGGAGGTTCCACTTAAATATGAAGTTGTTGGGGGTGAGGGTGGCAGAGCCTGGCCCAGGCTGCCCAGGGGGGTTGTGGAGTCTCCTTCTGTGCAGACATTCCAACCCGCCTGGACACCTTCGTGTGTAACCTCATCTGGGTGTTCCTGCTCCATGGGGGGATTGCACTGGATGAGCTTTCCAGGGCCCTTCCAACCCCTGACATTCTGGGATTCTGTGAAAAGAAGGGTGCGAAGTGCTGTGTTTTCCCAAATCAAATTATTCCAGCCACTTGGATTCACAGCCTGTCACGCTTGAGGATGCTCACGACGCTTGCTGGCACTTTAACCACAATTACAAACATGTTCCTAAAAATACTCGTTAAAGCAAATGGGAAATTGAGGAATGCCACAATCATAACCATTTAAAGTATTCTTCCTCTGGCTGTTGCTGTCAGTGAATAAACTTCATTGCTATAAAAAAAAAGGACTAAGCTAACACTACACAGGAGATATCTTATTCTTTCCAAAGAATAATTTTTATTATTCTGTACTCTTTAAAAAAAGAAGGAACACAGAAGGAACATTATCCTTCCTAAACTCATGAGTCCAGCTGATTTATTGACACTGTTACTGCTTCAATATAGGTTTTGACTCATAAGGAACACTCCAGAATCAGTAACAGTGAATTCCCAAAACTTTATGTCCTTCACTAAATCAGAAATTTGTCCCAGTTCCTGTGGGCCTCGCATTTGAAAAACAAATGTTCTGAATTATTCAAAGCTCTTGCCATCGGAGCTAAGGTATTAGCTCATCATGTCATCGCTGCAGTGACTCTGAGCAGAGTCCCAAGACATAAAAGAGAAAACGCACTGCGAGAGATATGTGTGTCTGCAAGCATTTCTAATGCTCTTCCTACCAGAAATGGTTCTAGGTAGCCTCAATACCAAGGTTTTTACTAAAAATCATGTAACTAAGCAACACATAATAAACTGCGGTTTGGCATCAAGAGATATCAGTGGGTTTTATGACTTCATGTGACTGTTACTATCACTAGCTTAAATGCTTACCTACTAATTCCTTCACGGATATCATTCACAGCTGCCAAGAGTTTCTGCAGACCTAAAAAAGCTTCTTCAAACGAAGACTTTGCAGTCACAGTTATTGCGTTCGGGTCCAACTTCTGGAAAATTTCAATACTAATATTCAAAAGAAAAAGAGACATTGAAAAGCAGTCAATAAAAATCCTCAAAATTCACAGAAACCCATTACCTATTGTACACATTGTACTTCGACTATTAAACAAAAACCAACATACCGCAACAACACAAGGTCAAATGTAAATCTGTACTAAAACCATGTTATTCAAAATAGTCTTAGAATAAACAGCAGAAAGAGCGTGACCTACAATTATACTTCTGTTTAAAATTTTCCTCGGTGACTGTATTCTTTAATAGTATTTATCATTAATCTTGAGAATGACACAGTCTCTTCATGCATGGCCTGAGTAAGCCTCTCTTAGAAGAGTATTCTTAGCTTAAAGAAACAAAGTATTAGTTTTTATAATATGATATATATTAATTATAATATAGCGCTTTCCAGCAATTTTCCAAGCAGCTTCATTTTCCAGATTTACTGGAAGGAGCTCGACATTTTCCCTGCAATGGTTGCACTGGGACCATGCACTGCAGCGCACCCATGAAGAATGAGCCCTAGTAGGATTTTATTGACATGAACAAAAAGAATGTGAAGTGAGCTTTGATTCCAAGATTTTATCTTCTTTTCACAGCATGGGCCTTGGCAGGTAGTGAGAACCAGTTGGATTTCCATTATAAAATGCTACATTTGAAAGAGCATCTCCTCAATGCCTGTATGAAATCTTCACAATACTATCCCAGCAAGAAAACTGTTAAGATTGTTCTCTGGTTCAGATCCTCAGCTGACTTGAACACCACACTAAGTCAACTTGAAACCAGTTTCAATTCGGATTAATTTGCACTCGTGCAAACCAGAAGTTGCTGGTGCAGCTCTATAGTACATTCAAATGCCTGTGTAGAGTCATATTGGCAGAGTTGTTATTACTGTTTATTAAGCCCTTTATTACCATTTATTAAGTCCTTAATAGATCACCAAAAAGAGAGTTCCTTTCTGCTTGGCATAACTCAGAGTCTCTCTTTTGAAAAGATTTCAGGCCAAGACTACAAAAAGGAAACACGGTATCTATTCAGATTCGGTGATAGCATCCAAAAGTATGGCATCTCAGTCATCTTCCAGCAGATTATTCAAAAATAATCAAAATTAAAACAATGGTAAAACAACCAGACAGAGAGGGGTTTAATTTCATACCATTTTGAGATGATATGAGAAAGGAAATTCATCACTAGATTCTACATGTGAATTTTACAGAGTGAAGGAGTTTGCATAACAAGAAAACTTGTATTTCAAATTGATTTAAAAGTAAACAATTTTGCATAGTATACCTCCACAGGATTTGGAATGAAAATACCCACAAGAAAACTTGAAACTTGAGTGCCTCTTTTTTATAGATAAAGATGAGATCTGTGGCTCTTATAGAGTTTTCAACATAGTTCTCTAAGGCAACTTATTTCAGCCACTGTCCAGAAAAAGAGCAGCAGACTGAAGAGATCACTGACTGCACCCAAGTGACAATCTGCACACTCCTACCTTCTCTGTGTCACAAGTTGTGTGGGTTTTTTTGTCAACTTTGAGTAATTACTAACAGCTTCTTCTCTAAACTAGGAGGAAGAAAGCCATTTCTAAAGTGCATTTGGAAATTACATAAGGTTATGAAGAAGTCTGGAATTTCTTTAGCTTTCCATACCTGTACAAGTTCATTGTATTCCACACACCTTCAAGGACTGACCAGATTTCCTGGTGCCTGTTTTCTTGAGCCGCATGAAAGCTCGGATGTAACTTTTTCTCTTCTTCAGGATTTTGAAGATTGGGTGCCATGGCTTCCATTTTTTCACATGCAGCATTTTCTGAAACGACCATGATGTCTTCTGATAAATCCTGCTCACAGCCTGACCTCACCTTATAAAACAGTTCAGCAAACAAATAATGAATGTGTTTGGTTCCCAACTTCAGAAAACTTGAACACTTCAACATCAAGGCAGATATTTGCTACATGAAAATAAAAGCTACATTTTGAAAACACCCTTAGCAACAACATCTCCTGCAATATTTTTTTTTAATTATGGGAATAATTGAGAAAACTAAGTGAGGTTTGTGATATGAACATGGAGAAACTAAAGCTCCCCGTACCTCTGTAAGCGTTTGGTGCAGCTTATTCACTTCAGCGTAAGCCTGGGGAAGAACTCCGTCATAGTCTGACCTTGAACTGAAAGCATGGAACAATTTTTTGGATTCCTGGAGCAAGAGAGCTGCTGTTGAGGAGTCAACTGTTTTACCTGATATTTAGAAATTAATACAGAAAATAGAAAAAAAAAACTGTTAGGAGTTATCAGTTGTAGGAGGCAAATTGAATAAACAAATATATGGAATAATTGAAGCGCATAAAAAGTCTTGGAAAAGGTTGAGAAGCATTAAATGAAACAGTCTCAAGAGAAGCGTGTGAGGTTAAGACTTCTCACTTAATCAAGTCTTCCAAATTTAGCCCAGGATCTGGCAAGAGGATCAGCTGGCATATCTGAAATAATTCTGTAGAACAGCAATAGCCCAAAAGAGGGATATCTGTTAAATTCAAGTTCTTAAAGACATCTTTAAATAAATGAAAGGGCTGGCCATTTTTTTGTTGGCTTTTTTTTTTTGCAAACAAACCTCCCTGCCTTCATCTATTACATTAATTTGTCTTAACTCCCCTGTAATTTATTTGGCAAATGCAGATCATTTTGCCACACATAACATAGCGGCAAAAGGACGGAGAAAGATTATTTGCTTTTTAGAAACAATTCTGAGACTTTGGTGACCATGAATATACCATATATTAGTTTAAATGATTTTCCCCTGATTTTTGCAGGTGTGTAGAGATGTGTGAAATAAAGTCTTATGTGCCTGATAGCATCCAGACATTTGCTTTTACTGTCTTTGTATTAAAAAACAGGGGGGAAAAAGGCAGAATAATACTGAAGTTAAAAAATAAAATCATTCAGAAATCATTTTTTGTGATTTTTTCAGGTGATATTTAGAGCCCCCAGAACCAGAGCCTGGACAGACTTGATCATGACACAAGCTTTTTTTGGTTTTTTTTTAAATGTAATTCATATTTCATCAATTTCAGTTCAATTCTGGCTTTAAGGCTACAAAACCAGTGTTGGGCCCATCTGGGAAATAAACTGTGGACCAGTACAAAAGTAGGTAAGATTGACCAAGGCTCCACTTAGATAACCTTAAGTGAGCAAAAAAAGCAGAAGAGAACATGCCACTATTTGACCGCACAGAGCACGTACCTTTTCAAACTATTTACTTCTTTAAGTACTAAAACCAGAAGAGTGTAGTTTCTTACAAGTTTATAGTTTAGGTTCTCAGAGATTCTTACCTGTACAGAGGTGTTTATAGAGGCACTCAACGGTTGAAAGTAAATTCCTTGGCACAACATAACCAAAAACAGCCATCCAGTGTTTTTTGTAACACTTCAGCAAGTTTGCTAGTGTCCATGGTGGCTTCAGATACAGTATCTGAAAGGTAATACACTATACATTCAAACATAGACATATATAGACATATTCCAACGCATTTCACAACTGCTCTGTTCTTCAAAAATGCTATGATTTATGCTTGCTGAAGCAGAATTTCAATCATTCCTCAGAAATAAGGTTATATACAGATCTAACAAGTTCATGTATAAATAAAACATCTGATTCAACAGCATCATGGGTTAAGTAGAGATGCTCACATAGAATTGTTCAGTGTACAATAACAATCTTTCAATATTTTTGTGATTTTTGGTTCCTTTTTTTCCTCAAACACACCAAATACTCTCGCGCTATCTCTTAAAGTTATTTAATGTATTACTTGTGCACAAATCCAGAACAACAGTAAATTCACCTTTGATTCTCTAGTATTGTTAAAGTACAAATAAACACATTTCTCCTAGCTGTGAGTACATATACATGAAATAGCATATGCATTTTGTAATAAAATTTACATTTATTACCACCAAGTGAAACCAGAGCTTGAAAATATGTTAACAGAAATCAATTAAGTTCGAAGTGCCTCAAAGCTTATCAGCTAATTGAAATTGTCTTGTGGAACAACAGTCATCTTATGCAGATTTATTTTTTTTTAAAGCCACAGAAGCTTGTCTGCAATACATTCAAATTTCTAACTGGCCCTTACCAGCTATGAAATGGAATCTAAACCAAAGCACAGGTAACTTGAAAGTGCCTTATACATGAATATTTATTTTCTGTTAACAATACTTCTGAAAGAGTGAGTGTTTGGAGCTTCTCATTAACACCCTTGTAATTCTATATCTGCACTGTAACCAGCTGAGCTGTGAACAATTTTATCCACATGATATCTAAAACCAGCTGCCCTGAAGGGGAAGAAGCGCCTGCAACAACAGTGCCTCAATATTATATCAAACGTGACGGAAACATTTCTGCAAGGACGTATTTACAATGCAGTGATTTAACCATCCTAGAGAAGCTGAAATAGAAAATTAATGCAATTAATACAAAGAGTTCCCAAAATTCACACTGAACAGCCGGCACTTCTGTTACCTTTTTATTCAAATACTAGTCCAATACTGCACAGTCATTACTGGTCAAATAGAATAACCTTGTTATAAAAAGAAATAGTAAATTTGAACACTTGGCTGTTCACTGTTTCTGAACTGTTAGATTAGAGAATTAGGTGAGTTAGCTGTTTGGCTTAGCACAGGTACTAACACCATTAAAATACCAAGGACACTTAAACCTCTTAATACTTGAAATATCAAGCAAGATGACAAAAGAAATCACCTCCATCCATAGGTTTCCAAATGCGATTTTCATTTCAGTCTCCAAAATACAAGATAAAGCTTCTCCTAAGATCTTTTCAAGGTCTGGAAGCATATTTGGGAATCGCGCAGTAAGACCAGCATCTCTTTCTGTTTTCTCCAATTCTGCATCTGTCAAACCAATGATAACAACAGGTACTTAGTGCAAATGTTTCTCTTATCTAATTTATGTTGATAGCACACAAATAACTTGTTCCCATAAATAAAGACAGATGGCACTCAAACTTTGTGTTATGCTACATTTAATTACATTTCAAGAATTTCTAGTTATACTCACTTGTACTGTGGGTATTTTTAATTATGAGCTACCAACCAAAGACTTATTTCCCCGGAGCATTATTCATTTGTGATCTTACTCCACATTTCCTTTTTTCCTTAAATAACTTAGATTATATACAGCCAGTGGGGTTATCAGCAAATATAAGAAGATCACTTCTTAATACTGTAAGCTATATTTATAGCTTTGGAAAAACAAACAGGCAACCCAAGGATCAAGTTCTACTCTTTGGGATGCAAGGAAAAGTATTAGCATAGTATGTATGGGTGTGATCGCAGCACACTGAATATTACAACTGCTAAAAACAGGACCCAAACTAATCATCTGGAAAAAAATAGTTTCAGTCATAAGAAGTTAGATTATTATAAACATAGAATGTTCATGTTGTGGTTCTTCTATTAAAAAAAAAAAATAGTCATATTTTAATTTCCTAGAACTCTAAAAGATAGATGTTTTAATTAGGGTCTCAAACTGTTAGAAAGCCATCAATCTTCGAAAACAAAAAATCTGCCCCCTCCCCATTCCTAAGGATTAAAAGTATCTGAAAAATGAAGTTAGAGTAGAAACTATGTAGAAACCATACTCCCACTCCTCCACTGATTGTTACGTGTCTCAAAAGCCACCAAGTGTCTGTGCACATTACACAAACGTACCACACTTGGATGGTTGCAGCTCAGCACAGTTCTGGTGCCTGTTCACGTTCAGGTTGCGCAGAGCAGTAACCAAGTCAGCTTTGCAGAATGCCTTGACCTCACTCACAATGGCTTTACTACATAGATTTTTATCATCCCTAGGAGAAGAGAATTCATTGTTGACATAAAATCGACATTATTGCATAGCAAGTAATAAAACCAACGCAAGGAGAACCTTGTCTTCAGTAAGCTTATCTTGCGAGCTTCATTATATACGAAGCTTGCTTTCTCAAGAAATTAGAAACAGTTCAAAAAAATTAAAGCACAAAATTAACTAAAGCAGCTATTCTGAAACAAATAGAAACATACTGAAAAATGCTTCAGGTTCTAGTTTTGCTTTAAGAAAAGATGGATATAAATACTACAGCAATGAAACCTAGCTGCTATGACCTTGGAACACAAACAAGGCAATGATCTAAGACAGTAATATCTGATCCAATTGTACAATTAATCCTTGTTTTCATTACCTTTTTTTAGTGTTTTACTGGCCAAATAATTGTCGAGTTATATATTGCTCTAGCAGAACTACTAGGAGGATGCAGTATAAAGTTGGACCTAGTACTTTCTCAAAATTTTCCATTGCTTACAATGATAAAGGATAAAGGGATTTTTGGATGAAAAGCACTTCTGAGGTCACTTCCTATTCTTTACTCAGAGAAGCCCCAAATCATTATTAGTAGTCCTACCAACAGCGTGACCAAAATAGTATTTTCACAGCAACCCAACCCACACACGCCACCTTACACAAAACAACAGTATCTGGGCTCTTAACACCACGCTTCTTGCACCTACACGGGTTTCAGCGAAGACCAAAGCTGTTCACAGTCCCTGTCGAGGAATATCGGCCCTTTAAAAACCAGCTTCGTGTGCTTTGTGTCAAACCCAGAATCAATACTTAAAACTCAGCTGTTATCCTCACAGAACAAGAGCAGAGACAAATCCATCTCTATCTCCTCTCTTCCTAAAAATAACCCACATGGCCCATCACCCTTCCCAAACCAGAAGCAAGTTTATCTCCATCTTTGCTCTTTTTAAGATCCATCTCTGACAATGTTTATCACTGTTCTCAATCAGGTGAGCAGAGACAAAGCATCTAACTGAACCTCAATAATTAATACAACTTTTCTATTTTGTAACTCCAGTAATATTTTCATCAGAAATCAGAACAACATCTGAGAATGCTGTGCTTTGAAAAGTTTTAAAATTGAATATTAAGTAAATTTAATTCTACTTCAGGCCTCAAGTACATTGTCCTGGCTTTGTTAAAAACAAGTTTCTCTTTCAGTGAATTTGCCTGTCAGCTAAAGCTTCACATTAGCTGCATTTTCCTGGAGAACCAGACACACATTTTGGTAAACATAGCAATGGAATGTGAAGTTATGATAATGAATGGATGCTGGAGAGGGGCAACAAGAAACAGGTGACCAAGAAACTGACCAACTGTGTATAACATCCCATTCACGTGAATACTTCATATAAAAGTGGGAGATCACAAGGATCTCATCACTTTTGCTTATGGATGACATTAGGAGAGGATCTTGAGAGTCATCCCTGCGAACTGAGGCCTAATGACAGACTGAATCCAGCTCCAGTTGGCTGCAGAGTCCAGTCCAGGACTTTGGTTGCCGGCTCTGCAGTTGCTGAGACTTTCAAAATTGGTTTTGTATATTTTGTATTATTTTCTCTATTCTTATTAGTAGCATTAGTAAAACATTGTTAATTTTTCCAACTCTGTTCCCCTTGTCCTTTCCCTCCCGATCACCTGTCCTTAGTGGGAAGGGGGGAGAGGCAGGGGCTGGAGGAAGAAGTGGGGGGAGAAGGGGTTAACAATACATCTGCCACAGTTTTATTGTCACCCTGCAATCAAAACCCTTGACATACATGAAGGTGATTTAAGTCCACAGTCTTTGTGTTTTATTCTATCCTTCCGCTCTAGCTTTTAAGAAGGTGATTGCTCTTCAAAAAGCTTACTTCAGAAACAGTAAGTTTCATTTGAAGATCCAATTGGAAAACAGTGTATTTGGCATGAGACAATCTGAAGCCTCATAAGAGACCCAAAACCATGCAGGAACTCACGTGCAGAGTACGACGACAGCTTGAGGAAAGAGGTTCTGATACTGCAGACAACACTGTAAAACGCGATCATCATTGTTCTCGTCACTCAGGCCATCTGCAAATTGAGTGAAGAGAGAGCTGATGTCTTCAAAAAGAACTCAATGTAAGAAATACTTCAGTGTAGTCATGGTACTGTTCTTCAGTTTAACACTCCCCAAGCAAGGACACAAATTGTAACCTAAGCACAAATGTGAGCCTTGAATTCTTTCATACTACTCCATGGTTTTGCCAGAAAACGTCAAGTGAGCCACACAAATTTCACTATGTCAGATTTTGTGATGACCAAGTCAAAAGCAAAAGCACACAACATATCCTTAGCTCATAAGCAAAAGTAGTAACTAGATAAATTTTCATTAAGTCCCTCAGAGAGAAACAATTGACAAAACAGCAAGCAAAGCACTAATGTGAATAAAGTATTTGCACACTAAAGCCTGGAGGCTGCTGCAAGCTATTAGCTAATTTTAATTAGCAAACTGCAGAGTAAAGACTGTATTAAACTCAAAATTTAGTGCAAATGTTCACACTAAGTGTACTGCAAGGATTAAGTACCCAAAGCAAATTGATTGCACATGTATTACATATTTTTTGAGAAGCGAGCTGCATGGATTGCCCCCATAATTTTGCATCTTGGTTTTTGAGACACATGTAGATGAACTGGACGGCAGGGATTGCTTTGTCCCGCACGTGCTGCAACATTTTCTCCTTCTTCAAGTTGTCCAACTCTTGTAGAACCACCCAGGGAATTATTAACGCAAGTCTGTTAACCCCTGCAAGGAAGAAAAAGAATTAAAAGTCATGCAAATTATTACATTTAACTTTAAAGTCAATATCATAATTACATAAGCTTCCATGTATCTTTTTTGCCAGTAGTTTTCATGTTCCGTGCTCAAGAGTATCTGATATTAAAAAATAAACAACTGAAAAAGGTCAAGTTCCCTGTTTCTAATCTAACCTTAAACTGGCACTACACTGGTTATATGTAAAAGCGCCAAATAGACAAACAAAAGGAATAAACAATTTTAATCAATTGAATATTCAGACAGCAGCGTGCAGCAGTGTCGTAAAATATATTTGCAGCAATTAATGTCGTGTCACACACTGAGTGTAAGATGTTAAAGCAAACGGTGACAGCAGCTGAAAGAACAGGCTGAAAATGCCTGAATGACCAACAGTCACTGTACAAAACCAATTGTCAAAGAAAAGGGGTGATGAGTGGTGCTGATTGCCAACCAGAGGTCCTAAGCAAGGAACAGGAAGCGTGAACATTGAACTATGGTTTTATTTGGATGTAGGTATGGTTTGAACTTAACTATTATATACGATATACACAGCAAATCAGAAACTTAATGACTGTTCTGTACAGTCAATTTTGGAAAAAAATACACTATATCCACCTATTTTGTAATAAACAGATGCAGAATGAGCAATCTTCCAAACCTTTTGCATAACAGGCCTAGTGTAGGACCAGAAATTGACAGCTGCAATATTCTAAAAAAGGCATTTGAGACTGCAGCTCCCAGTATTACACAATGCAGCACAGTTCCTAACATGGGAAAGAGAAATACAGTCTGGCACACTCTTGAAAATTGCTCAGGCCCTTATTAAAGTTATTTTCTAGGTGGCCAGAATAAGTGGTCTCACTAGCTGAAAGAATCAAAGGACCCTAAATACTCCAATAGATTCCAAATGTCTACCAACAACTGACATGCATGATCCTAATCCTGCTAACGTGAAATCACTAAAAGCCTCACAACAAACATCAAAGCCAAACATCAAAGCCAAGGTTTGCAAGTGGAATTCCTGAGAAATCACTCACACATCTCATGAATTCTGTGACTTTTACCAAGACATAAATAACGCACTGAGTGACTGCTTATCAGATTTTAAGTGTTTTTAGATTTCTAGGAAAAAAAATGGCAAAAAGAATAGAAAACACCATTGCCACTAGTATCAGATTAAATGCTTAAAAGTATGTTCTTAGAGTATGTAAGATTTATTTACCTCTAAGAATTCATACACATTCCTGGAATGTCGACCATGATGCTCTATAGGTACATAGGTATAAGAGACAGGCTGTTTGCGTTCACAGAAGTGGCCTCGATATGAAACCTGCTGCCTTTTTAAGCTCAAGTTTGTTTTTCTTCAAGTAGCCTGGAGTTCTTACAACATCTGGTTTTTTCTTAAAATGTCTTATTGATCATCACATATTCACATACCTGGTATGTCCTCAGATTTCAGGGATCTGACAAACTCAAGGTGACTAATCATTATATTTGTGTCAATCACCACTAGTATGTTCAGGCCCGAAGTAAAAGCCTCTGGGGGAGAAAAAAAATCACAACAAAAAAACAGTTGTGAAAAAAATCAGTTGTGTACTCTCTACTCAGAGTATTAACCAACTGTAATAACAACGTGTGTGTAGATACCAAAGAACATCAAATCCTGACATACCAGCAGAAGTATTTAAATCCTGCTCTGGAAGATCTATCTCCATACTGGTAAGCTCTCCACAAGTCTGTACGACAGGCAGCGCCATCCTCTTTTGAACACGAGCAACATGCAAATCTTCAACTATCTGCATCTACGATGAAAAAAAAATGCATTATATCAATTGTAAGCAATCCGTTATGAATTATTCCCCAAAAATATACTTTTATACTAATGCTGTTGTGTTAAAACTAACTAAAAATGAAACAGGAAACTTTTAAGTTGGTGCAGAAAATGTAAAGCTGTAAGAACCTTCTGCACACCCCTCCACTATAAGAAGTCCACAAAAGTTGTCCAAAATACAGCCTAGAAGGAAGATTTGTTTTATGTCCTTTCTACCTGGTACCCAAAAACTTTGTTCTGTTTTTTGCTATGTGGACTGTCAGTTTCCTCTCTTTTCCAACTTACAAGTTAGAGGGTGGAAAATGAAATATCTAGAGGATGTAGGCAGCTATGAAGGCTCCTACATTGAGGCAGGTAAGAGAAACACAATATTTCCGTCTCAGAAAGATCTTGATTAGTGACACTTTAGCAAGTTTGTTTAGTATTTGAAAAATAAATGCTCCACATTTTTAGAAGTGTAGATCATAAGCAAACAAGGCAAAATACTAGGAAAAGTGACAATTGTCCAGTGACGCAAACTCGGTGCCATGAATTTTTAATACAACTTGGAAGTGCATTACTAACCTCTTGGTCTGCTTCTGGATTCTGACTGCCTTGAAGTGGGGGAAAGACTTCAAAGTTCTGTAGGAAGAATTTTAAAAATCATCCCAATACTACAAAATATCAAGAAAGACTGAGGAACAAGTGACCCCATGTCAAGAGTTTTGGAATATAGCTCTTCAGTGTTAGACAAGTACATCACTAACCTTTTGGGTAGACTTTATGTCCTCACTGTCTTGGTAGGAGTCAGATGTGCACGGGACCTCAAAAGTCTAGAAACAAATAGGAATGGAAGCAGGACAGTTATCAGTCTTTTCGAGAACACTGAATGTTCCCAAGTAAAATGAATAGGTACCAAACATAATTCATCATGAATATAAAAAAATGTCTACAGTATCATTTCAAAAGGGCTTAGAAGGATGGCTTTCATTTAAAACAAATATAGTGGCTTACACAGTGAGCCTATTATTCCGGTCTCTTGTGGGTTTGTCATTATGTGATTCTTGCTTTGGGCTTCCCAGTACAAGATATATGTGAAGTTAATGGAGTGAGCTGAGCAAATGGTCACTAAGATGATTAAAGGAGTTGGGAGTTTGTCATACAAAAGGCTGAAAGAGCTGGGATAGTTTGGCCTGAAGAAGGGGGAATCTTATCAATATTTATAAATATCTGATGGAAGAATGTAAAGAAGATGGAACCAGACTCCAGAAAAAGTTGAGGTGCAGAGCCAAACACAAGCCAGAACTTGGAAACAAACCCATCACAGCCAAAGATGAAGTTCTGCAGGAAATGTACAAATTTACTTCAACATCTGCAAGTTCTCCTGGCACCACTTTGTCAGCAATAAGCACCTGTTTGGCAGGCGCTATTTTCATTGGTTCCGGTTATTCATTCAGAAAATGATATGACAATATGAGTTAAAAAAAATTTCTGTTGATTCATACCTAAACTGAAGTATTGCGCACCCCCAGCAGCAAAGTAATACTATAAAAGCATTTGTGCAGACACAGTCCTAACACGCAAGGTCTTTATTCTTCTAGTTTGTTTAACGATTTGGCAGAGAAACATGGTTTACACTGCGTTCAAGGAAAATCTATCAGGCTAACTAAGAAATCGTGTTATAAATTTGTAAGAAGACAGCCTGCTCACCCAAAAACTGCCTGCCATTCAGAAAGTAGCCTGAAAGATCTACTAGCACAATGCAAAGAGTTCTCATTACCTGCTTAAAACATGACGCTGTGGCTTCAAAGTCCCCTTCTTCAGTTCCTGAAGCAGCAGCAGCTTTACCAGAACCATCATGCTGTTTTTTCCGTTTACTGAAGTCCCATCGTTCCGGTGTTTCAGTTGAAGCACGTGACGGTGTGCGTTTACTCACATGCCGTTTTTTCATTGAAAACTCCTCACGTTCTTCTTCATACTCTTCTTCCCAAGTTCTAGATAATGTATTTGACTTCTTAGTGGAAGACCTATGGTCATCCACAGTCCCTGTAGAGGTGTCATATGGCTTTTTGGGAATTCTGACATCTTCACTCCGTTTTTTTGATCCATCTGCCTTTTTACGTGGTACATGTGAATCATACGCAGACAACTTAAATTTTTCCAACATCGTTTGTTCTGCTTTTAACTTTAGTTTGCAGAGTTCGGCTTTCTCTGTCTTTTTCTTCATCGCCTTCGCCCTCTGAAGTGCAAAGCTATGCCACAGTCTTTTTCCTTCTGCTTCATCAAAACGACTCTTGTTACGACCTTCCCTACTAGAAGTCACTACATCAGGAGTGTGTGTACTTTTTCCATGTTTAATTTCTTTGGCTTTAAATTGTATCACTATTTTCTTTTGCTTTTCAGTTTGGATTAAAGAATTGCCTGTGGTTTTGCTTCTGTTTGGAGATTTTCTTTGGGATCTTCCGTCAGTACTGTGAGAAATATTAGAACTTTGGTCTCGCTTCTTCTCTTGCACGTCTTTCTCTATTTTGAACCTATAGAAATATTACCAAAAAAAGTAATGTAATCTACTTCAATTAATGTAATAGGAAAACAACACCAACAAACCAACAAAAACCCCAAAAAATAACCACAAAAAAAGCCTGCACTTGATTTAGGCAGCTACAGCTAACTATTCATGAGTACTAGTTTGCTATGTTCTTAAATATGAACTTGCAGCAACATCCATCCTTTAAAATAGTTTGATACAGTGGTTTTAGTATTTACATTTTTACCAGTTGCACAGCTGTTTTAAATTACAAAACTGAGAAAAGCTTTTTCTGCATTCACTATCAGTCTAGTTTCATCTTATTAGAGAGTATTTTTCCGGACCATGTCTTCTCAACTATCTCAAACTGCTTGGCTTAGACAGAATCCACTCATTAATGCAACGCCAACACTTCATCAGTTAAAGTATTTTATTTGGTAACAAGTCAAACAAATTTCTTAAATTTAATTTAACACAAACTTTTTTTCTTCAGTATTTTACCTCTGAAGCTCTGTATCGCCTTTCACAGTATGGTTATAAGATTTCGTGTCTTCAGAGTTCTAAAAGAAGAAAAAAAATCTAAGTGATTTTTTCCTTATAGAGGAAACTGCAGTTAAAATCTTCATAGGATGGAACAAGCTATTATCTCATCCTAGATTCACTATGATTTTAAGTTAATCTTGAAAAAAGCAGCCACACACCTTGCTATGACCTAGTGTTTAGATTTTGTTACATTTAAGAACAACACACAGGAAAAAACAATGTGGCACAGAGTCCTGGTTGTAAATATAGAAAGCTCAACTAATTAAGCACATTGAGGATTCATGTGTTTCATATACGCTACAAGTAAATCGGTGTGTAAAATACCTATTTTTGCATATTTGTAACAATTCTTAGGGAGAAGAAAGTTACCTGAAGACTGCTTCCAACTACCCCCTAGGTAAGGCCAAAGACGAGGTTGTTTCTATGGGAGGCTTTTGTGCTGAAGAGATGTGTTGTTAATTCTCATCAGGTTTACTAATTAGTAGAAGAGTGTGAAACCACAGTTACATAGGCCTGCTTAAGAGTAAAGATAGTCCCCAAACAAAGAACTTGAACAGACCCTGTTTACAAAGCAGCTATATCACTGCTTGGCATACCTATATTGCAATTTGTGTTGTGTTAATGTTGCGGAATAACTAGAAGGCGACTTCAATCAGGTCAGAACGAAAAGCAGTTTATTATTGCAGCTATGGGAGAGAACACGGAGCAGCAAAATGAGACTCTGCTGATACAAATTCTGCGCAATGAGGCAGGTAAATTTCTATATACCTTTGGGTTACGGGACTCAGTTTTCCCAAAACTACAGCAGGGTGTAGGAAATTACAACAGGGAATGGTAGCATACGGATTACTTCAGATAAGGAAGCTCTAGGCAGTACTGCCTTTTACAAATAAGTTACTCCTTTGGTAACTGGGTCATGCTGACTCTGTGAGGCCATTAGGTCACTGCCACAGAGATTTCCCTAATACGAGAGGCCTTAGCTATTCTACTTCCCCAATAGAAAGTACTTCATTAAAAAATAAAAGGGCTGCAGAAACCAGTGGAGTCCTAATGAATTAAGGAAATCTGGAGAACTTCTGCCTGTTGTTGGTTCTGGAGTTGTAAAAGCAGCAAACCCAATGAAATTATGACCTAGGAGGCAGCTGAAGGCTCCTGCCACTGAGTATTGTACCAGTGCAGCTTGGTGGGGGAAGAGCTGTTCGACTTGCATGATTATAATCAAATAGGAATCAAAGTGTTTTATTGGTTTATTAACAACCCAATTAACTGGCAAACAGTGAACTACACACTCAGGATCAATACTAGCAATACAACAGGAAAATTATAATCATAGACTATTACAAAATGATATCTTAAGAGGTAATGCTAAGCCATTATCAGTTTGGGGTAAATATCACCTTGGAGCAGACCGCTTTAGGTGTTCTGTTCACGACTCCAGAGCTATCATATCATCTGACATTATGTGGGCAACATTATCAAGAAGAAGCAGTGCTTTTAGTCCCCCAGACAGCTCTGTTTAAACCTATTCTAATTCATACTGTGACAAATGTCCTTTTGCTTACAGAATTATATGCCAAAATATTAAAAGCCAGCAGGCATCGAGTTTTCTCTAACATGTGGCCATGCTTATACCACATAAAAAGCCCCAAAGCCCTGACACAATCTATGTTACTTAGATGGCTTACTCTCACCTGTAGGAGCTGAAGATACCTCTTTATCCATTCTGTGATCACACTGAAGAAACACTTGCTACTATTCAGAGATTTCCTTATCTTTTTGCTATTAATAGTTTGGGTTTTCACTGCTGCTTGCACTGGTCAACGTCTGCAATATTTAATTCTGTCCCACAGAGATGGAAATCACGCAACAGTTAAAACTCTATTATTTAAATGGGTATAGGCATTAGCAATACAGCTATAGTATGAGGGTTTAAGCCATGTTTTTACCTTTTGTATTGAAGTACTAAAAAAACCCCACCTTAGAACAAGTTAATGTTAAAAGACATATTGAATAATAATAATTCAGGAGAAAAATAGTTACAAGCATTTGTCTTAGAACAATTTTTTCCTCACGAGCAAAAGGCTCCTTATGTGCATAATTCAGTTTCTATTGCCAAGATATCATGCTCATTTATAAACACTTCCAAACTTTTTTTTAACACATTTATGACAAGACACTTAAAAGCTCTCATATTTCATATATGCCTTACAAAATCCAAGTGAAAAAATCTAGCAAACTTAAGTATGGATTTATTAAACTACTGATTTATTAGATGTGCATTATGCCACTGGCAGCAAATAACTTCCCAAAAAGTTATACAAACAATTAAAAAAAAAAAAGGGAAGCTACATACAAGCATGACCAGAAAGATTATCATCCCTGTAGCAACTGCATTTTACAAGTGGTCCCATGAAAACTTAATCACTAAACACAAATACGTAGCAGAGTATACTAAGAATCTACATCTGATTTTGGTCACTGACTCACACCTTAATGGTTAAGATGAAATATATGAGAGCTGCTTGCTCAAGTAAGCACAAATTGTGATTAATCAGAAAATTAAGATCTGTGATCCAAGACACAGAACAATCCAGGGAAACAGTAGTCGTTTTGACAGCAGTTTTAAGGTCCATGTCTTCTACCAGAAAGATACGTTAAAACAAAAAAGTCTCATATTTTCTGATACCCACACTACCCATAGCCTCTGGAGAAAAACCTAAGCTAGTTACCAGGCTAGAACTTGCAGTCATCTGAACAATTCAACCATCCCGCTGCTCTTAATGACACCATCTTCAAATTTGATTAATCCTCGTATCACAAGCCTGCTAAATAATCCATGCCTTTTTCTTGAATGTGGAGGTTTGAATTAAAGTAATAGTAATATTAATAATACAGCTGTTCCTACTTTGTCATCCCGGCCATCCAAACAGTCTTCCTTCCCAGTTAACTTCTTCAGTTTCTTTTTAGACATCTTGAAATCCTACGAAAAACAGTACTGCAATTATTATTTTTTTTCAAGTTTTGTTTTCCAGCTGGTATAAAAATAATTTTAACTGGGTAGAGAAAATAAATAAATAAAAATCACTCCAATACTCCCTTTTCTCTTCAGATTACAGCACCACAGTGGATTTTAAATGTTATTTATGTTGTACCAGCAAACAAAGACTAAGAGGGACAAACATTTTTTAATGGCTACTCATACAAACGTCGAGTTTCAGGCTATAGAATTCATCACTTCACTGAGGGAAGGTAATAAACACGGCGATATCTCTCAACAGCTACACCACCCCCACACACAAACTGGCCCTTAGAGCTAAACAAACAAGAAGAGATTTCAGGGGGCTGTAAAAAACCTTCACCAGAAGCTCCCAGAGCTCCAGAGGTGAATGTCTGGAGTCCAGATCACCCGCCTGAGCAGGTGAGGCACAGCAACAGCTCGGCCCTTCCACAGGAAAGGCGGAGTTGAGCACACACACAGCTCTTCAAGCAGCCGGGGCGGAGTGACGGCGGGAACGGCTGTGACTGAGGGGGCAGGAGCCTCCTGCCCCAACCCCACGCGTGAGGAAACGTGGGCTGAGCCCCCCGGTCCTCCAGCGCAGCCCCCAGACTCCCCTCGACCCCGCCCAGCAGCTGCCAGCACATCCCCTCCCTCCTTAACCCCCGGCAGCAGGACAACGAGGGCCCCACCTCACCGCCCTGCTGAAGCCGACGCGGGCAGCGGCTCCACCTCGGACGCTCCTCAGGGGCACCCCGGGCCAGGGTCTTCCCAGTCAGGCGCTGCCCGCCCCAAAAACCGCCCGGGCCCCGGCTCCTCCCCGCTGTGGGGACACCCGGGAGCCTCACTGGGGACAGCCCTCAGCTCACCCGAGGCGCTCTGGGAAATGTAGGCGGCGCGGAACCGCCTCCCTCCCGCCCTACGTGCGGGGCCGCCGCCGCCTGCCCCCCCCCCCGCCCGCCTCGCTCCCACATAAGAGGCGTGTGGGCCCCACGGGGTGTCTTTCTGTCCGCGCTTCCCGGCTGCCTGTAGAGAAGATGGCAGCGGAGGCGGCTGCGGAGGCCTCGCTAGCGCCGCTGTCCCCCGAGCAGAGGCAGCCGGGGCGGGAGGACGATGCTGAGGAGAAGCCCGAAGGCGGCGATGACGAGACCGCGGCGCTCAGTGAGGGCCGGGCGCGGGGAGGCCGCGGGCGGGCGGACCGGGCGGTGTGGCGGGCACCGGCTCCTCCGTTCTCCTCCGAGGGGAGCGCCGGGCAGATGGGGAGGGCGGGAGAAGCGCCCTGAGGGAACCGGGGGCTTGAGCTCGTACAGCCGGGCGGCCCGAGCAGCCTTGGCGCCTTCCCGCCCCGCGCTGAGAGACCGGCGGGGTGAGGTAGGCTCAGCCTGCCCCGTCTGTGAGGGGCCACACGTGTTCCGAGGCTGAGCCTCCGCCGCCTTAGCAACAGCGAAATGGGGCTTGTGTCTCCCCTTTTCTCCCTTTGCATCTAATGAGAGATTTTTGTGGTTGCTAAAGGTATTTTTTTATCTCAAACCGCGGTCTCACAAGGTCCTGTTACAGACCTGGCGGCGGTAGGAGCCATGCGGCCCCTGCCCCATGCATTTTCTCCTCGTTTTTTTCTCTCAAATGTGTTTAAATTGGCTGCTCTGCCGCCCCTGCCCCCTGAGTTTTCTCCTCGCCTTTTTCTTTTCTGCCAAATGTGTTTAAATCGGTTTTCCAGCCGCGCCAAATGTGGCACTGATGTTATTTGCTGCTGTAATCTTACAGTTGAAGCAAACTGACTCTTAAAAAGTATATTTTAGGCTCTTTGAAGCATTATTATGTTTGTGCACGATCAGTGATTCCTCATGTGTATTTTAAAAATCCTGCAATCTTGCTTTGATAGCTTTTGTTAATGATTTAGTGTGAAAGCTTACCGTTCTTCCTATATGTATACAAGCTCTATGTGCATATATATGCATAATTTTTTTTTTCAAGCATTTTAAACTGTAGACTTGTTGTGAAGATGCAGATAATCCAGCTCGGGTGGATTTTGGTCACTGTTGTGCTCTCACTTACGTGTTTTTATTAGTGTTACCAGTTTTTCCTCACAGCACATATAGTTATAATTAATCATTATTCTTCTTATGGATCTCTTACTAAAAATCCTTTCGCTTTTTAATTTTCTTTCTGCTGATAAAGTTTGTAGAAACTATGACCAGGCATCTTGCAACACTTTAATTGAGGAGTAGGTGGAAAATATTAATACAAATTTTCAGCTTAAAAATGTGAGAAATACAGCGATGCTCTCTGAGTAGCGATGCTGGTGTTGATGTGTTTTAAAGTAGGTAGAAAATTGTTAGAATTGTCTTTCCAAACAATTCGTCTAGCCCCCTGCCTTCAGGTATTACTTCAGTTTCCTCTTTATTTCTTTATAACAGCAAATATTTGTATCCAGCTGCAATATTTAAAAGAAAACAAACAAAAATACCCCAGGGGAATTGTGAGAATTGCTGTAGGATCCTTCCAGCCCTTGTTTTATCTTTTTAGTGGCCAGGAGTAGATGGCAGAACACAGCAACTATGTATTAATGCACCCTCCAGAAATGCCTTCACACACACAAAAATGAATAGTTTGTGACCCCCTGTTTTCTTGAGCTTGGGTTTGTGTTTAAAATCCCATAGTGGATTTCTCTTCTGTAAAATTCTGACTTGGGCACTTGTAGACCTGCACCATCCTTGGCATGGAGCTCTGCAGCTTTCTTGTGTAAACCGATGTTCTTCTGCTCTGACTTTCCAGCTCTGACATCTCTGGTTGGTGCATCCCAGGTTCAGTAGACAGTGAGTGGTTGACTTGAGTGCTCTCTCTGCATCTCATGGTTTTATAGACATCTGTTGGATCCAGGATGAGAAGTTAGAGCCGGCTCTGTTGCTTCCCAATAGCTAAGAAGTGGTGCCATAGCTTTTTTTTTTAAAAAAACTTACCTGATTCTACCTTTAAAGCTTGAGGGTTCAGGGGCAATACGGTTCGCTATATGTGGCTTTCCCAGTAGTGTTAATTGGTGGGGAGAATGACCTACTGTTCTGAGGATTCACACCTCTTCCTTTCACCAAAACTGGATTTTAAGATCCCAAGGTGGTGGTCCTGACTGCTGATGCTCAGCTCAGAGTCCATCCATCCATTCATCTGTGAAATCAAGATGAGGGTGTTTTTCCCAAGTCCACCACTTGACTATTTTTTGTCTTCTTAAGTACTTTTGGAATTCCTTCAGGTGGCCCATTCTCTGCACTACCTCAGATAAGTCATTCATCTGGAATTCTTCAGGTGGCCCATTCTCTGCACTACCTCAGATAAGTCATTCATTTGCAAAATACTCATGGCACCGGCACTTAACCCTCATCATGGCTCCTGAGGATAGCAGATTCCTTTCCTCTTTTTTCAAGATGCTCAATTACTCACAAACGGTTCTAAACTTTTAATTTACAATTTTCTTAGCTGTCAGTATGTTGTTATGAGTATTTGGACCCCCTCCTTGCCTGCTTTGTCATGCTAGCACTGCATTTTGTCAGAAAATAAAGTGTAAATATTATTTTGTTAACTTCAGACATCTGATGATACAGATGGACAAATAGTTTTGTCTGTCCAGGATGGCATTATTTCACAGTGATTTCCAAGGATGAGCAATAATTAATCTCATATTATTCTCAAACATACAATTTTTTTTCTCCTTTGCACTGGTAGTTATTTTGGCCTGTAAGAAACACCAAATTATTGGAAACAAATGAACATATTTGTATAATTCAGTTGTATCAACAACACTTTCACTGTTTTGTTTGATTTTTGTTAAGATGGTGTAGAGTTCTCTGGAGAAGTGAAAAGCAACAACCTGGATGTGAAAGTTAAGTCAGAATTGGAAGCGGAAGAAAAAGGAATGGAACAAGAATCCATGAGGGAATCTGACAGCACCATTTTGGATGTATCATCAGACTATCCCAGAGGTTGGTTAATAAAGTCTAAGAATATTTATTGCATGCTCAAGGAAAGGAGGGGGACAGGTAAAGGGACATCTGGTTCTGACGCAAAGAGCACCACAGAGAGCAGAGGAAATCTCTTGCTAGAAGCTGCTTTAAAACTCACCTCTCTATCCTGAGCCCGTGGATCAATGAGTATCATTGTTTCACATCAGAAAACCTGAAGACTCCTCTTGTAAAAACATTGTAGAGGTTTAAAATCGCTACAGACTCAGTATTACTATAAACTGGAGTGTTCTGTGTGCTGAAATCAATAAAAGTGACTTATTATATAAACTAATTCTCTTGCTTTTAGCAATTTCTCCACTGTTCCCATTGACTGATAAGTTGAAAAGTCAGGTGGTAAATTTAAAGGTTAAACACTCTTAAGGGGGCGAAAAAGTTGGTAGAATGTGATGTATCCCAGCTGTACAGTGAATAATTGTTACTTATAATTGGCACACTTCTAGCTGATTTTAGTTTTTTTCAGAGAGTTCATAGGATGTTTTTAAACTGCTTTGTGCCTGATTCGCTCTAACTACCAATGCCAAGCAGTAAAATCAGGAGCAAATGTGACTTGCTCTTTTCAGCTTTTTTTCAGATGAAGTTCTTTCCAGCTTGAGAAATCTGTTGTGTGTCAGCAATAGATTTGAAATGCTGGGTAGAAAAATAGCAGTAAACTCATTTATTAACTAAGAATGTCTAACTTCTAAATATATCTGCTTTTTAGAGAAACATATTTCAATTCAAAGACATCTTGCTGATCTAGAGAAATTAGCTGATCTGAAAGAAGGTGAGTTTACCATGGCAGTATCCCAGAACACAGATCAGCACATTACAGGTATTTACTTTTTCTTTCAGGTTTTATTTTTAAAACACTGTATATATTTAATATGCTTGAAGACTAGGGGTTTGACAAATAAATACCTTTATTATTTGTTCCCCTTCTTGTTGTTGTGCTTCTTTCATTAAATTTAAGGCCTTAATGATTCCTTTTCATCTTCTGCATTGTAGCATTTCTAATGTTGGCAGCATGCATGGATCAGCAAAATGTTAATTCTAGCTGTCCATCAGCAGTTTAGTCTCATTTTTATTTTACTTTAAGTGCCGTGCTAACAGGGAAGCTAATTGTTAGTGTTTAAATTTGAAATAAATGTTTTCTGTAGAGAGTTTGTTCCATTTTTAATGAGGAGATAGATCATAGGTATCTCAGAATTCTGGTACTTTTAGCTGTTGCTGATTTAGATGTAAATCCATGGTAGTGGTAAGAAACTCATTATTCCTTTGCTTGTTCTCAATAGTATTTTTCTTGTGCCGTCTATGTAGCATTCCTCTGCCACATGTGTTACTGGACTGACTTGTATTTATTACCATCGCCTCATGCATTTGATACTCAGTAAATCATAAGTCAATAAAAGAGGCTGGTCAGCATTAGAGATTTATTTGGGGAGCTGTAGGCTGCTTCTTTTGGCTTCAGTGGCGTGGGACTGCATGGATGTAGTAATCCACTCATTAAAGAAGTCATTAGAAAGGAATTTTGCTGCTGTGCATGCCTAAGATATGTCATTATTATTATAGATCCCCATGTTGTGTGGCATGTTTAAAAATTCACTGTGTACTGTTCAAACACATCGAAGCTTTTCTGCTAAATTCTGCATGAAAGGTTATTTGCCGTTCAGGAGTTTACGACCCAGCAGCAGATGTATGCGTGCTCTGATACATAATTCCTGTGTACAGCTCTACGGCATTTCACAATAGCGAGTTTTGATTTTATCTAAAAGATTCAGGATATGGAAAGACAGATTTCTTGTTCTAACCGATTCAGTTGGATTTTTTTTTCTAAATGTTGCCAGTCTCAACATCATCTATAAAATTGTTATTCTGCAGCACTCTTCAGAAGTTCTATTAGCCATATGTTGCTTGAGTAAAAAAAATACTAGAAAACAAAACCTGAGGTTGTAGAAGTTAATGATCTTTAAAGTTATAGTGGTTATTGTCTATATTTTATATTCTCTGTCTATATTCTATGGAGTAGAAAGAGGCAATCAACAAATGTGATGTTTTTGTGCACCTGAAATAGAATATAAGTTGGTGACTTCATCTCTAACTCCCATTGATAGCACCTTCATTCTTTTTTTCTCTTGATATGCATCTCTGTTAACATGAGTATTTGCTGCATTTCATACGTTTCTCATACTTTTTGTTTATTTGTATTTTCAGATGAAAAGAAGCCTTGTCCGTTGTGTCCCGAGGAGAAATTAAAAGCTTGTTATGGTCCTAAGCTCCATCGTCACCTTCAGAATTTGCACTGGAAAGTTTCTGTTGAATTTGAAGGTAATTAACAATCATATTTGAATAGTAAATACTTGAAGAAATTGTGAACATGTTGTAGGACATTGTTATTTGTGTCATCTTTTTAAATTTCTCTTGATTTAAGGATCTTGTTACCAGCTCTGAATTAGAACCACATTTTGACATAATGAATCTTGAACTGGGATGTAAGATGTAAATGTAAAATAGCTCTGTATTCTTTTAAAGGCCAAAATAGTTACAGTTGTGCATTTTCTAATTAAAAAAAAATACAACAATTGCTTGGCATGTCATGAAAATGACAATAAAAGTTAAAATATGTATATAATGAAAAATACACACAAGTATGGTCACTTATCTGGTTTTTAATAAACTCTGTGATCTGCTTGTAAGATGCATTAAAATCCCTATGGGAAGTTGAAGAAGGAAAAGACAGTGAGCAGCATGTGTTTTTGAAGAACCAGAAATACGAGTTTGCAGGAAATAAAACAACTAATCAGAATATGGACAAGATGAAGGTTGATTTAAAAATGATCCAACCGGAGTTCTGGCTTTGTGTGCGCTAGCAGATGTCTTTTGTGTTTGTGGTTTGTTTGGGGGGGTAGTTTTGTTTTTCTGTAAACCATGAAATATATGGGTTCTTCACACGAGTCTTTTAGCCAGGTAACAATACTTTTGTGAGATACTCAAAGTATTTTTGAACATATATACCATATAGCCTGAAGACTCACTGTAGCTTCTCACAGATTTGTTAAAATGAATTGCCTGTTTGTAATTTTTTCTGAGTTTTAAAAATGTATAATGTATAATTAGCTGATTAATTTATCTCTGCAGAAGGTGAGTTTGTGAAATAAGTGGTAACGTTTTCTTGTGGCAGTATCTGGGAATCTTCAATGAGACCATGCGATGAAAATGCAGAACACTTTGAATCAGAGTATGTGGTGTAGGACACATGCATTCTGTTGACTTACTGTGCCGTGATGTGACAATAATTTGTTTTCCAGGGTACAGAATGTGCATCTGCCACTTACCTTGCCATCCAGTAAAACCAAACCTTGTTGGAGAGCAGGTAAAAAATGCTGTTAGCCTGGGAAATGGGTATTTTGGGGGGAACTTCTGCCATCTACTTAGTTTCAAAATACATCTTGCTATCCAGCATAAGTTTATCAGTCCAGAATGTAAGTATTTGAGGTGCTGGATGTGTCTGCTCCTCCCTGCATGTGGAATACATAGAGCATCGGCAGAGGGTGGCTCTGGGGGTATCACTTAACAGTCTCTGGCTGTAAAATCAAAGTATTTTGTATGCGCTAGTGGTAACAGGTGACTTCTTCATCTGCCTATATTCAGCTCTTGCTCTGCTTTGATTGTGTTTATTCTGAAATTACACATGTTGTATTTTGCAGACACTTTCAAAGATGGGAGCCCATTACCACTGTATCATCTGCTCAGCAACTATCACGCGAAGAACTGACATGATAAGTCACATTAATCGTCATGTGAATAAAGGAGAAACTGAGTCAAGGTTTATTACAGGTGTGTTCTTCTGTAAAACGTTCAATCTTCTTATACTGTCTAGCATGTGGAGTTAACTCTAATAAATGAGTGAGAGAGATGAGAAAAATCCTGGAACAGATTTAGCTTTACTATTGTAAAATCTGCCCTTAATATTTCAGAACACTTTTTTCCTCAAAGGTGTAGCGGCCTTGTGATATAACCTCTGCATTGGCTAGCTATACTTATTGATAAATAATATTCCCTTCACAATTAGTTAAATGTTGCAAATGTAGGCTTCTCTCTCTCCAAAAGAATGGAGGACGTGGAAGCCATGTAACAAAAATCTGTGTAGAGAGTTTAATGCCTATGTATTTGGCTGTGTGTGTGTTTGTAAATCAGTCTTGAGGAAATCTCTGCAATATAAAAATCCTTTGTCTTTTATCCAAACTGCATCAGTGTGGTTACACCAATCAAGGTGGTGGGAAGCATTTTAAATAATTGGAATGCCAACTCTTTATTTTTGCAAATTGTCTGTTCTCTATAGCTGTCAAGTAAAAGGTACATTATTGATTAGCTGATGTGCAAAACTTTTTTCCTTTTCCTGCACCCTAGACTATTGATGTTGAAAATTGATCTGATTTATTTTCTGTCTCTGTGTAGATATATGGATTTTTACCTATATATAATGTAATAAAGGTGAGACTGGGAGCTATGAGGGTCACACTTGCTGTTGCCTGTAAGCAGGTTGGGAGCGGTAGTTCAGTGTCTTGGAGTCAGTTTGCATGTCTAAGAACTGATAGTAGTACCCTCCATACCATAGACTATACGTTCAACTTCATTCCATAAATTTAATTTTTATTATTTATGTATTAATTCAATTACTTACTTTTTATTATATGTATTAAAATAGTGAAATTAATTTAGTTTTTAGTAATTTAATTTTGAACATTAATTTAATATGGACTTTCAATTCCATAACTTTAACCTTTAACAGAGGTTGTGAAATACGTGTATCTCTGTATGGTTCCCTTCAGAACTGTTAGTAAAGAATGGCCTATTTGGCACTTTTTAAACAAAATGTTTGTGGCTACTTGTCCTCATGGGCAGAGGAGAAATTCAGAACATTTTTCACGCTTAATTGTTGAAATTGT
Organism: Nesoenas mayeri; assembly: GCF_963082525.1. Classification (NCBI taxonomy): domain Eukaryota; kingdom Metazoa; phylum Chordata; class Aves; order Columbiformes; family Columbidae; genus Nesoenas; species Nesoenas mayeri. The sequence goes on from NC_137554.1 coordinate 5,421,422, forward strand.
CCCTCTGCTTGTGCTGTCTATACACGTTTCATGAAGCTGTTTGATAATTTACAGAGATTAGATCAAGGATTTTGAGGGCTTTTTGCAGTTCACTGATACACGTTCAGGACTATGTCATTAGTGTTTTAATTAATTAGCAATGTATTATGTTAGAACATGCAAAGCAAATGTGCTCAGGCTCAGGGGCTCACTTTCTGAAATTTCTAAGTATGTAGGAGCCCAACTGAGAAACAAATCTGATGTTTTATGGGAAAAAATTATAGTAGAGCTTGATCCTTATCTGCTACTTGTAGGACTAGAAGATAAATCGTCTGCTTATTTACCCCCACATACTTATTAACTGATCCGTGTGCTAGTTAGATTACAGCATTACCCCGACTTCTTCCTATATGAGAGCAAATTTTTAATTTAATTTATCAAATGTGCTAATGCTATTTTCAGTTGTCAGTAACTCTTTCCTTCCCCCACAACTGCTTTCTTTTAGTTCCTGCTCCCAAGTCTTCTGAAGTGCTGAAGGAGTTGGCCACAGATGTGCAGGTTCTTCCCAACTACTCCACACCTCAGAAAACAGATTCCTATTTTAATCCTAAAATGAAACTCAACCGGTAAGAGAACAGGGAGTGGGAAGATGCACCACAGAGCTGCTGAGTTCATAGTGAAAAATACTTGTATGTTGTGAAAAGCAAACCCGGAGAAACTTTAGTTCAGAGGGCAGGAGAAATAGTTTTCATTAGAAAACGTGTCTGTACCACATCTGCAAAGTGTGAGTGTTGACACCAAGGCATGGGACTGGGCTTCAGCCCCTGCTGACCCCTCATGGTCTCAGTGCTGTTAATATTTGAGCTGAGTTTAAAGTTAGCTCAGATATACCTGTGACAGCTGAGATGTGACTCTGGGGGAGGCCATTGCAACCAAGGTCATGGCCATGTCTCAAAGAACAAGTGGAATTTCATTGCTTTACAGTAATTTATGATGTTTTTCAACATGGAGCCATTAGTTTTTCCATGTAAAACATAGTTTGGCTTAAATGTTCTAGTATTATGTTCAAGGGAAATAACTAAAGAAAAAGAAGGAAAAATGTTTTCTCAACTTACCATGACCGTTCCTTTTTATTTTTAAGGCAATTGATATTCTGCGCACTAGCCGTTCTAGCTGAGGAACGTAAACCGATAGAATGTTTGGATGCTTTTGGTGCCACTGGTAAAGTCGATTACTTTACTCTTTTGGTTAATATCCAGTAGTATGAAGCTCCAGAAATGAGTAGGAACTGACATGACGTATTCAAAAAAAGGGAGGCCATTGGCTTCCATACAAAAAATGCCATCAAGAGCGTGGTATTAGGTGTTTTAAAGACTGTAAATAATGTTAAGTCAAAGCTTAGCAGTCTCCTTACAATTATTTGCTTTAATGTCCATCATTTAATGGCATCTTCCTGAACTTGTGGCAAGGTCACAGATCTTGTGAGACTCTGGTTGTGGAATTTGGCTGTAAAATCAGCCTGTGGTTTAAAAATGGTGATGAATCCAAGAGTCTTTAGCAGGATCATCTCTTAAATGATTACAAAATTCTGAATGTGAACTAGATGTAATTATATCAGTGTCTATTTAGCCTTCTGGAACAAAAACCCAAAGAGATCTGGATTGCTGCCTCTTAATTGAGAACAGTAACTGCTCAGCTTTTTTGCATAAAAATTCTTGATTGTGAATTAATCCCCATTCTGAATGAGGCCGGACTCCACAAGCACATCCTGTCCTGCACTTCTATGTCATCATGGGCTGCACAACAAAAGCTACATTTGGAGGCAGCCTAAAAATATTAGTTAATGTTTAACTATTTAATTATTATAAAATTAATGGTTTTGCCAGCTTTTGCAGTAGCCGTTCTAAGGTTACAATTCTGTCTTTCTGTAGGTATCATGGGATTACAGTGGGCAAAGCATCTCAGGAGTGCTGTGAAAGTTACGATTAATGATTGTAATGAAAATTCCGTGATGATGATTCGGGAAAACTGCCACTTGAACAAAATGAAGGTGAAACTTGACTCTATGGAGGAAGACAATGGTGAAGCTATGGCAGATGGAGAAGAAAATACTGACACCATTGAAGTGACAAGAATGGACGCCAATGTTATAATGCATTTGAGAGCATTTGATTTTATGTACGTTTTGAATGTTTCTGTTAATGATTTCCTAGTTTGATGATGACACACCACACACATCTCCCAGTGTATGGTTATTTAGGGAAAATATTAAGTCCTTCTGGCATACAGAATGGTCTATAATAGTACATGAAAATTTTAAGCCAGATTCTTTCTATATTTTTTGAGAAAGAGAAATGTCAAATTAGTCTTTTTTTAATTGGAACTTCTAATTTAAAATTCATACCTTTGCATGTCATTGTGCAGAACTTCATTGCACCTCCTGTTTTAATCCATTTTGCAGTGTGTTCATATTCAACTAGACTCATTCTTCCAAGTTGGGTTTATAGATGCATACTTTCAAAACCTATACAGACATCAAAATAAGTGATTGGATTCTCTTTTTTTTGATTGATTAATGTCTAGATATAAGCTTGTAGGTATTCAGGCTGAAAATGAGTATTAATTTAGTACATAAACTGGAATGCATTCTTGGTTTGGGAGTTTCCCTTTGTTTTAAGGCTGAAGGTAAGCCTCAGGCCAATATTCTTGTAGCTTAAATGAGTCCCTGGGTCAGGATGCAAAAAAAAGCACTATCTGGCTTTGTGATGTGTATTTTCCAGCATAGTGCTTCCCTAGCTCTTTCAATTTGATACTTTAAAGTTCCAGAGTATTTAATGAGAGGTGTACTGTAAATATTAGTCCTGTTTTCTCATTTTGTTTTAATTATGACCATAAGTGAGGCTTATAAAATAGTGTTTTCTGCAGTTTAAGGCTAAACCGTTGAGCATCTATAGATACTTAGTGATGCTTCGTTTCCTTTCAGCCATTTGGACCCTTTTGGAACTTCTGTGAATTACCTGGATTCTGCCTTCAGAAATGTGAGAAACCTCGGGATTGTGTCACTGACGTCCACAGACACCAGTTCTCTGTACGCAAAGGCCCAACACGTGGCCCTGCGTCATTATGGGTGTAACATTGTCCGAACAGAGTACTACAAGGAACTGGGAGCCAGAATGATAATTGCTGCTGTGACAAGGTACTGGTAAAACAAATTTGCTCAAATTCTGCTTCTAGCTGCTTCTGTAGGTTGTGCATGTGCGGTTTCCAGACTTCCTTAATTCTTGATACAAAATTAATGTTTTGTATTTGTGTGCTGCTATGGGATAAGGTGATTTTTAAACTAAAAGACTGAGCCGGGAGAAAAGGCATAAATAGGGTGGGGGACTGGGACAGTGGGGAGGGCTTTTTGGTGATGGGGAGGGATGGTTATGTAAAAATACCCAGACTTGCCTATTTGCATACTCTGTTATTCCTCCATCAATTTTATGGTCATTTTAGTGCTGCGTAGGACTTTGTAAATATGATTTAAACTGCTTGAGTGGCTTCTAGCTCAGCATTGGAGTTAGATTTGCTTCGGTGGAAGCTGATGTTCACTTTAGATCATCATGCTTGAGGTTAAAGATACATGTGATTACTAATTTGTGAAATCAGTCATTTGCATATCAATATTCTCAGTATAAGGTAAAATAAGATATTCTCAGCCTTATAGAAAGCAGACAAAACTAGCTATTTAAGAAATGAGGTTTTGTCCTGATCGCTTTCCTCAGATCTTTAGAATCTCTTTCTAGAAAGTGGATGAGCTCAAGAATCTTTCAGCAGGTTCAGGTATCTGTGGCAGTTTGAGTCTGCCAAATTGAGTACGATTTGGTTTTGTTTTTCCTTCACAGAGCTGCAGCTCGCTGTAACAAAGCCATTGAAGTTTTACTCGCAGTGGCTCTAGAACATTTTGTTCTAGTAGTGGTCAGAGTTTTAAGGGGACCATCCACCGCGGATGATTCAGTAAAGAAAATAAGATACCTCATCCATTGCCAGTGGTGCGAAGAGAGAATTTTTCAGAAACAGGGTAGTATGGCAGAAGGTAAATGGCTTTTCCTTTGCACTTTCTGGAAGGTCTGATTCCTGTATGTTTGGTTTGTGTTTGTTTAGGCCTTGCTTATATTGGCACTCCCTTAGTAAAGTAATAATTACCTAGATGAGGTGGAGAAGGTGGAGAGGTGCTTTACGGTAGTGGGTTAGATGAGTTGGCGGCATGAATTTTGCTGTAAATATACTGGATTTGTTTCTCAACACCAACTAGCTGAAGCTGCTGGAATGCCTGGTAAACATGGGGCTGTATTTTGAGCAAAGGCACAAAGAGTGGGACAGTCTTAGCTACCATTTGGCTCCACCACACAGTTGCAGCTGGATAGATTTAAGTGTCAGATAGCTTTTCTACGGTTCATTTATTACCTTAAAATGCAGTGTACTAAACAGTATCACATTCCCTCTGACAAGGATATATTCTCCCTGCCCTTGGGCAGGACCTGCACACATCTGATGGAAATCTCTCAGCAGGTGTGGTAGGAAAGACACGCATAATTCTAACACTTAGTGGTAAATCAAGGCAGCCTCCAGGTTAAAAACTGACTGTGGGCTCTCTTTAAACACAAGTTAGTAGAAAAAATAAGCTAAGAGGTAGCTACTAGCCAGATGTTAGTTTGAATGAAGATAAAAGGAAAAAGCTTGTTTCAAAGTTACAGGTTCTTGGATATCTGACTATTAACTGGTGAGGTCTTTGACTGTCCTGCTCCAAGTCAGGTGCAGGAGTGTGCAATGGGCTTGTTATTTAAAAGATTATTAAAAAACCTTGGATAAAGTTTTAAGAACAGAAATGAGTAACTGATAAGTATAGTGTTATAGCAGAGATTTTCATTAGCGTCACGTTTTAACCCCAGCTGGTACCTCTACCCCATGCAGCCACTTTTCACCCCGAGTGGGATGGGGGAGAGAATCGGAAGAGGAAAAGTGATACAGCTCGTGGGTTGAGATAAAGACAGTTCAATAGGTAAAGCAAAAGCTGCGCACAAAAGCAAAAGAAACAAGGAATTCATTCACCCCTTCCCATGGCAGGCAGATGTTGAGCTGGCTCCAGGCGAGCTGGGCTCCATCTAACCTATTGGTGACTTGAGAAGACAAAACACCATGACTCCAAACATCCCCCTCTTCCTTCTTCCTCCAAAATATACACTGAGCATGATGGTGGATGGTATGGAATGTCCCTTTGGGCGGTCCATGTCAGCTGTCTTGGCACTGTGCGCCTGGCACTGCATGAGAGGTTGAAAAGTCCTAACTACCTAACAACAACCAGACCATCAGCATCTTATCAACGTTCTTTCCCTACTAAATCCAAAACACAGCACTACACAGCTACTAGGAGGAAAATAAACTCTTATCCCAGCTGAAACCAGGATAATTAGTAAATGAATCGTTTACTTAGTGCCTTTGTGTTGATGTCATCTCTCTTCAGTAGGGCAGGCTTTGCTGACTATTTCAAAACAACTTCTGAATCCTGTTTTTCTGTTGTAGAAAACCCGTATCAGCAGCTGCCTTGTGATTGTCACAGCAGTATGCCCGGGAAGACAGCAGTTGTTCTTGGTCCTCTCTGGTAAGTACAGAACACAACATAGAATCGGAGAATAATCGAGGTTGGAAGGACCTCTGGAGGTCAGATGCTCAGTCTCATAATAAAAACGCAAGGCTGCTGGATATTCTACTGCTGCCAAAGGAGGTAGAGCAACTGGGAGGAGTTCAGAAAACGTTTGATCAATTTGCATTTAGTAGGGTATTCAGTTTTTGCTCTTGTTCATAGTGTTCAGTCTGGTTAATAAATTAAAAACTGCCTTTAAATTTCATATTTGCTGCAATTTAGGTAATACATCCTGCACAGGGGAGCCTGGCTGTGTGTTCCTCTAGTTGCCAAATGTTAAGCAACTCTCTATTATTCTATACTTGTGGAGAACTTATTTAATAAATCCTCACATGTGCTGATGGTAGTAAATACTACACTGCTCAATAGTTAATACTTAGAATTTTCTCTTGTGAGAAAGACAAATAAATCTTTGTCTTTTAACCATGTCAAAGCAGCATGAAAATGGTTCACAAGTGACAGTGCTTTTCTTGTGGGGTCTAAATGACTTTATCAACATAGTAGGGCAGAAATAGAATTACCATTCTTGAGATCTTGAACACCATACAAATGCTGCTGTCATTGCAAACCAATTTGCTATTGCCAAGTTGTGAACAGAGTCAGCCTGATGCAGTGCTTCAGTGTAATGTAATTGCTGATCAGTTTGGGCAAGGGATTTGCGGAGCAAATTTTTTTGCTTTCGTTAAGAAGTCTTAATGTTCCACTTGTGTTTTGTAGGTCAGGGTCCATCTTCAACAGCGGCTTCCTCAGAAGAATGCTGGTTGAGGCTGTCCAGCATGGTCTGGATGAAGCTCAGCCACTTCTGAAGACATTAGTTTGCGAAGCAGAGTGTACAACTTCAAAACTTTCTACCCATAGCCCTTCTGATGAGAACAAACAAGGTAAGAACCACGGCAGACGTGTCACAAAAGGGATCGGCTTGGGGGCGATTTAGGGAGATTCTGCTCTTTAAAAACTTAGTGTGTCCATAAAACAGAATGCAGGGTGGGACAACAAATAATGCAGTGGGTGAAGCGCCATGAAATCCAGCGTGTTCCCTGAGCGAGCTGGAAATACGCAGTGTCTGCTGTTTGTTTGGTGTGTCCCAATCCTGACTCGAGAGGATGTGCTGTAAGAAGAGAGGACTTGGGTTGTTGTGCTCTGCATATTCCGCAGGCACTGCAAATCAGGGGGCCCAGAAAAATGCCTTTCAGGATGGGAATGCTGTTCTGCTCATTAAATAGTATTTTTGAATATCGCCTCTGAATTCCAAGTTAGTATGTGAAAGTTTTCCTTCCTGCACTTCTTTAGGCCAGAATGTGGTTCTATTTCTTCCTGTTTTGCCATTTTCCTGTCTCACGGTACAATTAATTTTGACTCTTGTGTTCTAGAAGAATGTGGCGTATATATTAAAACAGCAAATACTTGTGCAGAATCCTACTTGATACATGGTAAGTAGATCATTTTTAATATCTAACAATCATAGCACGTTAAATAAATTCAGCCTGGATTTTAGCCCTGCAAAATTCTAGCTTATAAAATCAGACACAAAGGTGTAGCTGCTATGTGGCTGTTTGTGTGTCCTGTCTTTGGCTTCGCTGCCATTTTTTGTGGTCTTGCTGAGTATTCATTGGTTTCACTGGCATTTTTTGTGGCTCAGGAAAAAGAAAAAGTGATGAAGTGCTTCGAAATGCAGCCAAGCGCCAAAAATCTGAGAACAGTGCTGAGCACCCTGCGTTTTACTACAATATCCACAGACACAGTATTAGAGGAATGAACATGCCAAAGTAAGGTTTTTGTTTAAGCTCCAGTCTTATATTACTGTGACAACTGATAACTTGTATTGAATCAGCCTTATTAGCATTAATGCCTTTTTTTTCCAGGTTAAATAAGTTTTTAAACTATCTCTCCGAAGCGGGATACAGAGTCAGCAGAACCCACTTTGATCCCATGGGAGTTCGCACGAACGCGCCCTTGGCGCAGTTTAAGACCGTCCTGATGAAGTACAGCACCCCCACGTACACGGGGGGCCAGGCGGAGGGTCCCGGCCACCGACCCGGGGACATCCAGCAAGGAGAACAGGCTCACAGCAAGGCAGACGGCAAGGTGGACGATGCCGAGTTTCTGGAAGACGACAAATCCGCGGTCGCCGCTGCCTTGTTGACAAAAGACTGCCCCGCTCCCTGCGCGGCTGATTAACACAACCCGGCCTGTTTGCAGAGCGGGATGTTACGGACTGCGAGCGCACCCTGTTTCAGTAAGCCAGTACTTCTCACCAAACTGGATTTAGAAAACTTGAGCTGCCTGCTATTTTAATTTGAAAAAGACACTTTAGAATGGTTCACAGCGTGTGTGGTCAAGGTACTGCTGCTGCGGGAAGGTCTCAGAGGGAGTTTCTTGCATCCACTTTGGCGATGAGGCTTGGTGGCTGCTCCCCAGCCCTTAGTAACGCCTTATTGCCAGCACATAACCCAGCAGGGTGGATGGGGCTGAATGTCTTCAGCATTTCTCAACAGTATTCCTGAAATGAATCATTCCTAACACCTGACTGGCTACAGTTCAGTTAAGATGCTAAAATAAGACAGGATAAAATCCAGAAAAGCCTTCCTTGGTGTGCTGCTCGCTCTAGATGGCACGTGTAATTTGGCGTTCGGTTCTGTTTTCATAGTCCTACCTACAAGCAAGGACCTAACTCAAGTGAGAGCAGAAAGAAATGGTTCCATGACTGTTCCTGAAACTCCAGTTTATCCAAACCTTAGCGAGTTGTTTGTCACCCTTGGTAGGCGTTTGTGCGGAGATGACATTTGGTTGGGTACCGCAAAAAGGAGCAGTGACGATACACCCTAAGTCCAGGTGACGTTTTGCTATGAATCTGTCATTAAAGTCTTAGTTGTTTATAAGATCTCTTCTGTGAACGAGCAAAGAGGTGCTGCGGTGGGAGTTGGGTCTGGTTCCTTAAATACATGGCAGCATTCCAGTCAAATCAACTTGACTTCGTCCTTTCTTTTCCCCAAACCTTGTTCTGACACCTCTGTATATGTCACTTGAATTGGGAACAACTCTCACAAATGAAGGAGTTGCTGCAGTTTTTCCCAAGTTTGGTGTTCAGCCTGGCCCCAGGTGTTCGGTTTATCTACGAGCAGAACACGAGGGGTTATTATTGTGATTTATCTCTCTCTGAAACTTCATGGTGAGATTATTGCTTCTCATTGAGTGCTAACCAAGAGGAACATGACCAGTACACTCCCAGTCATGCACAACTTCCTAAGCTCCCCTTGGGCCAGAATTAAGTTATTGCCTCTTAGACCATCTTCACTTCAGGACTGAGGAGTTCCTTTCATTCTGTCCTAATTAAAAATAAAGAGGAGAGCACTAAAGGGATAATATTTGCACTTCAGCAGTGATACAGCATGAAACTAAGTTTCCTTTGAAAATTTAGTGCTTCTAGTTCTTTTCTAAAGGTAACTTGGTATCAAATTAGAAATTAAAATGAAGAAGGAAAAGTTGGTGTTCCTTAGTTTTTCTGAACAAAAGTTTTAATAATTGTTTGATGCAGAGAGCCTGTTGGAAGGCTCTGCCGGCAGCTAACACAGCTCGCTTTAGTGTTATTGTAAGTGGGATCAAAAGCACTCTAAGTTGGCTAATTGGAGCAAAAGAGCATTCCATTTAGAACAAAATAAGCTAAAAAGGAAGTTTAACTCAAGCCTGTTGGAGGAATCTCTCCCCTCAGTAACAGAAGGTATTGTGCATATTTTCCAAGTCAAAGCGACTCTTCCTGTGTACAGGGAGGGGCTGAGAAAATGAAGGTTGGGCTTGTCCATATAATTTGGGGGTTTTTTTTCCATTATACAATCAGGGACAAGGAGTTTTGCCTGGTGTGAGTGACCAGAAGGGGGATTTGTAGCTCAGGCCTGTGAGAATTCTTGTTCTGTTCAATAGTTGTCTTGGTTGTTCATTGGGTCACATCAGTCCTGCAATAATGAATTAACAGAACACTAGTGCTGGTTCAAGGCTGCTGGTTGGGGGCTTCTGGTTGTTATTTCCAGAGTCTGCTAGAAGGGTTACATCCTTCTGCTTAACAGTTGTAATATAATAACTGTAGAAATAAAGCAAAGAACAGGACTTCACTTTTTAGTAACGTACCTCAACCCAAGTGAGGTGTTGGAGTTAACCTACGCTCCTTCCTGTTGAAGCTGCTTAATATACAATTAAATGCAACCGGAGTCACTGGGTTTAACCCAAATGCTGTGAAAATCTTTTCATCCTGTTCCTCAGGCTCCAGGATCTGAGAGCAGCACCTGTGGCAGCTGATGTCTTCTGTCTGCCTCTGGCTTTCCAAAACTGGCCAAAGGGTTTCTTTTATGGATTAGCAGAGGAAGCAGCACTGAAATTCCCAACAGCTTGTTAAAACACTTTTGCTTTTATTGTCAGTTCAAGAGTTTCAGTGTCACTTCAGTTGGATACTAGAGCTATGAGGCTTACCCGTACCTAACACATTATGTACTTAAAAAATAACATGGCTTTAAAAGGCGGAAGAGTAAAGTCATTTTGAAAACAAAATAGTTTATAGCACTAGAGAGTCACAGTGCAATCGATGGTTTAATCAAACAACTACATTATATATATATATATATAATAATATTTAAAGAACATAAATATTCAGTAAATTCACTACAACATGAAAATAAAAGCTTCACATTCTCCCACACTTCTTAAAGAACTTGGGGACAAAGTGACAGACAGACTCCTAGACAGACCTCTTGGCCTCACAAACACCTCTCGAAGGGACTGGACGTCCCCTGGGCAATCACACCAGGAAGGGATGCTGCGACTAAGCTAGAAGGTTTCCCCATCAATTTTAAAGCATTTATAATCACCACTCCCCCACCCCCCAGATTATATTTAGTGGACATGCACTACTAGTCTATACAATGCACCATTTCACCAGAAAGTCATGAATTGCCTTAAAAACTGCCCCCACTGCATTCTGGGGGCTGAAAACTGCAGTTTCATGTCACAGAAAAACCCAAGTCTTTCCAGTAAGAGAAAATAACTAAGTTACTCAAAGAAAACCGCGGAGTTTTCACATCAGGATCAAGCTGATCTTCAACAGCAACCGGAGTGGATACGTTTATTTACAAGTGCCAGGCTGGAAAGACGGACGCGACAGAAGGACGATTCCTTCCTAAGAGCATCCCCAAGCATCTGAACACTTCTGTACCAAAACCAGTCTAACTACGGGCAAGACAAAGCAGCAGCAACACCATCTGCTGGAGAGTGTATTGTAAGATTTCTCACCTATCATAGCAACTTCTTTTGCTTCAGGTGCCGACAGCAGCTGCGGGACCAGACACAACCGCCTGCTGCCAAGTCCGTCAAACTTGAACCTAAAGTTAAGACACTAAATGGTAAACTTCGTCAAGTACTAAAATTGTCTTCCAAAGTGCTAAGCCACGTTTGTTAAAGCTATGGCAAAAAATAAAAAAGGAAAGAAACTAAATCTATGAGCAGCTTCTGGTTGGAGTCCTCCCTCCTCAAACTGGAGCCCCGATAAGCTCCCAGCTGGGCTGGCACAAATTCCATAAAGCAAAGCGTTTGGACGTTCTATTATGTCCATGCGCTGGAATTTTGGGGGATTTGCTTTTAAAAAAGTTTTCGGGGGGTTCTTTACAGAACATTCCAATACATTCACAATAAAAATCTGTTATTATAGGAAATAGAGCAGGGATATAAAATGTCCAGAATGATGAAGGTTGTGAGGACAGGGTAACAGCGCAGCTGGGAAGCTGCAGCGCGCAGCAAGGCTGGCGTGTTCTACACAGGGTTATGGGTTTGGGATGTTAAAAGGTTTCCGAGTGAAATATGTGTTGAAAAGCAAGCCAGACTCACAAATCACCTTGCACTGAAGCATTCAGCCCAGTAAACAGGAAGGTTTTAAAGTGTCCGTTTTCTCACTACGGCTCTATTTGTTCACAAGAAAATGACTTATCAATCTTCTCTAGAGAATCAACCTCAAGCTGCAAGACTCGGAAATCAATCCTCCACCAATTTTCTATACGGATAACCATCAGCAAACGACAACACTGAACACAGCCCTTGGCATGTGTGACTACTGAACAGACCGACTTGGCCACCCAATGCTCAGTACTTCCCAGAGGCCACTGTGACTGTGTCATATGGACGAGAAATCCAGATTTACCTGGACAAAATGAAGACATTCCAAACCGGAACACTCGTTATCATGCATTAGGAACAAAAAAGCATGTCAACCACTGGAATGCATTGGAGAAGGTCATTTAGTCTCCTAGGGAACAAAGCAAAACCTCAAAACAAAGACTAAATTAAATACAACCCAGAATACTGTCTAACCGTATTAATAAGTATACTGAGAGAGCCTGAAGGCATCACATGTGCTGTCCATGAAGATAAGGGTGGTGCCTTCTTTTAATATTAAAGTTGTAGCTATAAAAGAGTTAGTCCCATCTCTGTTTTCCAGCACAGCTTATTTATGTTCCTTTGTGGGTGCATAGTACAGTTCCATGGGTTTGTTCACTTTCCAGTACTTCTCGCTGACGAGTTCCAAGGAAAACGAGCCGTTCAGTACCTAGAACAGCAAAACAGAAATGAGAGAAATGTAAAGGATCTGCCTTTTATCCACAAGACTTATTTCATTCCGATAAATGCCCAGGTGTAAGATCAGGCTTGGAGTTCAATCCCATTGCGACGGTGCCACTTTGTATCTGTATATTCCGAATTCGGCAGCTGAACGGAGGGATCTGCCCCCAGTGCACCCACAGCGGCTCACAGGGGAATATTCAAAGCCCACACAGAAAAGGAGAAACGTCACCGCACGCCAGACACTTCTGGTGCAAGAGCTACCCGCTCTTCAGACAATAATTTTCCTCTTCAATTTTAACTGTAAAATTGCGCCATAAGTCAGCTGGTTGTTACTGGCATTGCTGGATTTCTCCCAAGTAATTTATGTGCCTGTTTTTCTACTAACCGAGTTTTTGCTCAATGTGTTTTCCTGCAGAGGAACTGATCTGCTCCTACATGCACAACCTGGTGCTGGGAATTTTACCCCTAAAGCCAACTCAGGAAAAGTCCAGCTGCGTGTATTTCAATCAGACCTGTATCAAAGACATATCAAAGCTCAGTTCTGCACTGCTCACCGTGAACTGCCCGTTGGCGGTAGCGATGTAAATGGTATATTGCTTCTCACTGGCCGTGTCCAGGTTCATCTGGTTGGATTCTCCTTTGCTACGAAGCTCCTCCAAAGCCAACCTCACCGCCAGGTACTTGGACAAGTGATCAACAGTGGCATTGCCTGAGGTCTTGATGTATCTGCAGCAACAACAGCGATAAGACATTTGAGTTGTACGTATGGTGAAAAGCCATCTGGAACGCCCCTAAATATTAAGCATCAAGTGTGAAAAGGCCTGGAAAAGTTCACAAACGAGAATATTAATTGCTTTTCCCCAAGACATGCAAGCAGCTTATCCAAGTATAGCCTTCTAAAGTGTCCTTTTGACACTTGTCCCACAGGCCCTCCTGCTCTTGGGAGAGAGAAGACAGCGATGCCCTGTCATCTCAAAATGAAAAACCCAATGGCAAGGGCTTTTCAGAGCTACTCACGGCTGCTGAAATCTTGTGAGCATAGATACAGCCTCACGTGCCCGGACAGAAAGCCGTACGGTGGGACAGCTGCCCATGCAACACTCTGCGCCTCATCGCTCTTCTGTATTGTCTCGCTATCTGTTTTCGCTTCAGTTATTCACGCAAGAATTAAAGGCTGACGCAAATGCCTCTCCAGAAGCCTGGTTTTCTCTTTGCCTTTCAGAATGACCCCCGGAACTCCTTTGCAATTCCAAACCAAAAAGAAAAGCTGGCTGAAACTTTAGAATGTATTTGTAGGCGCTACAGGGAGATGTCTCAAAAGCCAGGAAGAGATGAGAGGGAACTCCACAAGACTCCTTGTTGCTGCAATCCAAAATTTCCAGTCAGTGCTTGGACTGGATCATGAAAAAAATGCCAGGAAAAGCTTCCAGCCTATAAATCCCTTTGACACAAAGCTGCTCTAAAAACTGCTGGCACTTATGCAAGGTTTGTTTACTCCTAAAGAATCTTATTATAAGTAGAAAGGGGTTGATAATATACCATTATCTTGGGAAACTGCAATGCTAGAAACCCTTAACAACATCTTTATTTGTGATTAAATCAAAGCAGATTGTTACTGCAACAGAGTATTTTTTATCACAGTTGAGTATCGACCTGACTTGCAATGGAAAGGGGGAAAGTGTGCATGTGAAGGAACAGGATGTGGTACAACCGATGTCAATGGATTTTTCAAAGCCCAAGAAGTGACAGAAAACAAAAGCATCAGAAAAAGAAGAGCAGAATATCCAGATAGGACCTGAAGAGCCATAAGCGGGTGTTTACCTCGTCTGTGCACTGTCGTCGTTCTCCATCAGGGTGGGGTGAGGCCTGAAGACCAACTCGATTTCACTCGCCCCGTCCATGACGGGGTCTATGGCCACGGTTGTGTTGTTATTGTCCAGTTCTAGCCCTGAATCGTCCGACGTTTTGGTTCTTTTATTGCTGGGTCCTGCCTCCTGGTTGCTGTGCGTCGAGGCGTTGCTGCAGTGCGAGCTGTCGCCGTTGTCCTCCGCGCCGCTGCCGTTCTCAATCTGCTGCTTCTTGCCCCTCTGTAACCTGAGCAGAAAGAAATGGGTAGAAATCAGCTAATCCACACTCAGGATTCCCCAGTGTACAGGCCCACGCGGTTGGTACAACGCTCCCGGTCTCTGTCGTGCCATAAGTTAGACCTGGGCACACACAAGCACTAAACATTTCAGAGATTTTATAATTTAAATCAAAAAATTCTATCTTTCTGATAAAAAGATACTCATAGACAAGACTACAGACTTTTTCCTATCCCTCAAACACCTTTAAGCTAATTTTTAACTTCTGACAGTTATTTTTGAGACCTTTATTTTCATCTAAATGTGAATCCACCTGTGATGAAAAATATAAATCACACCGTGTTTCATCACAACACAAAGTCTGGGGCCTCTTTCCCAGCTGACTCTCTTAGGTCACCCTTAGAATTTAAACTCCCCATATTCCAACCTTGTGAATTAACTGGCAACTAAAACCTGAATTCTGGCATTACGTACGTTGATTTGCACCTAAGGGGAATACGTCAGTACAGGATTCGCCGTGTTGCAGTTTACTATCGAAGAGAAGGTTACACATGGACAAAGGAGGTGGGTTACATACCTGTTCATGGCCTGAATCTTTAATCCTTCCTCGATGCTGTGACTCAGAGCTTGTTGGTTGTTGTGTTTGCTGATCCTTGCCAGCACTCGCTCCTGGTGAGCTTCGTATTCATCGCGGCTGGGATAAATCTTACTGATGAGAGCATCGAAATTGGGATCCGGTCTCAGGGATCTTTTTGAAACGAGCTTTTTACGACACGTGGGACATTCTTTGTTGCTGGATATCAACAAAAAGGGAGAAAACAGTTACAGCTCTCCGGCAATAACCAAAGTCTGCCCTAATGCTGCAATTCTTGGTCAAAGCGCTCACCAAGACTCGATATTGAGAGTACGTCTGGAATGAGGCTTCCGTCTTTTGACAGACCAGGTAGTTCCAGACATTGAAACAAAAACCCCAAGCGTATCTCCCTGCTTCTTTTTAACATATGTTTAAGGAAACTGTATTTAGACTGAAGAGTTCAGGAGTTCCACTCCACAACCCAGTTCTTCCCTTAACCCTCTGGCTGGATTCTCACCTAGAAAATGATGCACATCCAGTGGAAATTACATTAAGGCATTGTATTGCTGGCACTCAGACGATAAAACAAAGATTAAGGAACCTATTCTGTAGTTCAAGCACTAATTCCTGGCAAAATTAAACCCAGAAACTTGTCCTTCCTACCATTTTGTTGTCTTTGAACTGAAATGTCAGGTTCACACACTTATCTTCCTGTGAGAGGCGTCAATGGCTGCACCACCAGTGTCTACTCCTGATGGTTTTGTTGCTGCCTTCTAATGTATTTTTGCTAATTACTCGTCCGATTTACACAGGCACAGCAAATAAGGTGTGACCTCTATACAGAGGTAATTGCCATTATCAGAAATAGATCCCTCATTGACTTAATTGCTGTTGGTGACCTCAGAGTTCTATCGCCTGGGGGAAAAGGTGAACTTGTAATTGAAGAATATGAGAAAAATCATTTATGCTTTAGGTTGTTTCAGTAGCAAAGCCTGGAAAGCTTTGTCTAGAGTAAAATCCTTTTTCCCTGTAGTAATGATTCCGTACCCGCTCCTGAGGGCTGTGATGATACAATCGGCGCAGAAGCGATGCAAACATTCTTTTGTCGTCATGGTGTTCTTTAACATATCCAGGCAGATGGGACACATGAGCTCGCTGTGCAGGCTCCTGGGCGACACCACGATCTCCAAGCCATCGGTGATTGCTTCCTAGCGTTAATTAAGGTAAGGAGTTCTTTAATGGAATTTAGACTGCATGGTTCACCGTGCTTTTAAGGAGAAAGACGGTAAAAAGGCAGAATGCGCATACACAACCACATCAAATACACTGCTAAAGGAAGGAAAAAAGAAATAAACATCAAAACGGCTTATTTTTCTAATATTATAAGACAGGTTTTTATTTGGGAAGACTTTTTTAAAGAGTATCCTTTAAAAGAGGCAGTTAACACTCCTAAAGGGAAAAGAAAACGTTAAACATCAAGCTTTGAGTTCTAGAAAGCATTAAAAAAGCTGTGCCGTGAAGGCCTTGAGCCCGGCTTACCTGAGGCGTTCTTTGCAACTCGTACAAACTGAGCTCCCATGTTTTGCTTAGAGGCTGCGTCCCGTTGGTCTGCACGGCTTGAGACATGCCTGGGGACAAAAAGAGAGAGAAACCGCATATTCCAGGATCCAGCTCCCTCGCCAAGGGCTCCTGGGGCCAGCGGGGTGTCCCCGGGTCACAGAGACACACGGTCCCTGTGCCACCAATGGGGACAACGTACATTTGTCCCACACACTGATAATCCCACGCTCTGTGCCGCTCTGGAGAAACTAAAGGAGTCGGTGAGCCATGAACGCTTTGCAAACATCAATTAAGGTTGTTAAACAGAAGCGACACGAAACTCAAGGCCAGAAAACTTGGGCTGCGTGGTGCGAGAGCTGCAAGTGCCACCTTATGCGGAAAATGTCCATCAACGTCCACTCGGGAACCTGCATGTGGGTCAAGCCGGGTCCGCTTTACCTAAATCGTACATGGATTATCAGGGTTTTGCTCATTTTTTGTGTCAGCAGTGGCAGACAAGCGGTCTTGGAAATGGAAATAACTGCTCCACAACCAGAATTTGCTTGCAGGTAAAAGCACACATCACCTTTTCATTTAAAAAACAACACACAAACATAAATCAAACAACCCCTCTCCCACCCAAAAAAAAAGACCATGTGAAGAAACTGTTGTTTTCCCATCAAAATTGTGGGATTGTTGGATGTGATGGGGCAAAACTACCACGCGTGGTCACTGCAGATGTGTGAAAGAATGCTCAAAACATCAGAAGAAAACGATGTTTCTGAGCAGAAAGTATTTGCACACTGGAGGAGAGGGGAGAGACCTCCCTGTCTCTCCAGAAATAGCTGCCTTGAAGCAGGAAAACTTATGCCAGAGTGTAAGTAACCACAGAAGAGGCAAGATATTTCTATAGATACAGATATTTCTACTGGGTGGAAAAAGCAGAAGTGCTTCTTGTAACACTTATTTTGTTAATTGAGGTTTGTATTTCCAGACCTTCAAACCCGCAGCCAAATGCAGATCCTATTGATATCTACCAGGTACATCATAATCCGGCTTCCAATCCATCAAATTCCATGTGAAAAGGGTCACCCTCTCCGGAGAGCGAGGTTACTTTCTAAGCTTTAATTAATTGTTGAGGGAAAAGCAAGAGAAACAGTGCAGCAAAGATGATTAGATCAACTTTTATCCAGGCACTGAAATTAGAGTTTTCTCCTGAAAAAAGGAAGGGGGTGAAAAAAAGCCTGACATGAAGTGGCCACGTCCACTATTATGTCTAAGGAGTAATAAAGGTCCAAAAAGGCGTCAAAAGAAATAGATGACAGACCATCGACTCTGATTTTGACAATATATAGATATTGTGCCTTAACGATACAGATGACTTGTCACAAGAGACGTGTTTCTCTGTGTGGATCAGAAAAGCAATTTAAGTTATCCAGAGGTACAGATTTAATTATGGTATTAAATGACAGATTGCAAAGCAGCAATGTTGAAAAAGTGTACAAGTGGCAAAGAAAGGACATAGTATTGCTCTGTGTTCTGGTTTCCACAACTATTTAAGGTAATTCTAGGCGTACAGAAAGTCAAGCCGTTCGGGTAAGACCCTTGGGTCGGCAGCGATAGCCCTTTCAAATTTGAAAGAGGACAAACGCTGGCCTGGAAGCTGGAGAGATCCACGTAGTCCACTCGATCGGCTTCTCTGCTATGTCCGAAGGCAAAATTTGAGGAAAAGTAGACACATTCTCAATTCAAACATGCCGAAAAGCCCCTTCCCACCCTGAAGAATCAACCACAAAAAAATCACATTAATCTGCTTGATGATCAATGAATAAGCTTCCTTGTTTTTTCCCCTGTTCCCCTACAATTTCCAGATGTATATTTGGGTCTGAAAAATGCAGGTGGATGCGGCTTCTTTTCCTGAGCACGTTACTGGACATCAGGTTGTATTACATTTCTTCACGCTGCTGAAACCTAATACGGCAACATCAGCAGCTGGTGTCGGTATCAAAGGTCAAACTCAACCATCAGGAGAGCCATTTTGACCTAAAATTGCACTGATCTAATAGGCACCACGTACCAACTCAGCAGCCTCAAAATCAAAACCAGTCTCTTCAGATGTTCTCATCGATGGCTGATCTCCATTCGCTCGGGGAACAGAGGGCAGAAGAACCTCTAGAGTTGGCCAACACTCAAGTCAAGCCATATGACCAAGCAGGAGGAGATCGCACCAGCCCCTTGCTCTCAGGTTCAACAGCAAAAAGTTGGGCAGCTCTACTGACATCTGAATGGCTGATTCTTTCCAAAGCTACAAAATTAGGAAAAGTCTTTAATAAGCCCAAGAAAGATTTTTGTTTTCTGTTGTTGATGCTTGGTTCAGAGCGGAAAATATAGAAGTGGAAAGTTTCTGGATGAAGAGAACGACATGCTTTTGTTAACTACTACTGGCAAGGGGAGAGAAGATAGAGTATAAATATAAAACCTTACATTTATTCTTCAGTCTGGAAATTCATTCCACTGAAATCTCACATTCTTAAAATCAGTTGGACAGTCACAGACGTATTTCACTACCCCTCTGCACCCCTTGCAGCATTTTTTTGTAAGTCTTAAATATCCATTCTCTCATGCTTGTTCTTCCAGCTCAAGATACAAAGTGGATTTCATCGCAATATCTACTCGAGTTTTCAGCTGTTCAACATCTCAGATCTTTTCCACTTTATAAATGAAGAAGATGGGATCTCTTCTTTGCAGGTCACACGTGCTAACGTTGGGAACAACGCAAAGTCAGGTACCCCTGTTTATGAAAAACTTCTAATACACCACAACTTTAGACTTTTCATCGTTTTTTACCTTTCTGGCCTTGTCTCTGCCCTCCGGATATAAGGAACCAGTGACATGACACCGGGGTGATATGATGGGGAGAAGCCACATTCCTGTCAGCTCTTGGAGCCACAACTAGTTGTGATTTATGCTATAGCCAGAGGGAAACTCTTGTCCAAAAAACCAAACCAAACCAAAAATCAAGCCTAACTAATATAAGAAGGATCCCTACAATCCTTCTGACTGACTCAGTCTTCGAGGACAGTGAAATTTAAGCACAAACTTGGTAATTGCAGAGTACACACAGCTGTCGCTATCAACGCAAGGGCTGGCGGATAGAGCCACAAGAATGAATGACAGAGCTGAGAGCCACAAACGTTATGAATCTCTCCAGGTTTGATTCCTCCTCACTCCCTGAAAAAATAGAGAAACAGGCTAACATTTACTATTTAGCCATAAAACTTGCCGAGTTGCTGCGTGTTGTTTAGAGAAGAAAACTGGCAGATGAAAAGTGGGAGATTGTTAAAAATGATCAGAAGGGGTAAATTTGTATTTCTTTGTACCCAGGATGTTTCTCAGTTCTCCACGTTGCCAGAACACTAAAATCAAAAGAAAACAAAAGGCACCTGTGCTGTTCTGAAGAGTTTTCATTAATTCTTACACAAGGCAGCTTTACCCACAAGTTGAATAGCTCCCTAACGAGAGCCGGTAGACGAGCCTGCCGGCTTCACTAAAATACACCGCATCGCTTCATCTGAAACACTTGCTATTAAAGCCTGATTTCCTTGGAAAAAGGGGCTTACACAACGTTGCTCTTTGTGCTCATCCATCTGTAGATGATTTTCTTAAATATATATATATATATATATTAGAAAAAGAAAATTGAAGACTAACAGCTGGGGTTTAAAAACATAACAACAAAATAAGTCTTGTTCCTGAAGCGCTGGAAAAGAGGCAGTTATAGGAAAAATAATGGTACGGAAAAGCCGATCAGAAAAGAGCCTCTGATCTCCTGCCTGCTTGCTGACTGGGGAATTGATGCCGGAAAGTCCTTTCAACACGCTTTACAAGCTTTTATACTGAAATACACTTAAATATTTGCTAAAATATCGTGATGAGTCATGGTAGGTTGGGTATTCGGGTATCCCAGTCCTGAAACTGGCCAGTGGAAATAAAATCCAACAGGACCAGCTCGGAACTGTGTGACACTGCTCCTGCTCTTCTCCCCTTCACCTTCCCAGAGATTTACCACCCCTAAATTAGCCTTATTTCTCAAAATTTGTCATTGGTGACAATTTAAACAGTTCCTTAGGTCTAGCTTTGAACTAACCATGATGGTGGCCCCGCTTTAACCAGGGAGTGGGGGACTTGCTGCCAGATGACATCCAGAGAGCCCTCACAACATGAATTACTCTCCAAAACACTTTGCAGGGCCTATTTTAGCCCAGGCAAAGAGACCAGAGGGTGGAATGGTACCCAGCAGCTGCAAGAGAGAACCCACAAAGCCAGCTCAGCTCTGGCCATACCGTACGAGCTGCTATTTAACACTAACCAGTCTACTGAGCTCTGATACTTCCCTCAAAAACACTTTTAAGGAAAAAAAAAAAGCATCAGGCTCTTCAAAAAATAAAATACATGCATAGTATTGAACCCTTAGAAATCAATTCATTTTTGTTCCAAGTGTTAAAAGGTAAATATTTAGACTGAAAACAGTAGGAGAGTTAGAGCTCTGTTTGGTGCGCCAAGTTCAACAGCACCTTCAACCATTTCCATTTTTACTTTCCAAAGGATTAGTTCTTTTAAGAACAGGTATCGTGGTGCAGTTACTCTGGAAGCTTAACAGGATTAGAGTTCTACATTTTACTCTCTCCAATACTGTAAATAGCATTAGGGACAAATTGAATGTTTTGACAAAGTATTCGATTCAATAATTCATTTATGTTCAATTGTAATTTAGGGCAACTAGGACTAGATTACAATCTAATACTTCTACTATTCACTCTTTCCTGAAGTTTTATTCCTTTCCGGATCTCTGAATCCCTGGGATGCAGCCAAATCAGGCCTGGCCTGGAGCTCATTTTATTCCCAGCTCTGCAATGAACCGCTCAATGATTCTGAACAAGGATGTCACCGCGTTTGTCCGTGCCCCCGCATCCTCCTGTGCTCCTTTATTGTCACCACGCGTCAAATCATCTCTCAGCAAGTTTATATTGCACTCGCTATCATCAGGATACAACTGATCTCAAAAGGGGATAAGCCAGAGAGAGGAAGGTCTTACTAAAGTGGGTTTATTTCATTCAGCTTTCAGACCTTGTCCTGTCAAGTTCATTGAATATCAAGTTCAGTGTCACAACATCCCTTACAAGGAAGGTTTTCACTTCTTTATATTTGCAAATTGACTTCAGTATTATATTAGCCACATGTACAGTTGTCTTGACACAAGCAGTCTGGATCTGTGCTAACAACAAATTCCAGCTCACTGACCCATGGACAGAGTTGCCATCAAACACAGAGTCTCTGCAGTGCAGCTCACCTCCAACGTGCAAGGTTTGAGTTGTCAGGCTCGCAGACATCTGAGAGATATGATCTGGCATCCATCATCATTTCTGATAGTCATTAAAACCAGATTTAAACTCTTTAGGAGCTTGTCCTGTGGACGAGTACCACGAGCCAGACCTCAAGCAACAACTGCTTAAGCTACCAAAAAGAAAACAAGAAGGTGTTGGCCATGACAAAAGGCACACGGGCGGACAAAATAAACTGCTGAGCATCGAGCGGTAAAATTCACAAGGGAAACTATTGCCATGCTGAAAGCATCAAGCCACAATGAGAGGATCACTAATGAAAGGTCACTTCAGGGAGGTGGTGGGATCTCCACCCTTGGGGACAGTGACACTCGACTGGTGTCACCAACAACCTCATCTAACTGGCCCTGCGTACCAGGAGGTTCTACTGCGTGATCTCTACAGGTCGCTTCCAACCCAAATTATTCTAATTACAGGGGTATCTTGCTATTGGACAAATTTATACTTAGTTTTGCTGTATAGAAAGTGACACAGCCAAGAAAAGCCAACGGCAACGACTACGAACGGGGCAATAAAGCACAGCCATAAAAAGCTGAAGAAACCTGAGCAGGACATTCTCCTACTCCCCATGTCTTTTACAGCCTCTGTGGCTCAATATGAACATCCTCCTCACCCACAAAAGAAACATCAGTAGGTTTTTTGGGGACTGCAGTGACCAGTAGCTTTAAACAAAGCAGAATCCATTTGTTTGAACTGCATGAAAACAGCAACAAGGGAATTGAGCCTTTAGGTGCGCAGGATGTTAGAGAAAATATCCAGCTTAAGCTGGGAGTTTCCTCCATAAACACATGATATAACCAACCACATGCTGAAGAAAAAGAACACTCCCCTTATATATCTTCTGGGAACTTGTGGAATCAGGAGTAAAATTCACAACTAGGTATTTCTGTCTAAACTGGAAAAATAACATATAAGCCCCAAAATATCACACAAATGTTTTCGGATCATATAGTTTCTCTCTTCTGTACATAAATTGGTAAGCAAAAATGCCTTAGGTTTTGACCATCTACTGAAGCTCTCGAGAGCTGAAGGTATCTGCCCAAATTTAACACCCGTGGCTGTTAGAAAAGAGCTGTAAGTGGTGATGGATTAATGCAAACTCATGAGGATCAGATACAGATTACAAAACAAATATTATCAAGTGAATAGTTTCAGCTGATATCCCAGAACACTCAGAAGTACATTAATGAGCTAATTTCAAAATTATTACCAAATACTTTATGAGTTAATACTCTATCATAATGTCATAGAGCTCCTTTGTAAATGCCTACTGCATTTAAAAGGGAGTTGTTAGCAACGCTTATACAAAGCCAGTGTTTAAAACACTTTTGCACACACTAACTAAAATGCTACCATCTGCAAAGCACAATCAAAGTCAATTAAAAGACTATTAAAGATGCCGAATTAATACAAACTATGAAACTGAGACTTCAAATAGCAATTACATGCTCCAGAAGTCAAATCTGATAACAAATAATGAGTATTTACACCGTGCTTTCCACCCTCAAGGTATATCAGCTTGCGAACAAACACGTCCTTGGACTGTATTTGTGGGATAGACACAATGAATTAGAAATAAGTGAGGGAGGAGACACAGCTATGAGTTGTTGTTACTCTCTATCTCTGTGAAAGAGATGAAACCAGCTCACCAGCAGCTCCAGGGACAAGAGCCTTGCTGGAAAATAGGACACAAATCTGATTCTTGTCCGGGCATCATCCTGGGATCTCGAACTGTTGCTGGGTTTCATTCTTCAAGAGCAAACCTGGAAAACCTGTGTTTGAGCTAAACCAAAGAAACAGAAACTAACTCTGAATAAAAATGTATGAACATAAAGACTGGCTGGGACTACCCCGAGGCCACACATGGCCATAAACAATCATGTATATTAATGCAAGCAGTCTGACTGTGGTGCACAGTGTGGTCGATGTTTAATGTGATAAACATCTCAAAGCAGCTCTGCCCTGCTCCAGGACACTCTAATTTCAATTATCAGTGTGCATCACGCCATCCTTCAAGTGTAAGCGATGGACACAAAGTGACGACCACCCTGACAATACCATTTGAGCAACGTCCTGTTCCCTGCCATCCTGTTCTCCTACTTTTATTTACAGAATGAAGAGATTACCATTCAAATGTTTTGATCAATGACATCATGGCCAAGAAAACAATTTAACTATAATTAAACCAGAAAGCCAATATTAAAATTAAACACAAATTTCACTGTCAGATGAGTACATGCAACTCCCACTGAACGTTAGATAAGTGATCAGCTGGCACAACAAAATTACTAATACAATAAAATTATTTGTGCGTACATGAGTGCCAGATGTTCCCCACACTCAAAGTTGTGCCAAGTTCCCCATTTAAAATATAAAACCAGGCTGTTCTGTATGAAAAAAGGACATGTTCTCCTTTTCTTTATAGTATTATGTCATCAGAATGTATATTAGGAGAAGCCATACATATGCATTTCTTCAGGCTCACTGGAAAGCACATCAGCTGTAAAATACCTTGTCAAATTCTCTCATTTGCCACTAAAAATCGAGTCTAGATTTCTCAAGATGGGAAGCTCACTGAGACCCACTGTAAAGGTCACTCTAGAAAGACTCATATTTTGTTCCTCTTATCCCATTACTTTCAGTAATGAAGTTTTTAATCTAGAAGACACTCGACTACATCAGAAGCTATTTCACAAACCTCCACACTGGAAGTACATGAAGACTAGGGAAGCCGTGTTTATTCCCAAAGAAAGTGTTATAAAGCTCTTCATTTTCAGATGTTCAAACTGAGGAATCCAAAGTCTGTCAGCCTATGCAGAGCAGTTAAAGAGAATCAATCTCATTTCTGCCCCAGAGCACTACCAGTCAGGACCAAAAAAAAAAGGAGAAAAAAACAGTATAATTAATTCAAGACCACAGACTCAAAATGTCCTAAAGCAGCCAGTAAAACCCAGGAATGCAGAGAAACCTGAGGCACCGGTGCAGCTCAACAGCATCGGCAGTCGCTAACACTTCATATGTCTTCCCGATGTGATTGTCCCTCTCAATCAGGCTCGTTCGTTTTGCTGATAACTAGTCCCAAACTCCAGTTTTCCCACAACCTGCCCCATAAACTTAAAAGGCATTTATTTTCAATGCGAAAAATAAATAAATCCTTTGAAAGCCAAGTAACGCCACCTGATGCCATTACCGTGAAACCTCCAGCAGGCTCCCGCTCAGATAACGTCTGACAAGAGAAGGGGAAATAAAACTTCTATTGGCATTTCTGAAACACAGCAGCTTGCTAGCACAAGGTCTTTCAGTTTCTACACTGTATTTATTCTCCTGAGGAAGAAAGTGGTTTTGCCTGGTGCAAAGACACAGGATCTTCCAGTTAATTGCCACTCACCATTAACTGGACCAGAGATTAATTGATCCCTGGCAGCATTTCCAGTCTGGCCACCAAGCTGCTCATCCTGGCCTTCCAAAACATTAGTGACCTCCTACAAACCATCTGCTACACACATGTACACCTATAGAAAAACGCAATGAATCTAACGCTAACAGAAGCGACCAGCGAGAGAGAATCCGCCCATTTCAGATGTGAAGAGCTTTAAAAAAAAAGATAGTATCAATTTAAACTTTTGATCATACTCAAGGGTATCAGAGTGTTAAGAACAGTCACGTACTCTTGGACATGACAGATGTATGTGATCTTAGAAGTAAAATATAATGGCATATAAGCACTATATGTCCGTGTACATTGCTCTTACACAGCCGACACTCAAACTCGAGTTTATTTTAACGAGTTCCATATTCCCAGCAAGGGGCATCAGGTTTTTTGACACTGCCTCCTGGACCACTCTGTCACTGTCAATAACCTTGGTCCTTAGCGTTCCACAATCCCATATCATACCCTCCTGAGCTGCAAAAACTGGAATATGCAACATGATCACAAACACTGCCCACTGTTCTAATGCAACACGTACTTAAGATCAATCATTAAAGCTTGCCCTTTCACTAAAATGTGATACAACAGTAGCACCTTCTGCCAGGACTGAAAAACAAAACTGATAGAGGAAAAGCATCTTTTCACTCCTCACATGAGCCAATAAATCAGACAAGCGCTTGACCTAAAATTTGCCAAAGACCTTTGCCAACAATTTATAAAAAATGGAAAACAGCCATTACCAAGCTGTAATTCAGCCCTATGAAGTAACAACATTCAATGGAATTCTGTAGGTAAGTGAGCAGAATTGCCATTTTCTGTGTTATTGGTTAAGTTTTATGCAAAGTTTCTCAGCTTATGAAGCACGGTACTGTAGTTCTTAGCAAAGCTCTCAAGCTCTTAGAGTTAAATCAACATTAGACTCCAGAATTAATAACCAGCTGTGATAGAGAAAGGCAAAAATGCCTTTCTAAAATCCTGCCTAAAATGCACATCAGTACTGTATCAGATCAGAGGGATAAAAGACTGAAAACTCTTGGGAGCAAACAAAAGTAAACCTTCAAACTCCAGAAAAGTTTAATCTGTTACAGCAACTAAATACATACGAACAGCTCAGGAATGACACTTGTTGCCTTAGGATATTTTTTAATCAGACTTTTTTTTCCTTTGTTAAATTCTTTGCCACAAAATTCCTTCCTCATGTCCGGCCCCAATCTCCCTCGTTTAGGTTAAACCATCACCCCTTGTCCTATCGCATCAGGCTCTGCTAAAAAGTCAGTCCCCATCTTGCTTATCAGCCCCTTTTAAGTCCAGAAAGGCGGCAATAAGGTCTCCCCAGAGCTTCTCTTCTCCAGGCTGAACAACCCCAAGGTTGTTGGGATCCAAGGTGCTTTTAAGTCAATTTTAAGAAACATCGTAGAAGCTCAAGCCCAATGTACTGTAAATCAGGCGTACTGCTCGCCCTGGCCTACTGGGATCACATCGAGTGAGCCACTTTGTTATCCTTCAGCATACAACTACTATCCATCACACTTACTAACAGAAACGGCAGCACGCAGTAATATTCTAATGAGTTTATATTGTGGGAGAAATTCTGAGACTATCAAACCAAGAAATACGCTTATTTTTTTTCAGTTTTTCCAGAGCTATGTTAGATAGCCACAAAAATTTCTCATCCACTTAGCAGTGATCACAGAGAAGTCAGCCACAACCAGTTTTCTTAATGAGAACGCAAGACAGCTTGGTTATTAATAAGAGAAAATAACCTCCCCCACAACACTTGAGAGACAAAAAGAAAGATTCAAGCAATCTTATGTATGATTGACTTAATACTTAAAATAAATATACAGAAACAAATTTGTTAATTTGGCACCCAGCTTTTCTCTAAAGCCGGGTGACAGCTAACAATGATTTGTGTTTTATAGACTCTCTCTCAAATAAAACCGTACACTTGGTAAACAGTACTACAGGAGCAATACTTACACAGTTTAGACTCCGTAATCAGCCAAAACAGTTTCATTTTACCCCTGAGTGGTAAAGAGTAAAGAATGGATGAGGTTTTTAATTAGTTAGCAGACCACTGCTGCTAAGTCCCAGGTGTTCACAAGAGAGCTGCACAATCCAGAAGTGGAGGGGAGGCAGAAATGGATAATTCCTCAAATATTTCTCCACTGCAGCAAGTCTAAGCAGCTCCGTAACACCGAACGCTGCTCATTCCTCAGAAAATTAAGAATTTAAGGTCGGCTTCAAAGGCCAGTTATTTTCACCATCAAGCAGGACCAAGGTCAGGCTCACCTACACCCCTGCTCCAGTCTCTTTTCTGTTTGCATCATCATTAAACTGTTGATTTAGTCATTAAAAACAGACTAAGGGTATTTAAGCAAAAGCAAAAAAAGCGGAAGGAATCCCTTTACTCTGCTACTTCTTTCATGCATGTTTTTCGAACTAGTGCTTCAGTAACAGTAGATCCAGTGCTCCTTCTAAGAAAACACTTGCAGACTTATGACTTATTTTTGAAGCTCCTTTTTCCCCACGGCTTCTTTCCCCCATTGTATTATTTTTATTAAGCAAGGGAAAGAGAAACAGTTAAAGCTGAATAAATTCACATATCCCAACATCTATTTCATGTAAGACTGATGGCTTTCCTATAGGTGCCAACCGTATTTCTATTTAATTGACAGCACAGCCCTGAAAACACCAGAATTCTGCTCTAATCACCCAAGATGCCCAACCAAGTCTCTATACTCAACATATTACCATGCACCACACTTAAGAAACAAAGTGTCATTGATAAAGGGAGCATCCCACGCAATTTATTTCATTGGCACTTGCACATTATTTCAAGTTTAAGCCATGACAAGCAGAGCTTTTCTTGGCAACTGCAGCAGGGCTGGTGTTTCAAAGCTTTGAAGCCAAAGGTCAACATTTTAGCCACTGAAGAAGTTAAAAAATCTGCATTACGCTACTATTACAAAGCTGAATGCTGAAAATAATAAGGCATTTATTAAACACCGTAAATAACGATTCCAGGGCCAATAAGGTCTAAAGATGGTCTGAACTTATTTAAGCATCATCACTGAAGTGTACCACATCTGTCCAGTGAAAATGCCTCCCCATCTCCAAATATCTGACAAAGCTAATCCTTCAAACCAGCACATCTTTTAATGCAAAATATACTGCTTATCAATATCTGCTGCTGTCAAAGTGAGAGCCTCTGTCTTGGCTGACAGCTCTGAGCTCGACACGATATATAAAAATGTCAAATTATCTCATTACAAAAGTTCTTAATGAAAACATACATGAATAGAAATGAGAGTACCTCTGCGGGGAACTCCTATGACAAATCGAGTCTTTGTCACTGAATGAATGACATATTTGATTAAAGAATTTTCCCCAAGCAAAAGTAATGTCACCCGCGCACCAGTCACGTTTTTTCAAATGTAAGCTATTTCCTCTAATCCTTAAAAGCCTGCGTGAAATGCATAGTTATTACACAGAGCTATAACCACCTCCAAACAGGAGTGGATTATCACTTATCCTACTGGAAATCATCTTTCTCCATCGGATTTCTATGGAATGAGGCACCGGATCCAATTATTTCCCATAGAAGAGTGTCTGAAAAACAAACAGCTTAATAAAAATCTCAGTAATCTCGCTCAGTGTCCATTTTACATATACACTATGCTATGGGGTGGGATCCAAGAAAAGCAAATTATTTTGAAGAGCCAGCTATGACAGACTGTAGAAGTTGGCAAGAAAAAGGTTCTAAATTCCTATGGGAAGCAGCGAGAGCGAGTGTGAAGGGAGGAGACGCATCTTCAGCCGCCAACAGTGTCTTTCTGCACTTGCTGCCCGGTTGGGAGCGATGACATTGTCAGCACAGCAGCCAGTTTATCAGCATCACGCCTCGCAAACGCCGTTCGGTGACACGGTGACACGGCTTGGGGAGAAACAAAAGGCGGGGAACGCAGGGCAATAAATCATACTGAATATCCTACGCTAAGCCGGGGAAATTTATTGAAACAGCAGTAACGGGTTGTGGCTGTTCACCCGCTCTCCCTCCTCCAGGGAGGCATCTGGCTGTGTGGTGTTACGGAATGCGGCGGACGGTGCCTCTGCCTGCAGCCTCCAGAGCAGAGATACACAACGCGTAGAGATATAGATAGATGTATTTCCCTCAGGGCTTGCGGAGCTCTCCGCCGCCCCGCACCACGGGGGAGCGGCCCCGCACCACGGCCCCGGCCTGTCAGGGGCTGGGGGCGGCCCCTCCTCCGCCTCAGGTCCGGCACCAGACGCCCCCCGGGGCACCCACTGCGGCGGGAGGCTCCTCGCCCTGCGCTGCCCTCCCCTGCCCCTCCGGAGGGACAGACCCGAGGGGAACGGGAACGGCCGCGCCCGCCCGGGCCCCCGCGCCGCGCTCACCGGGCTCTCCCCTTAGGCCGCCGCGCCGCTCGCTGCCGTCGCCCTCTCCCGCCGGCGGTGCCGCCGCAGCCCCAGCAGCACAATATGGCGAGCGGCAGCCTCCGCAATGGAGCTCGGGAAATGAGAGGGGAGTTACATATTCATGGCCGGGGCTGGGCAGGGGGAGCGCGGATGGATGGGGCTGCCGAGAGCGGGCCGCCCAGCGCCCTCCTCCATCCCTCCGCTCCCCGCCCCGCCGCCTGTCAGCGCTCCCGCTGCCCCCCCACACCGCCCGGCCGTGCGGCAGCGAGCGCGGGGGGGCTCCCAGCTCCCTACCGCCCCCCGGTACCTCAGCCCGCGGCCCCTGGAGAGAGCAATGCAGGGGAAAGGGGCCTGGGGGTCCTGGGGACAGCAGGGTGACCATGAGCCAGCACTGGGCCCTTGTGGCCAGGAAGCCAATGGTACCTGGGGTGGGTTAGAAGGGGGTGGTCAGTAGGTCAGAGAGGTTCTCCTGCCCCTCTGCTCTGCCCTGGGGAGACCACACCTGGAATCTTGTGTCCAGTTGTGGCCCCTCAGTTCCAGCAGGACAGGGAACTGCTGCAGAGAGTCCAGCGCAGCCACCAAGATGCTGCAGGGAGTGGAGCATCTCCCGTGTGAGGAAAGGCTGAGGGAGCTGGGGCTCTGGAGCTGGACAAGAGGACACTGAGGGGGGACTCATTCATGTTTACAGATAGATAAAGGGTGAGTGTCAGGAGGATGCAGCCAGGCTCTTCTCAGTGACAACCAGTGACAGGACAAGGGGCAATGGGTGCAAACTGGAACACAGGAGGTTCCACTTAAATCTGAGAAGAAACTTGTTGGGGGTGAGGGTGTCAGAGCCTGGCCCAGGCTGCCCAGGGGGGTTGTGGAGTCTCCTTCTGTGCAGACATTCCAACCCGCCTGGACACCTTCCTGTGTAACCTCATCTGGGTGTTCCTGCTCCATGGGGGGATTGCACTGGATGAGCTTTCCAGGGCCCTTCCAGCCCCTCACATTCCGGGATCCTGTGATTGTGTGGGGGTGGCCATGCTCCCTGAGGTGACGCCGTGCTGGATGGTCAGTGCTGTCTTGTATTTTCCACTCCAAATCGCCTCCCCAACCCGACTGCCTGTGTGGAGCCAGTGGTGCTGGTACCTCCGTGAGGGCGGAGACGGGATGGCGGTGGCCAGGCTGACCCTGGGCAGTGCCTGTGCCTCATCACCAGGTGAAGCAATGCGGCGAGGCTGTTAAATTGTCTTTGCGCAAGAGCGGGTCCACCATTCTCAGGATCAAGCGGGCCGAACCAATGGCCTCTGTCTGGCCTTTGCTGGGCTTTTCTCCCTGAACGTGGCCTCCAAGCTCTGTGGCTCTTCACCGCTTCTCGTTCCTGGCCGCCTTTCTGAAGAGAGGGACATGCCCGCTGTTTGGAAGCTGTGAGACAAAGCCCAACATCAAGGTGCTCTGTCCTATCTTTATATTCCTCAAACAGGGGCCAGGAACTGAAGCAAGACCTGATTGTGCTCATCTTGCAGACACCACAGTTCACATCAGACGTTTTCCAAACATCTTTAATCTCTGGGGCCATTGTACTAAATAAGCATTTGTCTCCTGGTATCCACATTTTAGCGTTTGTTATGTTATGATAGTTTTTTTACGAGCTTTGGGTCTCCGGCAGTGCCTTTATTGGTCTTGTGATTAACTGTTTTATACAGCAGTTCACTTAGTGTAATTAAATCTGGTGTGAGTAAAAAGTGAGCAGAGATCACCTTGTGAGGTGTAAATTGGAATTACTACTTCAGTCTTTAATGACACAGCAACATCCTTTGAGATGATTCAATATGGAGTATTTGGAGCAATTCTATATGCAGTATTTGAAGCTTTACTAGAGTTTTACAGTTAATATTCTCATAATTGGAATATTAACAAAGTCCTGCTTGGGACTTTTTCCCCATTTGAAAAGCTTCACATTTTTAAAATAAATTTTAGCTTGTGTCAGGTTATTCCCGGTCATTCTAAGTTACTGTTTTTATGTGGTAGTTTTCACTCCTCCACACTCCTTGTGACCTGCACCACAGCCTATATAATTAAAGCTTGATAAGGTGTTCAGCAATAACATCTCTGTTTTCTAAGTGAGATCAAACATCTCAGCTAAATCTCAGAGGGAGTCAACTGGGGACAGGTTTTAACAGTCCTTTTTTGTTCTTGATTTTTTTTAAGAATTATTTTTCTTAAGTGGATTGCATTGAGCTCTCTAAATGTTAATGTTCAAAGCTGGTACAGAACAGAAAGATAGATTCTGGTAAGTTCCACTCTTTAGAATGAAACTAGTCAGAATTAATGACTGACATTTTCTTGATGTTTCAGTTGTTCTTCAGTGCCAAGGATAGGAAGATATCGTCTCTCAAGTTATTTGCTGTACCAAAAAGTGTCCTTTGGTGAAAATTGCTTCACTTATTGTCTGCAGTGCTGTGGTGAGTGAAGAAGTTCCTATGTTTGTGTACCACTGTTAGTTATTGAGAATATGGAGCCAGGATTTGCTCAGTGTTGCGAGGGAGTGAGGTGAGAGGTGCAACAAACTGAAACAAGAAGGATTTGGGGTGAATGCAGGGAAAAGCTGTTCCCCACAAGGATGCTCAGCACAGTTTGCTTAGAGAGGTTGTGCCGTCTCCATCCATGGAGGTTTCCAAGACCCAGCTGGTCCAAGCCCTGAGCAGCCTGGTCTGGCCCCAGAGCTGACCTGCTTTGTGCAAGAGCTTGGACTGGGACCTTCTGAGGTCACCTCCAGTCCAAGTTATCCCATCTTCCTGTGATTCTGCACTCATAGGAAGCCTGGGATATGGATAATACTGCATTTCAAACCTTTGTATTTGTAAGAATTTTTGTTCTTTGCAGCTTTCTCTGCAGCAGGTATCAAAAACGGCGCGGCGTGACAGCTGAACAAGCTGTCATCAGCTCCTGCTTTCCGCTGTTCCTGCTGTAATGGAAACATTTATTCTGCTCCTGGCAGCAGCAAAATAATAGTAAAGAAAATCACTCCAGTCAACGGAGACATGCTGTTTCCATGCCCCCCTTCCAGGTAAAATATTTATTACCTGTTAAAGTGATTGAAGGTCACGCATTCACTGCCTTTTAGAAACCGATATATAGACAGAAGAAAAAAGGAAAATAAAGTACTCCCATTTTAAAAGTCTGGAGGCAGGGAACTGTAAATAACACAGAGAAAGTAGGAGAAGGCAGGAGGAAATGTCAGTCTTGGTGTGTTACTCTGCTGTGGTCCATTAGAGTAAAGAAAGATGAGTCTATAGATAAGTGATAGCAAGAGAAAAATCAATGGGTAGTGGAGTGCTAAGGTGAGGTAAAGTAACTGGTGGTGCCCGGACATCGGTAAAATGCTTGATCCTTTTTCCCATGCTGACTGCCCCTGTCAAACTGAGCAAGAGGGATCTCTGAGGCATTTACACTTTGTGCAGGTTACATGGTACGGTACAAAGCGGCTTTCCTTAGGATTGGAGCAGATGCAAGCGAGGCAGGAAGAAAGGACACAGAGATTGTTCCTCTAAACCAACACTGGCCCAGAACGGACATTTTAGCTACATTTTAGATCATTTAAAAATAAAGCAGAGGCAAGCAAGCTGCATGATCTAGAATGAAAAAATGTTCGATGTTATGAATGGGAGAGGAGGGAAATTAAACAGAGTTGCTCAGCTGTAGCTGGGTTCACTAGGCCCACAGTAATCAGTGACAGAGGGTACTTTTTGTGCCAAGGCAGAAATTGTGTCACTTTATGCAGCATTCAAATTGACATCCCAAAGATAATTTTAAGGAGTGATTTCGGATATATTTGCTAACGGTGTAGTAGGTTCTGCTCAGCAGTAATAAACATCTGGAGACATAGGTTTATTATCTGTTTCCATAGGCGGTCATGCATTTGGGATGTTTGTTTATAGATGTGATGAAGGTAATTCAATGTGTGTCAGAAACAGTCAGCGCTGCCATAATCTGTATTAATTTCCTGGATTGAGCAGTAAAATAATACCCTGGAAATGTATTTTCAGAACTTTTAAAAGACTGTGATTTTATTTTGAGACTTGTAGACAAAAAGAAGTGGGGAGGAGAAAACCATGGTATATTAACTACTCACAGAGGCAATGTGAATACATGGGAATTGTAGCAGAATCCGTGTTACTCAAGGGTCAAAGCGCACAAATCAGGGATTCTATCAGCTTTATTCCCTTGGAAAAGAAGTTTTGCATGAGATGCTCCAGGATCTTCAGTATTCATGCCCCACCATCATTAAGTTCTTGCTTTCAAAAAAGGCGCTGGAAACCAGTATGTAGCCAGCATTTGGACAACAAATACTAACTCAAGAGGGAAAGTTAGTGCTAATAACAGCAGTTTGTAAGTCCTAAAAGAGCTGGGAGTAGCAGAGATGGGACTACATAGTAACGTAGTAGATCTTGTTTAGGAAGGGTTGAAAATTTGTTTTCCCCTCCAATGTATCCTAAAAATGTTGCCGTATCTGGCTCTAACGTAACCTTAATTAACTGATGCACTTCTTAGGCAGTGTGAACGGCAACTGATTTTGAGTGAGCAGGGGCGTAAAATCTTTCACCGGCTTTGATAGCAACAGCATCAGGTCAAGTTCTGTAATGCAGGTTGCTTGTCAGAAGGCAAAGACGAGAAAGCGCAGGGTAAAACGTCTCAACTCTGGTTCTGAAAGTAATCACGTCAGCAAGTAAAAGCAGAGGTCAGAGCCAGCCAAGAACTCCAGAAGCAGCTGCAAGACAATGTCACCTACTTCAGAAAATGAAGTTTCAGGCAGTGACCAAAGGATTTTGCCTGGTTAAAAAATGAGAGATAGTTCAAAACAGCAGTACCCCAAATTACAGAAAAGGCTATGCCAATGAAAGATTCGTATATGAAATTCAGATTCTTAAACATTTCAGAAGGCAAAAACCCCAGCTCACTTAAAATTCACCAAAAAAAAGTATTTACAAATTCTATAGCCTTAGGGTTTGTGCTCGAAAATACAATGTTTTCAGAATATTCATACTTTGAGAAGACATGTCTCCTTAGTTCGTGAAATATCTTTAAGGTACATTAAGACATTTGACTGAAATAACAAAGCTGGATAATTAGAGGTATAATTTGTAAAGACATGCTTAATTTGGACTTCTGGAGTGGGGCAGCATGCACTTAATGGCTGGTGTTAATTGTGATTTTGATATCTAGGACAGCATATTAACAAGTGTTATAACAGGGAGACAAAGAATGTAATTATTTAATCAGGTAACGAGACAGCTTATTAAAATATTTTCATGGGGTGGGAACTTTATTTTCGGCATTTCCTTTATCCCTTTAATATGGTAAGAGAAGAGAATTAATTCCATTTATCTAAAACATATTGTTTAGCCACAGTAAATCCAAAGGTAATACTTGTTTCTTCTTGCATGCGCTGCCAAGAAAATGAGAACTGAAGAGACAGAAGCATTTTTCTGCCCAAAGAAGTGACTTTCTGATGGTATTTACAGCCGTTCCGGTACCCTGACATAGGCGTGACTTCACCAGTTCTGCTTTACGTCCTGGTGTAGGTCCTTGCACATGGAGCCAGCAGTCTGAGCCTACTTTCTTGTCCCCTAAGCTGTAATTTCAGAGTACGCGGAAGTTTTTGGCTTGAATTCACTAGTGATTTCATCTCTGAGAACAGAATATTCCTCTTGTCCAGCTTACACGCTAACACATGTGGTTTCCTTGTCGGGCGTTGTGCGTTATGACCTGTTCCATGTAGCTAATGGATATTCAAAATTCAGGCTGTAGAAGATAAATTGTTAAAGGATACCATTGAATTCTCAGAAATCCAGGGCTGGGAGATAGAGAAGTCATCACTTGTTAAAAGCGACTAAGAAAGATGTTGCTCCTCTTGAATACTAAGTCAAATGAGTCTGCTAATTAGGAATATGCTTAGAAACAAAAGCAGAAAAGGAATTCTCTATAGTAACTACTCTGAGACTTAACACTTCTCGCCTGGGAGAACTTTTCCCTTTCCCACTGAGCATTTCTGTTCCCTTTTGAGGGAGATTAGAGACGGGCTGACCTTCTATTCTCTCCAAGCCATGTGCAATAATGATTCCTAATCCTTTCTTCCCTTCTCTGGGGACAAAGTCCCACCATCCCGTAACACGGGTGTCACGGCCAGCGGCTACGCACAGTTTCGTGTGCTACCCATGGCTTCTGCAACTGAGCAGTTGTTTCAAAATAATTACAAATGAATCATTGTAAATCTGCTTTAAAGACTGTTAACATTTCTCCGTTGCGTTTGCTAAAGGAGGATGACTTTTTGAAATACTTTAGTGAAACAGAAGCTGGTCCTGTCATCACCTCTCTCAGTAAATAAGATGCAATCCAGGCTAGGTGTCAAGCTGCAGCTGATTTTCCTCTAACTCCTTTTTTACTGCTTTCTTTACCTTTTGCATTATAATAAGTGGATTGAGGGGAAGGACAATTTGTTAGTGCTTTTATTTGGTTGTTTTTTTACCTTCTTGTTTCCTCAAAATAGCTGAAGACATTTTGCACATACGTTTAGAAGGATCTGAGTAGTCTCAGGATAAAGAAGAATGCAGAACATTTCAGCTCCAGCGCCTAACAGAGGTGATTTGAACAGAAATAGGGACACGCTAAAACCATTTTTACGACTTCTTAATTTGTGATTCAGCAAACGTTTGTAACGTTCTGTCCTCTGCAGTAAGGAAATAAGTGTGATTAACACCTATGAAATGTGATTTCCCATAGGGGAAATTCTGTACACAATGTTTTGAATTTTTTTTTTTTTTAAATTATTTAAAAAATAACTATATATGCATTAAAAATACAAGGTAAAAGGCCTCTCTGAAGCACGGAAGGTGGCAGCATTTGGGGGAATAGCTCTGCAGATGGAGACTAACCCATAATGAAACTGTCTCTTGCATTGATGAACTTTTCCTTTGTGGTGTAGCTGGAAACCCTGAATTTTTCACTGAGTGTTTCTACATTGAAGGCCTAACCCGTAGCTGGTTAATACAGATATTGATACCTAATTAGGTGCAAGTCACAGCATTTTCACAATAGCTGCCAGGTTGATATTTGAGATAACTATCTGGTGCCCTCTTGTGGAGTTTATCACATCAGACCATAGCAGAACGAATGCTCTGTCTTCACAGCAGCAGCAAAGGTCTCTTTAAAGAACGGCACAAATAAGTTTAGTCACATTTATAATTGTAGCTATATTAAACAGATGCAATCAAATATGGAGCTTTTTTTTTTTCTGCACTTATTAGTTCTGCAAAAATAGAGGGGTTTTCTGCAATTATTAGTACAATCCTGGAAGTGAATGGCCCAACCAAGAGCACTTGTGCTGAAGTTGCTGAAGGTTTGTGCTTGCACTGAAAAGCACGCAGGAAGTAAATAAGTGGGAGGATGTCTTGACCTGATATGTTTATAAGGCCATTTTAAACGAGATCAACAGAAGTATACTTTTAAATAGACAGTCGAGGATAAGGACAGAAGCAGGCAAAAAGAGGGGGGAGCAGGGGGAAGAGAAAGCAGGATACAGTTTTAATCATCCCTGGCTTAAGAACCAGTTCTAGCAAATGATTACACCCTCCCTCTCTTTATCCCGTATTTCAAAGGATTTCTTGTAGCACAGACTTATCTTTGTTTGTAGCTGCTCAAAGCATGCGGTCCCTTTATGACTATCATCAAGTGCGGGCTAACTTCTAATTTTTAATGAGTGGAGAAGCTAAACAGATAGTTGTACCATACTTTTCAGAGGCTGGTTAATTTTTGCAAGACTATCCCTGAGCAACGTGTTTCAAATATGATTCAAAGAAGTTTGCTTTTAACTCATTTGGTTTTTCCATTATTTGAACTTTAAGTAGTGACCTCAAGAAACGGTGAAAAATAGATTGATAACAGCTGTCTTCTTGTTCCAAGTCAGCGTGTGACTCACCGAAGCAATGCCGCTCACTTCTTCAGAACACAGCGCTGTTCTCATCAACCTTTTAAGAGCTGGTTCACTCAGAGTCCTGCTGCTGGAGTCTGGGCAGCCTTTGAATTTGGGGCACATAGGTCTGAGCTCTAGTTTATTGGGGGGTGGTGTACATATATATATATATATATATATATATATATATAGCACACGCTCATGTTTCAGTCCAACATATTAAAGAGGATTTTGCAGTTAGTTGCTTTCCAAGGAGGCCCAGCCTGGTTTCCACTTGCACTACAGACCACCTGTGCAAACCTAAGCACCTTGCTCCAGGTTCCTGAATCACTGTCACAGAGGTACCCCGAGGTTAATTTAAGGGACAACAGGGTCCAAAACAACTTTTATTAAACCGGTGAGAAACAGGGTTTTAGCACTACAAAGTGACTTAAATAAAGGTTTGGATATCAGTTGAGGAAAATTATTAAGGGGCAGCAACTAATACAACAGGGGGTCCACAGTGTGTGGCTTCACCCAAAACAATGCCGGAGCCAGCCCTGAGTTTAAGACGAATACACACTTGTCTGAACATGGTGTGGGGTTATTTTAAAGAGATAGACGTACTCGTGGTGAATACGGAAAGTGTACACTCGTGATTCCGCGAGGGTAAATTTATAATACACTCGCAATCCTGCGAGGGTTAATTTACTTACGCGTGCAAATGTGCACGGAATATTACACGTGCTTATGTGGAAGCACGGGAGAAAAATACACTCACGATTGTGCGAGGAAATAATTTATACACGTGCTCGTATTGAGCACGGAAAGTTACATGTGCAAATGTGCACGGAAAGTACACGTGCTTGTATTAAGCATGGAAAGTACGCGTGCAAATGTGCATGGAAAGTTACATGTGCATATGTGCATGAAAAGTATAAATATACTCACAATCCTGCGAGGGTTATTTTACTCACAGCCGTGGCAGTAAGGCAAGCGGCGTCTCCATCCCGGGGGGCTCTCGGCGGCAGCATCTCGCTCGTGCTCCGAGAGACCCGCGACAATGGGTGGAGTCTCAACGAGAATCCCGTTTTTATATAGGCTGATCAGACCTGACTGTAGGCATTCTAGAAGCTTCTCTGCACCCCCACACTGGCTGTGGGTGCCCCTGAAGTCTCCAAACACCCCCCACACTGGCCACAGGTGCCCAGTGGCTCCTGGCGCCTCGGCGCTCCCTTCTCCTGACGGCCCTGGCCAGGGGCTCTGGGGCCAAACAAAAGCAGCTGTTGGCCTCAAACAGCAGAGAGAGAGGGAGATGTGTCTACTCCTTCCATACTGAAGGAGGGAGGGGGAGAGAGGGGGGTTTACATCCTGCCACAATCACCTCCCACACCTGAAGACAAAATAATTGTCAGATAATCTTCTGAACACCATTCTGAATTAGGGATCCATAGTGGACTTCAAGAGGTGCTGGGGGCAGGTTTTGTGTTAGGGCAGAGGTCTAAAGAAGAGATAATTTCTCTTTTTGGGTTCTACCTCTACTCTTCTTTCATTATTTTCAGGCCGAGGGGTGGGAAGGTGAGATCTTGGCTGTGTGTTATTCTTGTTTTTAAAGTCTGTGCTTCTGCTGTTTGGGAAATTCGCGCTTTCCAAACGAGCAGCAGGAACAGTTTAGAGGAAAGCAGCTCACACCTATTCTCTACAGCCCCACACATCTGGTTCCAATTTGCAGTGAGAAATGAGATGTGTAATACAGGTTTATGAACACAGCAGATTATATATAGAGATGTCCATACATACACACGCACGCACGCTGGATGCAGAAGACTTAAACCTTTTGGATTCAGTTAAATGAGGCATAAGGCCAGGGAGAAATAGAGAAATATTAGTATTTGTTATAATGGTTTCCATGTCATTTGTAGTGAACCTGCATTTATGAAGCCCACCCTGCTTCTTGATACAGCCAGATAATGTGGAGTGCCTTGGCGCTGAATATCTTCACACTGTAAGTCAGGAAAGGCAGTTCAGCGCTTGCTCTCGCATTGTTCTTTTTTCCTCAGGTGGAATCTGTCAGAATATGGATTTAGATGTTAACTGGCTGGAAGTGAAGTGTTGTAAAACTGGGGGTTTGTTAAAAGTCGTCAGAATTTATTATTCTCTTTACAACAAGCAGTGCAAAGGCCACAAACTATTTGAGGCAAAGAGGGGAAAAATGGAACAAGCCATTTTTTTCCAGACAAAGAAACCGATGGGTTGTAATGCACAGTCATTTTAAACTTCTGACAGGAGATAATTCCCCACAACATTTGCATTGTGTAGTTGAAAAGTAACAGTATTAATGCATGGTTAAAACTATTCTGTTTCCATTACCCTCTTCATGGTTAGTTAATTGGAAAGACTGATGACGTGCCTCAGGTTCCCTGTCATTATGAATTTAATTTTCCCTATTGATTATTGTCACATATATGAGCAAGTGTGATCAAAGCAGATTATTTACATTACCCAGCGGTGTGGTCTGTTGGGGCAGCACATTTACAAAGCCACGGAAAGTGGTTGCACAGGGAGTTGACGGATTACCACAATGTTTATCATTGTTACAGTCTCAGTGGGAGCCTGGCTTAATCTAATTAACACGACAGTGGGAACACAATGACAATAAAAATTAGAAGCAGTGTAGGCAGTGTGATGGAAGAGAGGAATGGTGGAGGGTGCTCAAAGGTGACTAATAGGTCAAAGAAGGTGGGTTTTTTGGTACTCTTAACGTACAAGCCGGGATCTTTTTCCACACTATGCACTCTAAGCACCTACTTTAGGTATTCTGAATTGTCCTGTCTGTGCTTGCGTGCCTCGGGAGTGACTAGTTCTCTGAGTCAGACCTAAATTAGATGTATAGAGTCAGTTAAAGCTGAAGTCTCCACTTCTTCCCAGGTCCAAACTTGTAAAAGTGAACTACAATGCAATTTGAAGTTGAGCTTAGAAAGCGGAGGAAGAGAAACAGCAGAAGGTGTGAGTCGACAGATTTAACCAGAAAAGCAAAAACCTGATTGTAAGTTCTTAAATCCAGATATTCATTAGGTTGGTTGGTAGGTTGGTTGGTAGGTTGGTTGGTTGGTAGGTTGGTTGGTTGGTAGGTTGGTTGGTTGGTTGGTAGGTTGGTTGGTTGGTAGGTTGGTAGGTTGGTTGGTTGGTTGGTTGGTTGGTTGGTTGGTTGGTTGGTAGGTTGGTTAGTTGGTAGGTTGGTTAGTTGGTAGGTTGGTAGTTTGGTTGGTTGGTAGGTTGGTTGGTAGGTTGGTTGGTAGGTAGGTTGGTTGGTTGGTTGGTTGGTAGGTTGGTTGGTTGGTAGGTTGGTTGGTAGGTTGGTTGGTTGGTTGGTAGGTTGGTTGGTAGGTTGGTTGGTAGGTTGGTTGGTTGGTTGGTTGGTTGGTAGGTTGGTAGGTTGGTTGGTTGGCTGGTTGGTTGGTTGGTTGGTTGGTTGGTTGGTTGGTTGGTTGGTTTTAACTGTTTCAGTTACAATTTTGGAATAAAAAAAATCATAAGGAAAGGAAGGAAGGAGGGAAGAAAGAAAGTAGAACATAATGATTCTGTTCAGGTAGTGATTCCATAGTATTTACGTGACTAAGATGCATATATCACATCTACTTTCAAAAAGAAAGTAGTCACTTTGAAAACTACATCTTCTCAGAGGTCAAAGCTAAACATTTTGAAACACTGTGAAGTTGGTGGAAGCAGGTGGGAGAAAGTTGGCTTTTTTCCCATGAACCACAAAAATCAGTGCTTTTGATAATGGTTTAACAACAACATAAACACTTTGTTAGGAAACATTGCAACAAATCTGCTTCAAACTCTAGAAGTGATTTAAAGAATAGTGTTTGAAACCCGTTCCAGGCGTCCTTAGTCAGAAGCTACGTGGTCATGGGAGGAAATTGTCAGTAGCTACCAAAATATTTGGTGCCACAAGGATAAGCATTGGTGGAAGATTTGTTACATTCTTTTGTATTTACAGAACTGCCTCCTGTGTTTGAGGAACAGGTATGCTGCAGTAAATCACACAAACAGGCGGTTTCAATTCATGAAACTTTGTGGGTTCCTTTTCCCACTGCTTTCAGTGGTTTCTTTTGCAGAAGTCTGGTGGCTTGGTGTGCAGCAGGAGGTTTTGGGGGTAGGAAAACCTAAATCCACAACACAAATACAGATATAGCTTTCACAAACTTCCAGGCTTAGCAAATCTTCTGGTCCTAAACACCTCCAGCAGAAAGAGTTGGGGCCACACCATCTTATTCACCTGGGAGATGTAACATTGCACGGTAGGTTAGTCAGACAATCAACAGCTACAAGTGCATTTTTAGGGAGCTTCATTTTGTCCAAGAAGGCTATAGGAAATAAAACTGTGCCTAAAAAAGTCAGTGATACAGAGTTCTTGGATGATGAAACTATAGAGTGTGCACCCGTTGCCACAAACCAGCTGAAAATAAGTTTTTAATGTGCTTTCTTGTGAATTAATTTACAGTAGTATTGTGTAGCCATTGATCAGAGAATAATCAAACAGGCCACCCTGCAGAAAGGTTTTTCAAAGCAGCAAATGAATGACCAATATCTATGGATTTTTGCTGAAAACATCCTCGGGCTACAAGTAAAAATCCTTCTAAAATGTATGGACCAAATCCAGTCAATGTTGCAGCACAGCATTAGCCAGAAGTCCGAGCGTTCTCTGTGTTGTTCTCTAAGAGACAGCTTATCTTCTTCTCAGCTTCTTGCAGCTTTTTGATGATAAACTAGAAAAATATGATAAAGAGAATCCTTGGAACACTGAGCGAGGGTGAGGAAGTGGTGTGAACGACTTGGCAGTGTAAAAAAAGACAACAGCGAGGAAGGAAATGGAAGAGAAAGTGGTTTGGCCATCAGCTGGTGAGAGGAGGATGTAGAAATGTGGTAATAAAGTGCTATCCCCTTATTGTTTCCTCTTTCATGAATTCTTAAGCTCCTCGGGGTTTGTGCCCCATTCCCTGCCTTTTGTGGGAGCTGGGACAGTGGATTTTTGTCTCCAGATAAAAGAGGTGGAAGAGGATCCATATGTGGAGCAAATTTTCCATCTCAGAGCTGCAGCTTCAGATTGTTCTAATCGCAGCTGGATGACCAGAGAACCTGCTGTTGGGGGGTCAAGTCACACCTCTCTGAACTTCTGCTGCAGATGCAATGGGCCTTCTATGTAAAACACGTAGATTTGGAGTAAAGACGCAAAATCTCTGCTTTTTCTTGCCTTTGCCGAGTGCAGGGACAGTCACTGCTGTGTATTTACTGCTACCTTACTACAGAGATGGAGTAGCAAGGAGGCTGATGGTGTTGAGGAGGCAGATGCGCTCAGATCTATTTGCTTCAACTTCAGCTGGACTCGATTAGGAGAAAGACAGGAGAGGGAGAAGGATTTTGTTGTGGAGGTAAAAACACCAACACTGTTTAGTGCATTTTGTGGCAAGGGTAATGATTGTCAATAAACCAGAGACAACCAGCAGAGAGCTGGACCACGGTAAGTTGAGGATGCTAGGAGTAATTTTGCTTTGTAAAGAGAATTAATTGCCTGGTAAGTCTTCATTAACAAAGCTAAGGTTGCCTCGGAGCCTTGCGGAGTGTAATGAGTGGCCACAACCGAGGTATCTGAAAAACAGGGAGGTAAGGCTTGCTGGGGCAAGAGGGACTTCTCTGCTGAGGGACCTTCCTGGGAAGACAAGGAGGATGTTGTGGGAGATCTCTGTGTAACCAGAACATGAGTAAACGGGCGGGAGAGGGCGCCAGATAGCAAGGAGTAACTTTTGGTGTGCTAACATCTTCAGAAAAGGGGACCAGAACAGCTAGTTTAAAGTTTTGGTTGAGGTTGTATTTTGCATAACCTCAGAGAGGTTATGGACACCTGAACATCTATGATTTTGCTGGCTAGCTCATTCCACATTCATTGCAACAGCCAGGATATATGAATATTGACCCAAAATCTGATTCCTGTCTACAACTCCAGCCTTTGATCCGTTAGGAGTACAATCTTTATCGCTCCTCTCTAATTAGAGGTGTGAAAGCAAACTCAGTAGGAACTGCATAGCCTCCTTTATTTTTATTGTGTCACACTAGCACTTCAGTTGCAGCCACGCAACACCAGTCTCTACAGTGAACTATTGCCTTGTTAAATTAGAAAATTCACTTCCAGAGATTCTAAGTTGATACATTTAGCGTTGGCTGTCTGTGCCCCCAAAATATTGAATTAGACAATACGCAGGTAGGTCACAACTTTGGCTCTGTTTGTTTTCAGGGCTGTGTTCAGGGGGCAGGACACAGGAGCACTGTCAGACAGGGTCAATCGATTCCTTTTGCAACAGCAAATCCAGCATTTACTTGACCTGCACTGAGCAGCAGCTACTTAGACCCGTCCTATCCTGAAATACAGCACGCTTCTTAGAAACATCTCCACGCTTGGCGGACTTTTGCGGCCCTTCACCCATTTGTACAGGTTACCACTTGATGCTAAACTTTTACTGGGCTATGTTTAAATTCACACGTTCAAACGTCTGCTTCACTGCTGTGAAAACCTATTGGCAAGAAGACCTTTGTCCACCACCAGGGAAAAATCTTAATCTTAAGGTATCACCGGGCACCCACAAAATATATATATATATATATATATATATATATATTTTGTCGTATATTGTTTTGGACCATGGACTAACAATGCAAGCAATGCCTTCAGCGGCGAGCCAGCAGCCGAGTGGCTGGCAGCGATAAAGAGAAGGAAGGAGGAGCAAGTGAGAGTTTGACCTCACAACCTTTGTTTAGATTGCTGGTTCTTTTTAGTGTTTCCTCTCGTTATTCTTTCAGCTATTTAGGGAAAGAGAAGGGAACTGTAGCCAAACCATTATGCACGTGTATTCCATAATCTAAACATTTTTATCGTCTCTCTGGTTTTTTTTTGGCAGTTGTTTCAATAGCTATAGAAATATAGCAGAGAAATGGAGAGTGGAGTCTAAAATTTTGCATGATTTTATTCCGGGCAGTGCCCTAAGTAACAGGTAATTGTTGGCAGGATGACGAGGTTGGTTTTGCATGCTGCTTTCAGCCTGCAGCGTGATGCATGTGCACAAAATGAGGGTCGAATACAGAACTTCAGGCAGCGGCCGTGACCTTCACAGCTCAATTATACCATGTAGGCAAAGTCCTTGAAAAGCTTCATTTTAAAAGGCTGTTGTAGAATGTTAATACCCTCAATTTTAAACTCCTGTCTACTTCTGTATTCCTTAATTCTCTGGGACTTG
Organism: Nesoenas mayeri; assembly: GCF_963082525.1. NCBI lineage: Eukaryota > Metazoa > Chordata > Aves > Columbiformes > Columbidae > Nesoenas > Nesoenas mayeri. Next base: position 5,466,378 of record NC_137554.1, read on the forward strand.
GCAGACAACTTAAAGACCACCCAGTTGTGTCGGGTACTTACGCAGGCTGTGCAAACGGGAATGAGAAACTTGGACAAAAGCTTCAATCGCTAAATATCCAGCAAGACATCAGAAATAAAAACGAGACCACTGCTGTTTCTTCTGGTGGTTATTTAGACAGGCGAGCGCTACTTCGCGTATCTGAACGCAGCAAGGGAAAACACGTGAAGGGTGAGACAAAAAAGTTGCTTCAAGGAGAAATTCTGTCTGGATGTAAGTAAAAAAAATCACTGTGAGAACAATTAAACATTGGAACAGGTTGCCAGAGAAATGATAGAATTTCCCTCACTGGAAATACTCAGGGCTTGGCTTGGCAGAGCCTTGGACAACCTATCTCCACAGCCCCGCTTGGACCAGATGGTCTCCAGAAGTCCGTTTCAAACAAGATTTTTCTGTGATCTATGATAATACTTCTAATCATCATGTTTCAAAGTTGGGATAACGGAAGAATGTGGTTATTTTCTCTCATGTCAGGCAAATGAGGATTCCAGGGCCTACGGAAATACTAACTTTATTATGAAATAGAAAAGGAAGGAAGAGCAATAGTTGCATTTCACTTACAAACATTATGGCAACTGGCTGTGGCCAAAACCAATCTGGTAAAGTTGAACTGCGTAGATAACCAGGAGAGTATGGGTTTCTGCTCAAATCAGTGTAAAAAGTAATAAAATGATCTTTTTTCTTCTGCAGAGGGATTCTTTAATGCAATAAATATGCTAGTATGTTCTATACAGTACAGCAAAACTGGTGGACTTGCAATGATGGATGTGTATATGAAAGAAAGCAATTAGTATTATGCTTTCCTATAAAAGCCAAATAACCACTGACTTTTCAATTGCTGAGAAAAAAACAGACTCACCAGTGATTTGATAGAGTTTATCGAATCCAAGTAGATCGTTATTATATAAAAATGCTCAATTTAGAGCAAAAGGAGCTACTGGGTACTTTCTAATTCCTACAGACTGTATTTTGCACTGCTTCTAGAGCAACCCGGGGTGTTCAGGGTTATTAAACAAGTCTTAACCATTTTGAGAGATGTAACAGATACTGCTTGCTTGGCCAGGCACTTCACATCTGTATATGAGTTGCACAACAAAAATGCAGTAGTTAACATAGAAGAATGGATAATCAAACAGAGCCCATTTTATGGACATATAGAATTTTCACAAGATAGTGCAACTGCTGTAAAGTTGCTTAGCTAAAGAGAACCCAAGCTGGGTAACAGGCTAAAAGAGCAGATTACTTGTTACGCACATTAACAACTAGAAAAGCAACAGTAAGCGTAAGAAAATCATTGCAGAGGTAGGTAATATACCGGTTAATTACACTTGCTCTCCTAAAGGACAATGAAAAACGCTGTGTGCAGATATTACCACCCAAATAATTCTTGGTAATAATTAATTGCAGAGATTCTTGCTTCCTGCTTCACCATAAGATGCTTGTTGCGATTTCTATACCAATCAGCGTGACTGTGTCAGAACTTGTGTCATTAACAAATCTATCGCGACATGGCATGTCCTAGAATGGGGGAACTGCCCCTGGTCGTGCTGTTGCCATCGAGTGGGTTATGTCCTTCTCTTGCAAGATGCTCCTTTGTGTGTCTCCTTTTGAACTCTTGCAGCCTGTTCAGCATGCAAGATGGTTTAGCAAGTCCCGTTTCAATCATTGCATATGGCTTCTTGGATAGGCTCCCGATGAGAAGCTTCTCTGTGGAAAATGGAGCCTTGGAACAGGAAGGTTGTGTTTAAACCCCATGCTTAGTCTTAATGAATATACTCGAAATAAAACGCAACCAAAACCATCTGTGCCCAGAAGCAGCAAATCCAGATGTTGCAGGGATTTAGTCCTCTTCTTCGTTAATCATGTCTGCAGGATTGTTCAGCTTCTGCACCATATCCTGCTGTACTTTTGAAGGATAGTTAATAATACATGAACATCAGCTTCCTTGGGAAGAAAGTTTTGGTCACATCTTTGTTAATCAAACGGAAACAGAATTTCTTACTCTTCTAAGTAGAGTCATGCTGCGATTTACTTAATTAAGAAGTAAAAATGACAACTCTAATTTCAAGCTTTTGATGTCTTGCCTCACTAAAGTCTGTTCAAAGACTGTGGGATGCCTTGGTTACCTGAGCTGAATCACCAAATAGTTTGGGTCGGGAGGGATGTTTAAAGTCATCTAGTCCGACCCTGAGAGCCTTTAATGCTGCAAATCCCACCCTATAAACTCATGTCCACCACTTAAAGAAATGTTTTCTTTCTGTCTCCTCAAGCAGGTGTGACTGTTCGTTTGGAGCAGTAAAGAATCCATTGGATCTCCGACAGATGGATTTTCCTCCTGAGTTTTCCGCTGAGGCCAACAGATCGAGCCGCTCCTCCTCGTTTGCTGTTCTGTAGCTGTGTGAGCACCAGGCAATGGAAAATGCGGTCAACTCTGCCTTGATTTACTGCTTTCTATATGCCACCCCTGTTTCAAGGTGAGGGAACAAATCAATGTGACTCGTTCGACAATGAGGAAGCTTGCTTCAACAAGTAATTTGCAAAGGCCTGTATGTTAGCTGCTTTGACAAGAATGTCCTAACGAATTAAAATATGGCCTCTAATGGCAGCTGAGCAGGAGCGATCACCTCTAGCTGTGTTGTTTAACAGATTTCATAACCTAGTGACTCAGTGGAGAAGGAAATGGTGTTTGAATTGACTTGTGTATTTAGTAAACAAGAAGAGTTCAACACATGTAATTTATTTTAATTTACATCTATACAAACCCCTGTAATTACTTGCCCACTGGGACAGGCAAATGGAGTGTGCACAGCTGGAGCTCCAGGAATCCCAGAATCCCAGAATGTCAGGGGTTGGAAGGGCCCTGGAAAGCTCATCCAGTGCAATCCCCCCATGGAGCAGGAACACCCAGATGAGGTTACACAGGAAGGTGTCCAGGCGGGTTGGAATGGCTGCACAGAAGGAGACTCCACAACCCCCCTGGGCAGCCTGGGCCAGGCTCTGACACCCTCACCTGGAACAAGTTTCTTCTCAAATCTAAGTGGAACCTTTTGTGTTCCAGTTTGAACCCATTACCCCTTGTCCTATCATTGGTTGTCACCAAGAAGAGCCTGGCTGCATCCTCCTGACACTCACCCTTTATCTATCTGTAAACATGAATGAGTCCCTCCTCAGTGTCCTCTTGTCCAGCTCCAGAGCCCCAGCTCCCTCAGCCTTTCCTCACACGGGAGATGCTCCACTCCCTGCAGCATCTTGGTGGCTGCGCTGGACTCTCTGCAGCAGTTCCCTGTCCTGCTGGAACTGAGGGGCCACAGCTGGACACAATATTCCTTAATTTATGGGAAATAAAATCAAGAATCACATCTTGAAATTTCTGAGTTTAGGATCGCTATTCGGAATCTTTGTTCTTTAACCAAATGCCCTTAGTCCCATGTCATGTTCTAACAGAGTTTCCTACTTCCTACTGGGTTTGCTGCATCTTTTTACTTTCCTCTTCGTCCAGATCCAGCATTGCTCCTCCAGCCTTCCCTAAGCAGACTCTGGCTGCGAAAAGTTGCAAAGTTGGCATCTAAAAGACATACTTGAAACAGTGGAGGTGACATGGAGATGACAGGGCCAACAGCACTCCCGCGGCAAAACCAGGGAGGGATTGCAGAGTTAAGGTAAGGCAAAGACTCTTGTTGTTGTGAGGTTACTGGTTTCAGAGGAATTTTCTGTTTAAGGACTCATGGTATGCAGAGTGCTTTTCCTTCTCCACAGCCACTGTCTAGAGCTGTACTTGACAGAATCTGTTTATTTGTAATAAATCAATTTTAGAATCTGTTTTTAGAAAGCAGCCTTGACATCCAAGTTGGGAACATGCCCTAAGTACTGAGAGTTTGTGTATTTTGTTTTAAAGAGTATAACTTGCTCAGAATATGTTGACAAGTTTTTGTTTGTACTCCACATTAACCAGGAACCTAAGACACACTGAAGGGGCTTTAAGGATAGAAAAGAACATACTTTCTCCCAAGTGTATACCATTTGCAGTGTACCATTCTCCTAATTTTTGAGGTCCTATGGTAGCAGGATTCTTATGTTTTGCTTACCTAGTGTCTTTAAGGCCTCGCTGCTTAAATCCTCCCACTCAAGAATCTCAGGTGTCAAAAGAGAGAAAAGTTTCAACCCTACATTTACAGCATAGTTTTCATGACCAGCTTCACTCTTTGACAATTAAGAATAAAGAGGTTTTACCCCAAATTTCCTACCTTTCCACTAAAAAGTATTTCTTTTTGAGGAACAAGATCTGTGCTGTTTGGATGTTGAGGATGGAAATTCTACGTTTGTAGCAAAGCTAACGCCCAACTGACCCTTGCATGGGCTACGTTATATTAATATAAATTTACTAAATATGAGTGGAGAACTTCTGAACTCTCATGTGTCACCATTAATGCATTATGAGGATGTTTCATTGCTGAAAAGTTTCAAAAATCTCTCAGATTACAGATCAGCTGCAATTCTGTAGATGGAATTGACATTTCTGAATGATTTGCAACCGAGCAGCCTAATATGATAAATGCCATTTATAATTTGGTATTATATGAGCACTGGTATTCAATGAGTATTCAAATGAATGTGGTTTACATGTTGAATGGTGAGAAAACATAACTGGGAAGAAAATCGGGAGTGAGGAAGGGCGGCAGCAAAGCCTAATCCTGCGGTAGGTTGTGCACTTAGCGGCCTGGTTATGTTTTGCCCTGCAGCACCTTTTACAGAGCTATTGAAAGATAGAGATTGAGACACAAATTCATAATTTTACCACCAGGATACCACCTACTATTGAAATATACCTTTATCTTGCTTTTCCTCTTTCATGAATAGTTCAGACTGTCACCCGTACTTTCTGAAGTAACGAAAATAAGGGGTTTTATCAGATTGATTTATTTGAATAATGACCATAAACACCAGTTTTCTCTCTTCTCTAGAATATAGTAGCACTTCATATAGTGTCTCCACAACACACATTTCCCTTTCATCTTGATATAAAGAAATATTCTTATTAGAGTAAGAACAATCAATCAGTGGAACAAGCTCCCAAAGAACACGGCAGAGTCCCCATCTCTGGGTTTTTTAAGACATGGCTGGATCATGCACTAGATAATCTCGTCTCCCTTTCCCATGAAAGGTTGGGCCAGATGCTCTTTTGAGATCCCTTCCAACCTGTTCCATGATTCGCGATTAAGAATCTATTAAAATCCACTCTTCTTCTGTCTGTGGCTTTTCAGTGCTTCTTGCTTTTCTCTCAGAATTAGGCCAGTAGCTAAAGCACAAACAAATCTAACTTTTTTTAAGGCTATTTTATCAAAATATTATATTTGGCTCTCAAGCCAGAACAGTTGTGATTCTCTTAGAGTATCATCTTCCCTAGCTGGATTTTAAGACCTCCTTCTAACCTTTCAAAAAAAACTCATCAGAATAACATTCTTCTGTGTTATTTTGATGGAAGGGATTCAGAATATATTTCAACCCACAGCCTATCCTGAGTCCTGAGAAAAGGACTGGGTTTATCTTCTGACACCTCTTCCTGGTCCTACTTTCTGCCACCTGGCTTTGGCTTTCAGACAACAATGATTAACAGTTTCCTCTAGGCACAGATAATTATTATTTATTCCCGATGGTTTTTATATTTGCAGCTGTCTTTGTTGATAGCACCTTGTTATCGTGCTTACAGAAGCCAGTGGTCTGAAAATGGTGACTTTCCCTTGGAGAAATTTTATTAGGCAAGTTTTGGATAATTACTTTTCTTTCCCGATGGATTTCATACACATTTCACTTAAATGTTTCTGCTTGATAACAAACTGTTTCTGAGGCAACCAAGAGGTTGTGGGAGAGTACACACAGGGTGAACCCTGCGGTTCTCTCTAAAGCAAAGGGCTCAGTCAAGCGCTATTATGCAGCATGTCAAAGCAACTTGTTCCTTGGCATGTCTTATTTACAATTAGGCAAGTGTTGGCACACGGGAGAAGAAGCCAACAACGTGGCAAAGATTTTATCAGTCCCTCTGATGACAAACGTGCGGTTTATCAGCCCTGTGGTGGGGTTAAAGATGGCGTGTTTGACTACCAGCCGCTGGGAGTTTATTCTGACGCGGTGCCCATTTGCATTGAGAATGGATCTTGTCATGTCTATATCTGCGGCACATCGGGGTGACATCACGGTTCCCTCCGCAGGGAGATAATAAAGAAGTCATTGTGGAGACATCCTCCTTCTCCCCTCCTCCCAAAACAGAGTTGGAGACTGACACAAACCAAGGCAGTGTAGTGGCTTTTTGGGTACGAGAGCTCCCAGTACTTTCACTGGCTGCCTCCTGGGTCTGGACCATGAGTGAAGCTTGGGCGCTGGTGACACAAGAATCCACCTCTCCTCATGTCACACCATCCCAAGCGAAGTCACAGGGGCAGCAGAGACAGATCTGCGTCCCTTTGCTGGGGATGAGCTGCTTCTCCTGGTCCTGGTCGAGTTCACTTCATAGGACAGAAGAGCTCCATCGTGTTGCCCTTTAGAATATAATACAAAGCAGGTGTTTAGAGAAGGAACTTTTTTGGGAGAGTAAAGGAAAACAAACCCTTAAAGATTAGGATTTGATAGGAGGAAAAAGTGGGGAAATATTTGTTTTGCCTCTGGTGGTATTTTTGTTTTGATAGTATTATTTTATCTTTGATCGCTGCAGTGCGGATGAGTCACGTCAGACTAAAATCCAAAACAGCCAGTTTCTTATCTGAGAGAAGGGTGGTTTTGTTATTAAGCAGTATAGAAATAGGATCATTTATATCTGTTCCTGGCCTTGCTCACATTTCTCATGGTATCTTTTTAAGATGCTTAAGATACAAACTTTGCCATTAAAACACAGCATTTCCCTATCTTAAAAGGAAAATTATGGTCTTTAATTAGGTAGCATTTGTGAAATGCCTGGGGATCTTGGGGATCAGGTATTACCAAAGTATAAAATATTATAATTAAAAAACCTATTCGGTTCTTGTTTTGTTTTTACTCTAGCTGTAATTAGACAGGGAGGTTTCCCATTCAGTATGCACACTGACATCTGTTCTTGGGCAAAGAGCTTTTGGGATTTGGCATATTTTCTTCTGCTAAATGATGAGAGAGAATAGCAATCCAGTTTACGGCTCATGAATTTTCCACAGTTTATCTCTCCAGACTCCTGGAGCTGACTCGCGAGTTACATGTGATTGTATGTTATGAAAGGCTTCTCAAATACATCCGATAAAAGATATGCTACACTCAGCGGAGGCCAAATTCTTCTGAGTTAATGCCTTTAAATTGCACAGCAGTAAACAGTATTTCCTCATGGCTGTCTGCTCACACAGCTCAAAGATGTGCAGCAAGCAAACTGCAGCATCCGCCTTTCTGCAAGTGCAAAGCTCTCACACAGACCTCAACAACCAGGTATATCGATCGTAGAATCTGATTCACATTTGACCTCTACAAGTGCTGCTGATTTAGTATTATATTCTCAGCCAAGATGTCTATAGGCTTGTGAAACGCTGTTTTGGTGATGCTCTGGATGAATCCGGTCAAACAATTGCTCCGTTACACTTCAGTACAATTAGTGTGTGCCCAGAGAGTGTGAATTTATATTGTTGCTTTCAATTTATATAAGTTGCTTTCAATCAGCTTTCTTCAAGGAGGCGACAGAACACTGAACTTGATGTAACATACTCTCTTCAATATTTCACCTCTGATCAAGTTTAGTGTTCATTTAAATGTTTTAAGATTGAGCCCAAAATTTTTAATCACCATATGATCCACCGAGTGGCAAAATATTAAATGTCCTTAATGGACAATCTGTGTAAGTGAAACTTAGCGAAGTTCAAAACAATTTCACAGCAAGCTCAATCAAAAGTATTTAAGTCTAAAATACGTAACTTCCAGCTGCTGTCAATCTCCATCATGTTGGCACAACCCATATCCATTGCAACTCAGCTACTCCATACTAAACATACCAGGCACAATAATGTATGGCGAGCTGCCCATTCCTGCCCAACTGAATTACTGACTCAAAATGGGAGAAAATGCCTTAGGAAGTCACAAATGGTGTAAAGGTTCACTGAAATTATTATTCAGAGGCAAGAAAATTGGGATAGCTGTTCCGTACTATCTTGCACTGCTGTGCCAAGGATCTGCAAACTGATGCTTTTGCCCATTTTAGCAAGTTGGTTTGATCACTGGAAAATATTTGATGAAGTAGCATGCATTTTATTGCCTGCTTGTGTAGGTTTATTGTTCATCCTGGCATCACAGATCAATAGCATCCTATACAAGCCGCCAGGATTCCCAGTAAGAGGCTGACCAGAGTGGGAAGATACGGCCCCAAAGGTTGAGCCATATGAATCCTACGGTGTCTCAACATCCCTGGTAGACGAAGGTGCCCTATTTGAAGGATATTTTAAAATGACAGAACCATTTTGGTTGGAAGAGACCCTCAAGGTCATAGAGTCCAACCATAACCCACCCTGGGCACTGCCCCATGTCCTGAGAACTTCATGTCCGTCTGTCCAACCCTCCAGGGATGGTGACTCCAGCCCTGCCCTGGGCAGCCTGTTCCAATGCCCCACAGCCCTTTGGGGAAGAAATTGTTCCCAGATCCAACCCCAACCTCCCCTGGCGCAACTTGAGGCCGTTTCCTCTGCTCCTGGCGCTTGTTCCTGGGGAGCAGAGCCCGACCCCCCTGGCTCCAAGCTCCTTTCAGGCAGTTCAGAGATCAGAAGGTCTCCCCTCAGCTCCTGTTCTCCAGCTGAACCCCCCCGGTCCCTCAGCCGCTCCATCACACTTGTGCTCCAGCCCCTTGTAAAATGCTGAATATTTCAGGTGGACTTCACTCCCATTGCATGTACCACATGTACAATCAAGTAGGACACCTTCCTGTGTAACCTCATCTGGATGTTCCTGCTCCATGGGGGGATTGCACTGGATGAGCTTTCCAGGGCCCTTCAACCCCTGGCATTGTGTGACTGTGTGAAACATGGAAGGGTCTAAGTGTGTCTCCAAGAGGGTGTGGATTTTGAGACGAGGGCAGCAAGAGGAGCCAGCAGCGCTCTGCACGTTGATGAACCCCAGTTGTGCCCCAGGCGCACCCCTCAGAGGGCCGTGTCCCTCATCTCCTCCATCACCGCTGCTGGAGCCTCCTGCCACCTCCAGCTCCAAAACTTCGCAACCCCGTGGTTTCCAAGGGGTGGGGGAGAGAGGGAAAGGAGGCGTGGAGCGGGGCCAGAGGACCCCTCCTGCTGCCCGGGCCCTCCCGCCGCCGGGCCCGACCTCCTCTGGCGGCGGCGGGCGGGGGGCGGCGCCTGCGGGAGGAAGCGGCCGGGCCGGGCTGGGTGGCGGCGGCGGCAGCGCTCCCCGGCAGCATGGGCGGCTCAGCCTCCAGCCTCCTGGACGAGAGCAAGTGCACCTACATCCGAGGTACGGCAAGGCGGGGGGGACACCGAGCGGCCGGGCATCAAAGCCCCCGGGGGGCGAGGGCGGGAAACCCCGGAGCCGGGCTGGGCACCGGGCAGGGCTGCGCCGGCTGGAGAGGGACGGTGTCCGAGCGGCTTCGGGCAGGCGGCTTTTTAACGGTAATGCGTGATAAATTCCCGAGGAGTGGGTTATAACATGCCCAAGAGTAGACGGTAAAAACTTAAGAGTGTGGAGAGATGCGACGTGAAACTGTCTGTGTAAAAACTTGACGAGAGTGCGGAGAGATGCGATGTGAAACTGTGTGTAAAAAACTTAGGAAAAATGTGGAGATGCGACCCAAAACTGGCCGTGTGGCACTAAGGTCCCAATTCGCCAGCACCCAAAGCTTTGAAGGCACTGGATTTCACCAAAGTAGATCGGATTGAGACTGTGTGGGTTGATTTTTTTGCAGAGCCCATTGAAGGCAGTGGAAAAACTGCTAGGTGGATATTTAGGTAAACTTTGAACATGTGTAAGAGAAATTTTTTATCCCGTTGAAGTATTAGGAGAGAGAAACCAACAAAAAAATTACTTTAAATTTATGCATGTTACCATTAAACTGCTAAGGAAAAGAGCATAATCCTGTATTTGGGGAGGTATTTGTGTTCTTTGAGTAGCTGAAGATAAAACATCTTGGTCCTGCCTGTCTACCCACACTCTTTATCAGCAAGGTAGCAGGTATTTACAAATCAAATGTGAAGGCTGGAGATTTACAAGCAAAATAAAAGTTTGCATGTGAAAAGAAAGCCCCGTTCCGGTGTTTTACGTATGATGGATGTGAAGCCAGCGAGAGCCCTCGCTGCTGTGGACTTGGAGACCAGCCTGGGCACCCATGATTCAGCCCACGGGGCCACTCCTGGGTGGTGCCCACAGCCTTTCTTTCTGTTGCTTTGCGATTTTTTATGCTATTTTGTGGTGTAGAGGGAGTGCAAATGTTGAACCACTCCCCTCTTAAGACTTTTGGAAGCACAGTGGATCTTTCAAGACATTCCCATAGCGGGAAAGACATGCAAATATTAAACAGCTTTCACTCGAAAAGCAATCAGCAAAGCTGCGGGCGTCACGTGTGGAGATTTTTTGACAATGACCCCTCAGTATCATAATTTTCTGCCGTTAAAGGTGGTTTCAGGTCCCATCACAGCCACGAGGGCGCAATCCTCATAGATTTATGGTTTTCTTTACACTCATCCCTGTGCTGCAGCCAAAATTGCACTTGCAAAGTTCAGCATTTCAAGTTTTCTGCTCCCTGACTGAGCAGAAAACTGAGCAGTTGTGAGCACCTGAAGGGGCTCATGTCTAATTACTGAAGGTAAAAAAAGAAAAAGTGGCATATTCAGGAAGCTTATTAGTTTCTTCACAGCTGTGCAAGAGGAAATCATGCTGGTCTTTGCCCTGGACATCATCTAGAATTAGAATGGGGAACTCATGTCAGAGGGTTGGGAAATCCTTATCTGTTCAGACACGTGTGGAACTAGATGGGGTGTGAGTATGTGACGCTGCTGTCACTGCGAGGGAAGGTGCCTTTCCCTTGCCAAGAGCCGCGTGGCTCCGCAGACACATCTCTAGTTTGCCTGTCACTTCTTTGCAGAGGCAAGTAATAAAGTGAAATCATTGCGAAAAATCGGAGTAAAACACTGTGCTTATCCCAAGTCTGCCGTTCTTGCTTTGAAAACTAATTACTGAGGCACTTTATACGGAGGCTGCCAGTAAATTAGCACTTCCAAGAAAGAAAAGGAATCAGGTAGAGCATCTTAAATCAGAATATGAGTGTGGTCCAGCCAGCTCGCTAAACCTACTCCTCACGTGGAGGCTGAAGTCTGCAAGATTTAGACCTTGCTTATTTTACACGTCTTAGACTGACAGATTTCCAGAGCAAGTGCCGTGGTGAGCTCTTCTCGTCTGAGGAGGAAAAAGGCAGAATGGCCAATTCTGTAGATTAAGCAGCACGTTTTTTTGGCTGGCTTTGTAAAGGTTAGGTGGGTTTTACTGGGGGACTGGGAGTTTTGGTGTTTGGTTTTGTCTTTTTTTTCCTCCAAAGGTGATGCAGGGAGATCCTTAGTAAAAAGGGTAGGGAGATAATCAACTTTTTGTCGGTAGAACTGTGAATCTAAGTGCTTGAATGGGACAACACTGGTGAAGGCAGATGTGCGACAGAGGCTGAAGGATGCTGCAGCCAGCGACGTTCTCCAAACTTGGTGCATTTTGGGATGCTCACTCACTTTGCCCCAAATATCAGTAGCCTCAAGACAGGAAATCCTTCAAGTGCAAGATTGGTCTAGATCATCTCTAGTGCTCCCTCCCACCGGCATTTTGGTAAACACACCAATATTTGTGATTTATGCATCCTGGTTTTGGCACCGCCCTCAGCGTAGCTTGGCAGGTGGCTTGTGCATCCGTCCTTGCAGCAGAACCTCGCTGCGATTGACCACCAGCACCTTTTGAGTTGGGATGGCAGAAATAGAATTCTGCCACGCTAACTTCAACCTGTGGCAGAGAAAATTGTGGATATTTGGGTGGGACATCAGCTCTGCAGTGTGCTGGGCTGCTCCCGGCAGGGGGTGCCAGCCAAAATTGCGTGGGGCGGAGTTAAATACCACTGCGTGAAGCCGTTGCCCCTGTGTTGTAAAGCCTTGTGGTTTATTTAGGCAGCATTTAAGCTAAAACACAATATAACTAATGGAAGTGAGGGCTAAAGGGGTAGATGCAGTTTTCAGCAATAAACCGATACGGCGCTTTCATCGCCATCCCTATAAATCCACAGGCTTTCTTATTTCCAAAAGTCTGTTTGCTCGCGTTGCTTGAGGGATGAGAACAAAACAGGGACAAATATTATGCGATGTGTAAAATTATGTAAAAAATATATGTAAAAACGTAGGTGTAGGTGTCTGTATGAAGCACTGAGAATACAGCCCTCGGCACAGGGTGAATAAGTACAGGCCTCGTTGGACCAGTCGGAGAAATGAATTTCAGAGAAAATCCTGAACGTATCCAACACGGAACCACTGTTACTGGATGCAAAAGCTGGGATTTCCACCTCAGCACCTGTGCTTTTAAGGAAGAAGGGGTAGCATGGAACTAGCCAAACTGCAGATCCTTGAGAGCTCGATGTACTGGTACATGGGGCAACAACTTGGGCTGCACCTGAAAGTCAGAAAATATAATTATTGATGTGATAACATGTGTTTTCTCTAGAAAATAATGCCTAAGAAGAGAATGTACGATGCCAAGGTGTAATTTTTCAAGCGGTCTTCACTAGTCTGTTAGTGGTGCAATGCATGTGAGGCTGTGTTTGAAATGTATGGTTATTCCTCTAGGTTTTGTACTGAGCCCTTAGAAAACAAGGAAGGTCTTCTGGAGGAGAAAATCCTTCTTTGTAGGTTTTTGGTGGGGCTGCATGGGAATTATTCAGGGTGCCAGTGAAACAGATGGAGTTTAAAAAATGGCAGTAATAATTAGGAGACTGGGAACTGGTCATGTGAAAAGAGTTTATTAACGAAATTCATGCTTTTGGTTTGATGAGGCATGGGCTAAACTTGTGATGGGAGGTGTTTGTTATGTGATTTGTCTAATGATATCTAATGAGTGTTACACCCAACAGGGAGCAGTACGAGGTGGCAGTGGGGAGTTGTGGGCTCAAGGTGCAATCATGAAATTGGGGAAAAAGATGAAAGTGCTTGTTAAAACCACATAGTAGGATGCCCTGAGAGACTGTGCCGCAGGTTTCAAGATTCTTGATAGAAAGTTTTTGCTTTGGGTCTCTGGTATTAGGCAAGAAACAGTTGTGGAAGCAGATCTCACAGCGGGGAGAAGGGAGAAATGGCCCTGAGGCGCTCACTCATTTCCTATTTCTGCCATCCCAGCAGCAGGGGACCAAACTGTGCTGTTATGTATGGTCTGTTAGGACCACATTTTTTTAAATTGGGAGAGGTGGACAGATTTCAGGCACCCAACGCTGGTAATTTCAACAGGCCCATCTTCAAAAGAGTTTAGCATACAAAAAACTGCACTTCTCTGAAGGTTGTTTTATTGTTAAAGATGCTCAGCGTGCTTGACCACATCCAGTCGACCCATTGCTGTAAACCTCAGGCTGCCCAGAGGATGAGGCTTTGTAGTAATTTGCTTTTGATTTGTTTGTTTAAATGCAGTTTTTCCTTCTTCCTTCCCTTCTTTTCCATCTCTTTTCCTTACAGCAATGGTGCTGTCACCCTGTGGGTTTCCTCATTGTTCGGGGCTTTTTTCCAAGCAAACCTTCCAGCCATTCTTCTTTTCATTCGACAGTGAAAGCTATTACTTCACGTCTGTAAGAAATTTCTTCCTAGCCATTTGTTTTGCCTATGGATTTCAGTATGGTACTAATTAAGACAGGTTTTGGCGGGTTTTTTTTGCACTTTAGAGGTGTTCCTACAAAAAAAAGCAGAGAGACTCTTCCTATTCTGTCAAGTTTTAGAGACTGAAGAGAAGCCTGATTTACTCTTTACGTAAAAGACAAGGTAAGGAAATTGGTCGCTAGCTATACAGGGAACTGAACAAATATCATCAGTTGTATGGAGATAAGTCCCAGTGACTTGGAGGGAGATAAACCAGGCCTGATGCAGCTCTGGAGGGAAATTCTCACCAGCAGCCACAGCCATGAGCAGCGATGCTGGAGGGTGGAAGAATAACTTGGAATTAATTGTGGAAAAGTTGGCCTGTTTTGGACAGCCGCTCAGGCTGGATGTTGGATTTTCTGCTTGAAACCGTCGCGTAGCCCTTCTGGTTTTAATTTGGTGTACAGCTGCAAGTATAACTGGGTTTTGTAAAAAATCTGGCTACGCTTGGTGGTTTTTCTCTCAGCCTGTTACAAGCTACATCTCGCTGTGTTTTGGAAATCCTCTCTCTTTGTTTTCTGCAGGTGAGCGTGGCTGTAGAATCCGATAGAGCAGGAGCGCAGCGTCTCTCTGGACTTGCCAGCATCTGCTTCAGAGCTCTTAGAGGGCGCTTTTCATTTCCGCGTTCTGAGGTTTATGACAAAAGCTGATCTGATTTTTCCGCAATTCCCAAAATCTAAGGAAGGGGCAGAGTAATATTTTCTTTTACAAACACAACTGAATCCAGAGTTCATGATTGCGGGTTAGCACTTGACGAGTGCTATCTAGTCCAATCCAACTAGGCGTAAATACCCATGGAATGAAAAAATGAAATGAAGTGGGTAGGAACTACAAATTTCAATATGTATATGAGTTTCTATTCTTCATTATATTCACCTTGCTAAGTGTCCAAGTTCTTGAAGACCTTAAGAAATGAGATTTCAAAGAAAAATCCTATTGGCTTTACTTGCTTTCTGGGAAGTTCTAGTTCTCAGAGAGGTTGTTGCTGTTGGAGCCAGTGGCAGATTTTCACCCTGTAGTTTCAATAAATAGTGCCTGTCTGTGTCAGAAAGGATAGGCAGCTTCTCTGTGGCTCTTACATTCTTTAATTCAGGGGGCTGGGTGCTTTAGCTTTAGACTAAATTCAAGTAGAACGTGTCCAGGGACGTGATTGATGGGAAAGGTATTTGCCGCCCAACTGGAACAGAATTTATTGTACTTGGTAACTTCTGAATGTGAGCTCTGATCATCTCCAGCTCCCTTACACCAAAACAAAACATATTGCTTGCACAAAACCAGCCCTAATGATGATGTGCTACGTAATGCTTGCTACAGAGCCCAGGTTTGAAAACTGAATGGTGGGTTTTTTTCTGGGAAATAAGGGTTTTTATGGGTAGTATAAGTGAAAGGAAATCGCTGGGTGGTAGGGGAAGGTGTGTGGCTTTTAAAATCTTTTTCTGCTGGCTGTGTAGAAAACACAACGTACGATGTTGAATTAAGCAAGGGCATCAATGGAGGGAGCTTCGTCTCAACAGAAGAACGGAGAAATAAGCTCACGTTTGCCCCAAAACCTGTAATTGTAAGCGTGGATTCAGCTGCTCTTTTGTACTTGCTATTTTCCAAAAACCTTGAAGATTGGAGGTTCTTTAATTAGCACAGCTTGGTCACAAATTAGAAGACAGTCTTTGCATCTGATAAAAATGTTATTGATACTAAGGGCAGGAAAAAAAAGCTTGGAGATGATGAGAACAGCTTCGTTGTCAATGCCTTTGGGCAGCAGCAGCTGAAAAGCCGGTGTCTGGATCGGGAAGGACAATATTCGTAAGCAATGCGGTCCTGGCTACTTTTAAAGTACAGCAGCCTTTCCTCCTACAGCTTTTCCCTTTGCATATAGTAAACATAACTGTTCTCTTCACACTTAAAGAACAATTACAAGTGGCTTCCAGTTTTTGAACATGTGTGCAAGCATTTTAGTTGCTTTTGCAGTTAAAAGACAGTGACAAAACGAGGCCAACCCTCCCATAAAAGCAAGATTAAAGCTTGTGGAAATGCCTCAGACTTGTGTGAAGAAAGGCTTGGCCTGTTTGGCTTTTCTGAAAACTTTATCCTCTATTTTTTAATTAACGTTACATATTTTTTAAAAAGTTTGATGCTGATTCTATACTAATGCTTAACTTGATATGCATAACCAAAGGTTTCTGTGAATTAGTTTCTCCAGGTATTTAATTAAGTGCTAATCTTTGAAATCATAAGCCTTTAATCTCATGCTTCTGTGATAAGATGTTAGTTAATACCTGAACCACGAACAGTTGCTCGGACACTTTGGATAGTGTTAAAGCTTTAAGCCTACTTATTAGGCCATTGTAGCACTACTGAAGTTATTATTTAGTTATTGCATCTATTTTTTTAAAACAAGGTAGTTCTCTTAGCTACCAACATCAGGAAGTAGAAAACAAAAGTGAGTCAGACTCTTGGGTTCTTCTGGTTAGATGATTAAAAAGTTAAAAGCAATATAGTTATCAGAAGTATGTAGATTATTGGGCTAGATGATGTTTTGAGGTTCCTTCCAGTCCCTAACACTCTGTGATTCTGTGATTTTTGTACGGTTGAGATTCTTCTAGGAAATAAGCCTAATGAGGAATAGAGCAGGTGATTTATTTTTTCTAAATACATTTTCTGATCCAAAAATACTTATTAAAAATAACTTTTTGATGTTGTTTGTGGTGGTCTTGATTTGAAGCCTGTTCTTCTGCCTTACCCTGAGCAGCCTGGTCCCTGAGGAGTGTGCAGATGCTATGGAGGCTTGCATTGCGGATGATGCATTTGGTGCCAAATCAGCCGAGCGTCTGTCAGATAGTTTTCTGCTGCTTGTGTGGCGGGTCCGCTGCTTTTGGGATTCATGCAAAGTGAGCAAGTCAGCTGGTCCTTGGGTTGCTTTTTTTTCTACGTATTGTGGATTAAATGGTGAATGTGGTGCCTTCTTGTTATGGTGTCTGTCCAGGTGGCATCGCGTGTCAGTGCCCAGACTGTTTCTGGGCTCTCCACTGACAACACCAGCAAAAATGATAGTGGACTTGTAAGGAGATTGTTGGTAATCATAGAATCATTTTGTTTGGAAGAGACCCTCAAGATCCTGGAGTCCAACCATAACCCACCCTGGCACTGCCCCATGTCCTGAGAACCTCATCTCCGTCTGTCCAACCCTCCAGGGCTGGTGACTCCAGCACTGCCCTGGGCAGCCTGTTCAATGCCCAACAGCCCTTGGGGGAAGAAATTGTTCCCCACATCCAACCTCAACCTCTCCTGGTGCAACTTGAGGCCGTTTCCTCTGCTCCTGGCGCTTGTTCCTGGGGAGCAGAGCCCGACCCCCCCTGGCTCCAAGCTCCTTTCAGGCAGTTCAGAGATCAGAAGGTCTCCCCTCAGCCTCCTAATGGTGTAAGACAGTTCACAGCTCCCCAAAAATGCCACTGTTTTTTCCAGGTTCATTCCATATTGTGCTTCGCAGGGTGATGCACGTTTGGACTGCGGCTCTCACTCATTGCAACAGGCAACTTGCAGAAAAGCTCGTCTACGCCTGAATTGCACATAAGTTCTTGTGCGAGGGACGTGCTGGTCCTCACAAAGAGGTTGGTGGTATTACACAAACAACGTAAGGCGATCCTTGTTTGTGGTTGTTTACTGTTTAAGCAGGCAGAGCACACAAAGGCAGAGCCAAATGTCTAGAAAGTGGGGCCGGGGAGTGCCAGGACCAGGAGGAGCCGCTTGTGTCCGTCCCCAGAGCACGGCCAGGCCTCTGCCGCCGTCCCAACCCCGCTGGGTTAACACCTGGGGTACGTGCTGGGGACCAGCTCCTCGTCGCTAAATACTTGCCCAGCCAACCTTAGGAAAAAAATGCCTACAGCTTCTTTCTATTATAAAAACATCTGGGGTTTCCCACAAAGGTTTATGTTCCCCAGGTCAAGGTAGCTGCAGATTTTGCTGAGTTCACAAACCAGCTCTGTCTGCACATACAATTTCTAAAAAGCCCCCTGCTTGTTGCCTGTGGTGGATCACTTGCTGGAGTAATGTCTTCCTGGATTTACTACTGGTTTTTAGTTGGGATCCCAGCTTAAAAAAATTGCCCTTGTGCACTGCATCTGCATCTGCAGCCTGGCAAGGAGCTTTTCCTTTTTTCAGAGACGTACGGGCATCGTTGCTTCAAATTTACAAAAGATGCCACCACCCTCCTGGAACTCAGCATCAAGCTCACTCACCTTTTTAGCTCGTGCTCTTCTTCAGCCCAGCTCATCTCTTACCTTAAGAAGCGATTTTTAAAGCTTTACGTGGTATTTTTGTCCTCTGCATGAAACCACGGTTGCTATTTGTGCTGCTATTCTCTGCTGAGCTTGGTCGCTGCGTTTGTGACCCGATTCCTGAAGCAGCATTGGGGATGTTAAGTATCTCAAATGAACGTTGTCTTAAGACCAGCCTGCTTTTATCGAATGTGATACAGAGGATCCTTGCATACTTTCACTCGATATTCCACATATTGTAGCGGTCGCACAGAAGGAAAAACAAGCTTTCATCGTCCCCAGGCAAAGATTTAATGGCAGAGTCTGTGCAAAAGGAAAAAAAAAAAGCCTTATTTGCTCTTGGGATATTCTGTAAGTAATATCATTGTCTGCAATTTAGTCTGCCAGACACTTTCCACTGTTTTCAGTTGCAAATGAGGCTTTCCCAGTCTTCAGCTGCTCAGACCGAAGTTTCCATGCTGCGTGCCTGCCTCAGATTGCATTTTTGAGAAAACTGCGGCTAAAATGGATGAGTTGGTTTGTTGGTTTTTTTTTGTGAGAATTAATCTAAAGAAAACGTGTTTTTCCTTTCTCTGGATGTTCTGTTGAACAGCTCAGGTATATCCTGCAAGAGGAGGGAAGGGGCTGGGGGATGTGGAGCTGGAATAAGGGAAACCCGAGGTGAGTGGGGGGGGTTTCTAACCACTGCTGGGACTTTCCTGCTGAACTAAACCCTGTTGTTGCCACGTTTGCCCTCTGTGCAGTGTAGCAAATAACTGCGAAACCCACAGCTACCAGCAGCTCTTCACCCCTGGAGATGAAGGCGATGCCACAAAGCCAACACAACTTCCAACCATAAGCTTTGAGCTGAAAAGGTCCAGGGGTCTGAAGCCCTGAGCTCACCGCTGATGCTCGAGGGAGACCAGGATGCAAAGGCAAATTCTGGTGTATTTTTCTGTTGGCTTCATTCGGTAGGAAACCCCAGATTTGTTGTTTGGGTTTGGTTTTTTGTTGGTTTTTTTTTCCCTTTTGAGATTTCCTGTACACCTGCCAAGCTACAAAGCGCAGTGCAGACATCAATCAGCTGATCTTCCTGCTGAGATGCTGTGCTACGTGGTGGTGTTTTATTTCATATATGAGGAGCTATGGCTATGAATCTGGGGCTTGACAAACATAGTGCTCAATTTTTCAGGGAATCAGCCCTTTTAATGCTCTCCCCAGATTTCCAGCTGGGCTCTGTTGTGACCGCGGGTGCTCAGCACTTCTGCAAATCGGAAAAAGGAGATGGCAGGAGCCACCTGGGAGCTTCTACTGTATGTGACATATGTTTTACCCATACTGTAGCAGGCACAGAAACAGGATCTAGTTCTTCAATGTGGCATTTACCTACCTTAAATATAAATCAAGTCCCTGCTGTTTCCAGCTCACCACACCACTAACTTTCAGAGCTCCACAATAAATGGGGCACGTACCGTACTTAGGAGATGGAACTTTTCAATGTGATTTTAAAGAAAAGGGATTATCTGAATTAAAGATATAGAGGAGACGTAAGTTCTTGTTTTCCATGTGCTTTTAAAATGTAGTCATAGTTGTTTAGTTCTTTGTTAGTGTTTTTACCAAGCTTGATAATTTGCAGTGGGCTTTCCAGCTATGGCCAGGAAACAGGGAATCGGCTGGAATTTCCTTTACCCCTCTGGTGGCCCACAGAGAAGACCCTCATTGAAGTCCGACCTACATCTGTAAGGTGTTTGAAGCCCATGCCAAAGTCTCAATTCAGCCATCACAATGCATTCAATAGAAGAAACTGATCTCTAGGATGTTCAAAAACTTTTTGAACTGTAGAAACAAATCATGTGCTAAGTAGAAAATGATGTTAATAACGCTTTCATCAGCCTTTTATCAAAAACAGGCCCAAGCAAGGGGAAAGAATGTCAGCGTCCATGTGGACTGACGCAGGATTTGAGCCCCTCTCTCTTTGGACATCAAAATCAAGGCAACTGGAAAACTTGAATCCTAATTTAACCGTACTTCTAGATGTGTGATACTTCACCAGTCTGCTATATTGGCCATGCTGCATTTTTTGGGCCCAGTGTTAGGGTTCATCTCCTGTTTCTCTCATTCCTTTTGAGATATTTTAATTAAGTGGTGGGTGCTTTGCTTAGGGAATGGCTGCAGTGTCCTTGCTTGGTGTCACGGTACGTGATTGCTGTGCCACCGGAGGGACCGTGGGTGTTTTGTTAGCACAGCAGTTCCTTACGAATTCGATTGTCCTTGTTACAGGGTTCCCTCAGAAGCTGTAGAATGAAGGTCCCTGTATTGTTATATGTATTTCACTGTTCTTCACCAGAGCTTCAATCCCTTCCTCCTGCTCTTGCGTTTCAACTGTTTTTTAGCTGAGAGCAGGAGGGCCCAGCAGGAAGCAGCTTTCAAAAATGTCCCACCCGAAATCTGTGATAAAAGACGCTTCTGTCGAAGACTTTGGAGATGGAGCATTTGGGGCTTGATGTGTTTGTGATGATTCCTTGTGAGCTGTGGCCAAGTAGTGGCGATAAATCCTAAACTGAAGCAGCACTGGGATTTGTTGTAGGAAGAAGTTGTGTCTGAAGTGAAGAAGGATGGCCCCATCTGAAGTTATCACCGACTTCCCTGCTGATGCGTGGAAAAAACACAGAGCTGCTCAGCACGTCACACCAGAATGGGGATGTCTCAAACCGATACCACACTGCGATACTAGGGAGTTACCAACATAAACAGACACACAAACCCAATGAGCATCAAGTACTATGTGGTCATTTTGAGCAAGAGCTTGTGGTTGGTTAGTTACTCATCTTGCTACGTGGTTTTTCCTTCGCGTGCCTTAAATATTTAGGCAGCAGGAAGTGTGGTCAACTGCCGAGTCGCTGTGCTCTCCCCGTCACGCTTGGCGCTGGCAGGTGTTATTTTTGTGCCTGGGTTTTTATTATTATTGTCTGCAAAAGAGCAATTTTTTAAAAAGAAAATCCAGCCGCTTTGATAGCAGAGGCGTCTAGAGTTCTGCTCTTGGGACGCTGAACCAAAAATGAATCTAAAGCCGAATTTGAGGACGCTGTACAGAATGTCAGGTTGAGTTTCTGTGAGCGTAATGTATAGATGTGTAGGCTGAATCGATGCCAGAGACGTGAGCGTGCGCAGCCTGGGGAGGATGGGAAAGCCGTGTGGCAGATGGGGCCCGTCTCTCTGTTTGTAGCTTTAGCTCCTTTTGGATGGTGGGAATGGAGACATCTGTAAAAACTAATAAGTCCCCTTTCCTTCCAGAATCAGGCTATGAGTTTTCCAGCTGTTGGCTAATACAGGTTTTCCTGTCGAAATAGCTTTTGTCTGATGTAAGTCTAAAACAATATGTTTGTGGTAACTGCAAATATTTCTTTGTCAATTCTGTCCCCTGTTAGTTTTAGTCGTAAATCCAAGTATTTCTATTCATTGTTGCTTCTCGCAGCAGCTGTTTGATTTTTAAAACCTTACGAAGTCTTCCAAGAAAGTGCACGCTGCTGATAAAATGCAGCATTGCTTATATTCTGTATTTTCCTGTATTGTGTGGCTAATTTTCTTTTATCTTCATAGTGGATTCTCAGGATTACAGAACACACTCTTGCTTTCCTTCAGAAGTCCTGTCGTCTCGATTAATGCAAAGACAAGCCCAAAACATTGATTCATGTGGCTCTTGGTTATACGGTTATACAATAATACGGACTGTGCCACGTATTTGTCAGCTGACATCATTCTATATACATAAAACATGCCTTGGGATCTTTTTTTAGATCTGGAAAGTTTAAAGATTAGCTAATTAGGCATCTCTCTGATGTGTAATTATTCCAGCCTGAATAATATGTTAAGCAGAAGAAATGCCTTTTATATACAGTAGACATGCAAAGGAGAGTGTATGTTTAAAAAATGAGTTTTCCAGCGCAGTTTTGCAAAAAAGGTAGTTCTAATGCATTTGAAAGACTTATTTTTTTATTTAAATAACTTGAAAGAAAAAGCGTTTGCTGGCCAGTAGAACAGTTCTCCTTTTGTTTCTTATGTGTTTCTCTAGGTACTATAATTCTATGTTTTCTTTTGATTTTGAGAGGCAGCATTTTACAAATTGGAGAAACCCTAGGAAATGAAGAGTTTATAAAGCGTGTTAGGATATCTGCTCAATCTCGAAGCCAGGGCTGCGTTATCTCCTCCAACTTGCTTTGCGTTGCTCTGTACTAGTCGTTCTTGAATGAGATAAGATCTGACGCTTCCATTTTTTTCCCACAGAAGGCTCTTCTGAAGCACATTAAGCAGATATTTTCCATACATCCAAGCAAAAATTGTAATGTTAAGGACTTCAGCTGGTGTTTAGACTTTCAGTGTGGCTTCAGAGACTCGTGGTTGGTACCCAGCAGTCCTGGAAACACGAGAAGATGCCTCACAACGGTGGCAGCAAAACCCATTGTATAAAAATGCCTTTTAATCTTCAACCCTGTATACTGTCCTCTTAGTTTCGGAGCTACTTCTAAAAGTGAAGTAATTGCAACACAAAGATCTGACCTTGTTACTGATTGAAAAGAGAGCATAATCTCCTAGAATATATATTTTTTGTGGCCATTAGCTGTGGCACATGTTCTCAGGGGGGCAAGCATGCAAGCAAAATTGGAAACCAGTATGTTGAACCCGAGGCCCATGTTTTGTTGTCCTGACCTCTGGATTTCTGAGACATGCAAAGAAAAAGTCCTGGCTCAATTTAAACCCAAACTTTTGGAGCCAGACGGTTCAACCCAACTGGCTCGTTTTTGAAGGTTTGGTGCGTCTTTGCTATTCAAGCTCGGTGCAAAGCGGAGGCCATAAGATGCGCTTTTTCAACGCTGTTTCTCCTTGTCTCCCTGATTTTGCATTGGAAATGATAAAGAATCCACGAATCATATTGGCGGTTTTTGCGAATACAATTTTCCAAAATTCCTGGCCTGTTCTAATTCTATTATCCTTTTCACTGAGCTGCTTTGCAGTTAACGAAGAGCCCTCCTGTTTGGATGAAGCTGCTGGTTTTATGCAAAGCTTATGGTGAAAATGTTGGTGAAATAATTGCTCAGCGATGCTTCAAAGGGTAAATAGCAAAGAATTTATGTCCCAGGGTACAAAGACTTTTTGCTACTGCATGAGTAGCCTGAGTAGCATCTCATCGGAAGAGATGGTTGCACTGTGCAGTAGAGGTCTCTAGGAATAATGTAAGGGATAGAAAAGTCTCTCCAAGGAGATTCATGTTGCTGATGAAAGAGCTCTTGAGGGTGTTTTGAAACCACACCAAATGCTGTTAGGTGGGGAAATATTTCATAGAAATTCAGTGCTCATCCTGCACTTCATCAGGTTGGTGAATCCTGTTGGCCCAGATGAAGATAGAAAATGGATTTATGCAGCTTTCCCTGCATTTGTGTCTCAGAAACACCCAGGCTGACTTGAAGCCACCATCGAAGAATGCAAACAGGGCTTGAAATTCAGTTGGAGTCTGTAAATGCAGGCAGCCTGTGGAGGAGTTGGGATTTGGCTGCGATTCAGGATGAGCATTACTCTGTTAGAGACACTTTGTGAATACTGGATGCTCACATGGCAAATTTTTGCAGAGCAGACCTGCCGAGGCTGAAGCAAAACCGGAACCGTTTCACAGTCTTTCCTTTATCTTCTGCAATCACTTAACCGAGGAGTTTGGGGAAAGACACAAAGGAAAACACGTTGTATAATTCCAAAGCAACACCGCATAATCGTAGTTGTTTGTTGTTCTCCAAAATCTGCTCTTTCTTATGAAGACCTGCGCTAATGTACACACTTGGTGACACTTTTGCTTGAGCATCCTTCTCCAGACTTGTGAGTCTGTAAATGAGATTGCTGCTTGGCTGCTTCCCCACTGAAGTGAATTGTAACAGCGTGCTTCACGTGCAGTCTGTCTAAAATAGCATTACTAACACTTACATCTGCATTCAGAAAATGAAAATGTAATCTGATATACATAAATTTGCCAGACAAAACGCTCATCACAGGAAGTTATTTTCTTTTATTCTTATCAGCTCTTGCGTCTTGCGTTCCTAGGGCTGTTTGTTTTTTCTCGGTCCCCAAAATAAAACATTTTACAGAACGCAGCAAGATGAAGAATTGAAGTTTTGAAATGGACAAGCAAAAGAGAGGACCATGTTCTTCTCCAAAAAGAGAGGAAGTATCAGCATCTGCGTTGATTGGAGCTCAGACTGGACTGATGGACAAAACGTTATGGAGACCTATGATGGAAGAACGAGACTTATAAAAACAGAGCTATGTGATTGATTGTACGAAGGCAAGAGCGCTAAAAGCAGATGGTTAAATGCACTGATTGAGGTATTGCCACCAAAGATTGTGACAGACAAAGAAACCAAGCCTCTGATGTGTTCCACTTACACGTGACCACAAGTCGTGGCGTATGGGCAAGTACTTTTGGCTTGTCCGTACACAGAGGTGCTGTGACCCAGCAGGAGAGCTCCCACCAAACCATTTCCAAATAAATTATCAAGAACAAATTTCCTCTTCTTAACAATAACCTGCCTGTCTGTTTTGCTGAGCCCAGAAGCTCACACGGTCCAACTATACAAACACGGCGCTGGAAGAAGGTGGTTTTGATTTGGTTTTTTCCTTTCAAGTTGCGTTGTGTTGTCACAAGCTTTTCTGAACGTGAAAGATAAATGGAGAGGAAATGAGGCAACTTATATATATTTTTTTTTTTCAAAAAGGAAGGAGCATTAAAACATTGAAGCGGAAGAACTGAGTGGCCGAGGAGACTCAAACACACATTTAGTGAGAGAGACAATAGCCGACTGGCGCTTCTTCCCGGGAAGCCTTCTGAGAAATGGAAAAAACAAACACCAGCGCTAACCCTATTGTCTTCTCGGTGGTGCTTTCATGAGCGCTTGAGGAGCTGAAACTCATCCAGGCGGAAGAAGAATGATGTACAACACTTGGCCGACTGTCAAGTGGCTGGTCTGTAAGCTCTTGGAGCTCCATTCCACTGTGTTTAAGTGGCTTTAGTGAAACCGGCTCCATGGAGGACACAAGACGCCTTGGGGACTCCACCTGCGGAGAGTAATTAGACCTTAAACCCCAGCATTTTGCACATGAGTGACTATGAGATAAAGGTCTTGCTTTGTATGTGTCCTCTGCTACATTCACATCAAATTATTTCTAAACATAGTTCTTTTTCTTTCTTTCTTTTTCCTTAAATTCCCCTGACCCATGTCCTTGTGACCAGGGAGTATTTCTTCTGCTGCTGCTCATCTGGATCGCTGGCACTGGCTGGTTGTAGGAAGAGCAGACCTGCTGAATGCAAAGGCAACGCTTCATCTTTGATACTGCTCCAATTGAAGGAAATTGGGAGTTCTTTTGCTTTTACTTCATCTCTTTTCAGGGTAAAATTTATGGAATTAATTCCAAATTTGCTAGCAGAAGGTATATTTTTATTAGTCAGGTCCCAGCTTTAATTCAGGAAGGCATAAACTCTGCCAAGTAAGGAATGATGAATTAAAGCCTTCTAGCTTTGCCAAAAAAAAAGTTTGGGTCACTTTTTTCCTTCTTTAACAGTGCATTGGAAATACTGGTATCTTAGTTATGGCCTTGCTCAAATTTGAGTGGGAGAAAAGAAGGAAAAGGAGGCCACTGGCAGGTCTCCCATGTTGGGAAGCCCCAGACAGCCATCTCCTGTTTGCTTCTTCTCCTGTGCTTTCTTTTCACGTCCTTTTTTCCTCATTTTCTCTGCTTCTGCCCATGGGTTGTCTCTAGGTTAAATTTAGCAGGGGCTTTTGGAGCGGTTGCGTTGGTTTCGTGAGGGAAGGGAAGACCCGTTTCACAACTGGAAGAGAGCAAGAGACCACATCCTATCCCAAACCAGGACGCTGGGGCAGTAGCAGCCACTATAGTAGAGTCTGAGTAAAGTGTGAGTGAGAAAATCAGACCTACTTATTCATACTAGGGTTTTGGAGGGTGAGAGGAGACTTGGTTGAAGTCTCTATTTTCAGCTGAGCATCGGTGAGTCTTGCTCCCCTTGTATCAAACCAGACAGGGTAAGAAGTGTTTATGGTGTTTCTTGTATTATCAAGCCTTTCTGTTGCATTGCACAGCTTTAGTTTCCCTTCCCCATCTGTATATTCGTGGAAAACCAGCCTGTTTTACACGAGGTTTGGTGAGCAGATTCGTGTAATAATTATACGCTTTTTATTCTAGGCTCTTAACTTTAATTGATGCTTTTTTGCAGCTTGCACCTTCCTCCCCACAGGATGAGGTGCGAACGCTTCCTCCTGTCTCTTCTGCAGAATTAAAAATTCAGTGAATGATGTGGTTTATCATCATCCACAGAGAAGCAGAAAAGTGTTCGTTTGTAAAAGACGAGACTTTTATTTGCTTGACTATAGACCTTTTAATGCTTGGAAGTATTTCTTGCAAAGCGTCAATGCAATGATTTTTTCAAGTCCGTTTATTTCTAAAGATCTAGCAAACATGTTTAAGGATATTATCTAATTTTTCTGAACATGAGAACAGACTATCAGCAGGGAGAATTTGTGTAGTTTGGCTTAGCTAAGGCATAGAAAGGTTAACCACACATTAGGAAAAATCATTTAGAACTAAGAAACATTCATCTAGCGCTTCATTTTCCCAGCTTAAAACCACTACTCCGCACCGGCTGCTGTTCTGGGTGCTGCTGGGTGCACATATGGATGGATGATATCATGGAAATATTTCTTCAGCGTGTTTAATACATGTGCAAAAACCAGCTTGCACAAAGTCATAGTGAATAATTGTGGTTTAACCAGGGCAAACACAGGCTGGCCAATACAATCCCGGTGGCATCATGATCCCGTTGTGTGGCCACGCTTTGAAACAATAAAATAGGTGATACATGATGGGGATTGTGAAATGACGCTTCACTCCAATTTCTAGGTTTTATAAGATGAGTCCTCCCATCCTCTTCCTAATCATGTTTTGCAGGGACAACCATTAAAGTTCCTTGCATTCATCTTGCAGTATTATAGCATGAAATTAATGAGAACCTGAAGCAAATGACTAAAAATGCACTACAAATGAAATATTTTCCCATTTTTGTTTTCCAAGTGAGAGATGGGATAAAAAAATTCCTTGGGATGTGAACTGCATTTTACATATTCCTCTTCCTGTAATATAAAGTTTCATTAGAAGCTTAATTATATATGTATATTAGTTTGTTTGTCCTTTTTAAAAAGGGAAAAAAGAGCATTCAATTGATTTTTGCTTTTCACAAAGAGTTGTGTGTTTGTCCATATGAAGACCTGTGTTGTTGACTACATCTGATAGGGATAAATAGTTCTGTCTCCTTTGCTGTGTGAAATGCACATCTGTTATTTTACCCCAAGCTTCAGCAAGTTCGCAGCACATACATCACTGTGGTTTTGACTTGAAAGAACGAGCTGGGATGCTGTAGCGGAGACTGAATTTTAAAAATACACCTTTACTAAGAAAGCAACGTGTCAAAAGACCACAAGGGGAGGTGGCCTGAGAGACTGCAAGAGCATCCAGACACCCTTCCACCGCACAGCACCAGGGCAAGGCATATGGGAGCCAAGAGAGAATCAGACATCTTACACTTTGGTGAGAAAAACTGCAAGTGCCCGATGGTACCTTTACTGTCCTTTTGTTACCCACACGTAGCCCTTTTCCATTTTGTGGGGTTTGTGTGTTTGTTGAAGAGAAATGGAATAAAATGGGTTGACTTACTGGTGGTGAAACAAGTTATAACCTAAGGGGAATAAAGGGAACTTTAACCTAAGGTAAGCTCAGCGTAAATAAGGCCTCACGTGGAAGGACATGTGTACTCGTACCAATGTCCAGTGTCATAAACACCTTTGAGTAATTTTGTATTCCTATAGACCTGTCTAATATGCCATAATTTTGGCAAAAGAATTAAGAAAAAAAAGTGAGTAAAAATAGATTACGTGAGCACGCTCCAAGCGTTGCACAAAATTAATCTTGTGCAGGGATGTGTGTCTGTATAAATATCCACATATTCAAAAAGAGCTTCAGTTAGTGTTTTGTGAAGATGGTTATTTCTGTTACCTGTATCTCCGATGTGAGAATGGTTTTCATTATTTTACCTTGCGGATGGTTGGGCAGTGAAATAACTGACTGCAGTGCCACAGGGAGGGAGGAGAGGACACATCATCCTGATGTAAAGGCTGATGCGGCATTAGCTTACATTTTTGGAAAGGTGTTTAAATGTTCCCAAGGAAATATTCTTGTATAACCTCCTGTGATGTGTAAAGCGATGCTGAGATCCGGGCTGCAGAAAGCTGCTCAAGACACTCTTGGTGTCTGTTTCGCCATTAGTGGCTCATGGACTTGAAAAAAAGCCTCAAAACCCTTGACCTTCACCAAATTAACATAACAGAGAGCAGAGTTTAGCTTCTTGTGGCCCTCAAGAACTAGATTGGCTTCATTTGTTTTCTTAAATCCCTGGTTCTTCTGGTGTGGTGAAGTAAGCTTATAAATAAAGGATTGTCAGACCTTATTCCTGTTGAATTTGACTGTGAATATTTGTTTCTAGCCAGAGCATTGCTGCTTCTAACCCCATTACCAATAAAGGATATATTTCAGCAGCCTTAATGGTAAGGTTATCTGACACGGTGTTAATCAAACCCCTGGCTCGTGCTGCGCTTGCTTCTGCTTGACTAACCACAAGCTTTGGCCTTTATGTAATTTGTGATTATTAGGATTTATTTTTTTTTTTAATCTGACACAAGTGCAAAGGCAACTTGTGAAATCTCATTTCTCCTCTAAATAACCATTCGGCAACAGGAGCGTTGCGGAGCTGGTGGCCCCACTGTTCCACACCAGAGAGCCTCATCTCACCAGCTGCAGCTCAGGCATTTGGAGGTTAGAATTCAGATCCTTCCTATTGCTTTCCCCAATCCCTGCCCCAGCCCTAGTGCTTGGATATTAGGTAACGTTTCCTCCCAGAAAGGGTTATTAAACATTGGAACAGGCTGCCCAGGGCAGCGGTGGAGTCACCATCCCTGGAGGGTTGAACAGACGGAGATGAAGTTGTAATGGACATGGGGCAGTGCCAGGGGTGGGTCATGGTTGGACTCCATGATCTTGAGGGTCATTCCAACCAAAATGATTCTGGGATTTGTTCTATGATCGGATGGTTTCCTGAGTTTCATGGCCTCTCCTTTCTGCAGTGCTAGCGGAGCTGCTTGTGCAGGACTCGTCTCTGGCCGGAGAGGTTGTCCATCCGTTTCTCCCAGCATGAGAGATGGCAAGTCACAAAATCCCATGTTGGACGGGACCTCAAGGATCATCTGGTCCAACCTTTCTTGGTAAAGCCTAGTCTAGACAAGCTGGCCCAGCCTCCTGTCCCGATGAATCTTGAAGTGTCCAGTGTTGGGGAACCCACCACTTCCCTGGGAAGATGCTTCCAACAACTGATTGTTCTCACTGGGAAAAAATTCCCTGTGTCCAATCAGAATCTCCCCAGGAGTAACTTGTACCCATCTCCCCTTGTCTTTTCCTTGCAACGAGGGCATCTCCATCTGCTTTCCTAAGAAGGTTTTTCTTGATCCCGGTCTGGGAGGGAAGGGGAAAGGAATCCTGGAATGAGTCTCTGGGTCTGACCCAAGAGACGCGCTGTGTTTAAGCAGGATTAGTGCTCTGTGTTTTGCTCTGCATTTTTGAATAATGAGGCAGCTTTCAGAATTAATGTAAAATAACAGGGTCCGTAGTTAAATCACAAGCTACTCTTTAGAAAACGAGCCTTCTTGTAGAGTGTGTGAGGTCTGTCTGCTCACTCTGAAATACGAGATGCTCATGAAGTTGCCCGAGAAGAACATGATAGTTGTATAAACCTGTTGAAATCTGTGGGGTAATTGTGCAGCTCAGTATAAAATTTCATATGTATTATTTAGCAGAGCACTTGAGGAAGAGCTAAGTACTCGAGTACAATTGTAGAAAGGGAGATCTGCGAGGCTGGAACGGAGCCTGTTATTTTTGGCTCCTCCTTTTCTGTGGATCAAGTTTACATGAACTTAAAAATCGACTTTCCCACTTATCCTCTGGAGAAGTTGGGTTAAGCACCCAAGGGGTGCTGAGGTTTAGGAAGAGGATGATCTGAGGTATGATGGGTGTTATTCTCTCCTATGTGTTCAGTTCTGAGTGACTACCTGGAATTTTACCCATACAATTCAGTGTCTGTATTGCAGATGGATAATTTGGGTGTGTGTAGTTGTGGCATTATGAGTTTTTAATGAGCATAGTCTCCATTAATACACCATAAAACTGAGAGTAAATAATTGGTTTCAATGTTTTATCAAGTGCAAACTGTATTTTGTAGTGTGTCCCTGTGGGGAAGAGAGATGGTTCCACCAGAGGTCTTCTTGGTTTGACTAAATAAGTGCAAACAAAGCTGCGGAGACACAATTCAGCCACGTCAGAACATGGGATTTGTGTCTGTCATCCCTTTTTTCATAACAGGTAGTAAGTCATGACTCATGAATAATCAAAATACTCTTTCTATAAATAAAGATTAAACTGAGCTGTGCTTTCAATAACAAAGAGTATTTTGAATTGCCTCCCTATATGGGTAGGATAAAGCCTGGGAGCTCTTGGATTTAAAGAGTTTCTGGGTGGTACCACAAGTACCGCGTGAGAAAGAAGACTGTAAAAAAGAGGGAATTGCTGGTAATTTATGGGTTTTTTGGTTACCAGATGAATTTAATAAATGAAAATGATGTTTAAAATGAACAGGTGAATTGGGGAAGAGCAGCTTTTACACACAGCATCACAGCAGAGGTTGATGCTCTCAGTTCATGGTGAGCATCCGACCTGTTTCAGAGCTGCCGATTCAGAGCTTTGCCGATTCACGGGGCTCCAGAGCATCTGCAATTGGAGATATTTACCTCAATCAAAGCTGGTGTTTGTCTTGGACTTGGCATGTATCGGCACAGGAGCTGAGCACTGAAATTATTTTAACTCGTATAGCTGCTGCCCTGATGGGTTATGAGAATAAGATTATACATCTGGGTGGGTGGATGAATGGATGGATGGATGGAGAGGAGTAATTTTAAAGCTCGGTACTGAATTTGCTGAATACCATTAAGGCACCCAGTAGTTTCTAGTTTATCTTTTAAAAGCATGTCCTCAGTTGTGGGTTGCGCTCCTGGCTGGTGAAGCACCATGTGGTTATGGTCAACTGAGCTTTTTATATTTACTTCTGATGGCTTTGTGGCCGTGTGGAAGAAATGCGAGGTCAAAGTCATTCATTCCTGCTCTGTCTCAATGCTTCACACTTGTTTGAAGTGCTGGGTGTGCTGGCATTCAGCATCCACAATGCTTATTGTTTCTTTTAGGTTTTATTTTGTTTAGGGTTTGCTTTGATAGGGAAAATCATCTACTTATTTTTACAGTTCATGTCTCTCAGGGTGCAAATTATATTTTCCAATGGGCTTAAATGGTTTAAGAAGACAAATCCCTCAGACCTCCAAAGAGGTTCATATCACTGGTTGTGGTATTTTTGAAAACTCCATTCAAAAGCTTCTGAATTAAGCGGTTGTGCTATGAGGAGGAAGAATCAGGGTCTTCTTGCTACTCTTGGAATCATAGAATCATTTTGGTTGGAAGAGATCCTCGAGGTCATTGAGTCCAACCATTAACCCACTCCTGGCACTATCTCCATGTCTGTTCAACCGCTCCAGGGATGGTGACTCATCATCTTGCCACCAAACATGGATATTGAAGTGGAAAAACACCTTCTATGGCAAGTCGTTACCTCTTTCCCTTCCTGACTTCCAACTGGCTGAAGCCCAGTTCATGTGAGCGACACTTCTCTTGTGTGCCAGCCGAGAAGTTACTGTCTTTCTGATCTTTCATTTGGAATTCTCCTGACCTGCATCTCTCCAGGCCATTTGGCACGAGGTTGAGAGCGGAGGAGTGTGGGTCTGATGACTTGGAGTTGTGCAAGCGTCCAGCACGGGTTGTGCACAGTTAAAAAGGTCGAAGGCGGTGGAGAAGCACGAGGAAACAAGCTTGAGGGGGTTGCCAGTTTGCAGTGGGCAGCCAGCAGGTATTTCTTGTTTCTCAGCAAAATTACTTGAATTTTTAGTCTTAAAAGATGTATCGAAACTTGTGCTAAACTTTCGTGATCAAGTGCGAGGGTGGATGCATCATGAAACATTAGCGAAGTTTATCCTGGAGCAGGATCTAAACCCTCAAGAAAGGAGGAAGGGACCCTCGCCACGTTGATTTGTCAGAAATCCTTCCACTTCCATCGCTGGCGTCTTTTCCTGTGGGTGATTTTGGTTGCTTGCAGGCTCTTACTGGAGATGATCAAATGATGTGTTCTCCAAGCATAAATATCGGGTTTCAGGTCACATTTACATGGGCTGGAGCTGCGCCGTTGCCAGACCAACCAAGTGGGAAAGTTGGCCTTGCTCCATATAAACAGCTCTGACTAAGCAAGCCACACTAAATTTGGAAAAGAATTGGGGGAACTCATTTTTCAACTGCCCTGGAGTATTTTATCTCCAGTTATCCCTTGTTATCATTTCATGGGAAGAGTTTCTATTGCTCGTGACTGAACACTATAAAACATTTGCTCCTCAGTCTGTGTTTTAATTGGTTCTGATATATCCTGCACATAGAAATCACAATGATGTCATGTTTGTCTTTTATATATGTTATGAATTGCGTAGCTCCTTTCTTTTTGGTCATCACACTTTAAGCTGATCTAAGCAATGTTGACACTGAAGAATCCCCCTTCTGAGCCGATTTAGCCATAATTGAAAGGCTTTGCCAAAATCATAGGTATTTCCTGCGATTGTCGGGGCTTTTTTTTTTCCCAACACCAGAATTTTGTTCTTTGTCCCGTTTCCTCTACAATTTTTTCCTGCAGGATGCAGGCAGCGGTCAAGTGAGGTCCAGAGTCCCCTGTAACAGATTAAGAGGCCACTGCAAGCTGGAAAAGAAAAAGCCCCGATGGAAAATAGGGGAAAACCCTGAGCAGGAAACTCAGCCGGCGCTGGGGCCAACAACATCCTATTGCTGGCTGGGACCAGAAAGGGAGAAAAGATGCAAATAAAGCTATAAAGAAGGTTTTGGGAAGCTTCATCCTTATTTGGAGAATAAGTTTCTCCCTCCGCCTGAGCAGTCTGGTTTTTAAAAGGCTTTCAGATGGGCAGGGATCTTCTGCTTCAGCAGCACAAGCGCATCCTATAATCGGTAGGTCTGGAAAAATCTGGTCTCTTAAAAGTGGAGTGCAGATTATCGCCTGGTGCTGTCCCACGAGTAAATCTGTGGGAAACCGAAATACCCAAAAACCCCCTGACATCCCTCCAGCTTTGTGTCATGACTCCGACACGCGGCCGAGCACCCGTGATGTGCAGCTTGTTCTTTTGCGGGCACGTCCACATAACTACAGTGCTGTAAACCTCGTTATCCGACAGTTAAGGAGGCATTAAATACTGCAGCTGTCTATCCAAATTGATGAAGTTACCTCTAGTATCCTTGGTAATATCCCACATTTGGAGCAAATTGGAGCTGGACCTGAAATCAGCACCTTCCAGAAGCTTTTGCCATTGTCTGTTTCTGCAAATTCCTTAGCAAATGAGCTATTTTCCCGTGGCAGTCTCAACCACACGGATTTAGGCGTTTAAAATGGAAATAAGGTAGCCATGGGTGGTAAATCTTGGGCCACAGCATCTTTTACACCAGAGCATCCCTCCTGTAAAACCTCATGCGCTTACTCTTGTAATTACCCACGTTTTTTCCTTTCTTTAACCCTATTTATTTTGATCTTTAAAATAAGATGAAGAGAAGGCGTGAACGTTTTGGGAACTGCCCTGACGTTTAAACAAACGGCAGTAAAATCGGTAGCAATTCCGAAAGTTTTGCATGATTATTTTGGAAGGTTTACGCTTATGTGAAACAGCAAAGACATCGAGACCTTGCTCTGATTTCATTGTAGCTGCTGCAGACTCACTGCCTGTTGTATAAAATACAGAAACATCGTGAAAACTCCCAGTGAAGGCATAAAGGTTTTAAGAAATCACAGTTTGGGAACTACCTTTTTTGTTTCCTTATACAGCAAAATTAGTTTGTTTTTCTTTCCCCCCACAAGCAGAACAAAATAACATTTTGAAAGCATCAAAATTGCTTGCGGTGTGAAATTATCTTTCTCTGTGTATGGTCAGAAAAACCCCACATTGTCATGGTACTTCTTAATACAAGGAAGAAAGAGTTCTCTCCAGTACCCAGATGCTATTTAAGTCATAGGCCAGGTTTTAGTTTTCAAATTGCCACCGACTCTTTGAGTCACATACATGCACATGCCTTTAACTTTTAGCTTCGCTGCCCTCTCTGTCAAGCATTCTTATTTCTTTGATAGGGCTAATGAGTTAATTACTTGGAAATGGCTTTAGGATTCTCAGAAATGAGCCTGTCAATGTGTTTATTGCTGTTATTGCTGCTGCTGAGATCTTGATTGCAGCGAGACAATGCAAGATGAGCGTTCATTGCGGCGTGACTGAGTATCTATTTACATTGAAACAGAGCCTGCAGTGCCCAAGCCTAGAAAACATCCTTTGAGTCAGCTTTAAAATCTCATTGTGTGATAAAATTGGCTACTATGGCTACACACTACCCAGTATCACTAATATATATGTTTTTTTGAAAACCTTATCAGCTCTCGAACACCCACGGGTCTGTGGCAGCACATCCTAGGGAGCGACTGATAGCATCGTCTCTTAGAGAAACAGATTTGGGGTTTGTTCTGCCCACTCTTAGAAGGAAAGATGGTGTTTGAAATGCAGTGTTTTCTCTATATTGTTAAAACCGGTTCATCACAACAGCTGGATGCATCTCCGAGGTTTTCCTGACAAAGTGGCCGATCGTACGCTTGGGCGATATTTTGGGTGGCTGGTGACAACCGCTTCGGTTCCGCATGACAGTTTCTGAGCCCGTGGGTGTGAAATACAATTTAATCTTTTAATTTCTGCTTCAGGGAAGACAGAGGCCATCATCAAAAACTTCAGCCCGCACTACAGGCGCCAATATGCGGTGGCTTTCTGCAAGCACGTGCAGGATGAGCTGGAGCAGCACCGTGATTCCCAGTCCCGCTTCCTGAAAACCAAGGTAGGAGGGCACCTGAGCCCTTTCCCAGCCTCCAGCTGCCCTACCTGCTCCTCAAATAATTAACTCATTAGCTATTTAAATAATGCATTTGGTAAGCCGTGATGTTTGAAAAACATGAACTGGAAGGGTGTCAGCCGCTGGCTACTATAGAAGCACAGTACATAAGTGTTCTTCAGCTTCTTATATTAAATAGTTGAATACATTTGCATCTAGGACACTTCACTTGTGTATTTTCTTATATGCAACCCAAGTGTAGCCAATAGATTTGCAAGTGCAGATGTTCGATTTTTTTCAGGCAGGTTTTTGTGGAAAAGTTGCATTTGGGTGCAGATTTAAAGTTTACTTTTGGCAATTCATCTTTGTTTTGATCTTGT
Source organism: Nesoenas mayeri (assembly GCF_963082525.1). Taxonomy (NCBI): domain Eukaryota; kingdom Metazoa; phylum Chordata; class Aves; order Columbiformes; family Columbidae; genus Nesoenas; species Nesoenas mayeri. Next base: position 5,502,069 of record NC_137554.1, read on the forward strand.
TTGGTTGTCTCATCGTAGCATGAGAAGAACCGTGACACGAGTTTCAGGTACAAAACATGCATTTCATCAAGGTAGAGTCAAATGCTTGGACAAAAACGAGTTGCTTCCTGCTGATTGCAAGGTTTCGTCGGAATACTGGGGCAGAGATCATACATTCAGGGCAGAAATTTGTGTAGGAAACTCAGTTAAACCTTTCAGCTATCACTACAGGGTTCCCTGAAGACGATGGCAATAATCCCCGCTGCAAAGTGAGCTATGGGGAGCTGTTTTTTGTTAAAGAAGGAGGGACAAAAAGAGAGAAAAAAAGCGGCGAACAAGTCTTCAATATTAAGAAGATAGAAATCTATATTTTTTGGCTGTTTTGGAAATAATATATTGAAATGAATAGACCAAAGCAATGTTAAAAGGTGGGATAATAGAAGAGCCACGTCTTTCAGAAAGATGCATATCGGTTACAAGAGCACGGGTGCAAAAGTGATACAAAGAGATGGGAAATAATTTACTGTTTTATAATAAAACCCTTTGCTGCATCAGTGAAATGTTTTCATTGATGTTATGTAGTGGAAAGTGGGAGATAACAAACTACAAGTCATCTTGCATTCAGCGTGCCAACTAAAAGAACGTCTCTGTCTCAGAAATCTGCAAGTATTTTGGAAGGCAGAGCTTCTCTGCTGCCTCCTCACCTCAGGCCACAAGAATTTGTTTGCATATGTGGTGTCTGCCCGAATCAGAGCGCTGTTTATGACTCCAGATTGCATCTGAAGACTCCAAAGCCCTCATAGCAAGGAGTCCTTTGGAAATATACACCTAAAAGCTTCAAAATGGTCAGTAATTCAGACTCATTTCAGATCTCAAAAACTGTCTTTGCAGCCGCCGGCGGAATCTGGGACGGTCTTGTACGAGGCAGAGGTGCTGCATTTTGCTGAGGAGCTGAAGAAGTGGAAGGACAGATATGTCGTTATCAAAAATGACTACACCGTGGATTGCTTTGAGACCAAAGAGGTAAACACTTCTTCCTCTTCATGCTCTTCTGAATTTGCTGCTGCTGCCTTTCTTTTAGCAATACCAGATGAAACGCTGTCCTCGGCGAGGCGGCTCCAGCCTGGCAGAGCTGGCTGGAAACACCGTGGGGATGGCTGAGGGGACAACCAAGCACTTTGTGTTGGCCATTTACGTTTGCAAGAACTAGCAAAACATTTTAACAACACTTGGAACCTCCCTTTGCGTGTCACAGAACGCTTCTTATCTGCATGTCGTTGTAATACGTCCTCCTGCTTCCGCAGTTGGATTTTAAGTAGTGATTTTTGGGTGACTTCAGGTTGACTACAGTGAAGTTTTCGTTTGGCAGCTGCTGTAGTCCAGTGAGTCTGGGCGATAAATCAAATAGGGCTTTGAAGATTATCCCGTTCTTTTCCTCTCCCTTCTGTCCCCGACTCTTGACCGTGGCTGGTAAGAACTGAGAGGATATTTTAAAATACGTTTTTTACATTTAACCGTGTTTTACATTTGACAGGATATATATCAAAAACTCAGTCTGACCAAAAAAAAAATTTCCCTTTGGGGAATATCCATATGTATTAGCTTTATGAGTTGTGTATTTTGTGTTTTCCCTCTCCTTAAATCTTTGTTTGACTCCCTCTCTCTTGCTTTCCCAGGCCTACCAGAAAGGAGCCAGCCCAAAATGTCATGTTCTTCCTGCAGGAGGCAAAGTCCTGACTTCAGAAGAAGATTACAATTTGCTGTCTGATAAACATTTTCCAGATCCTATTGGTAAGCCCTGCTCTGTTCTTACACAGACCTCTTCTGCGCAGCCTTTCAGGCCAGACTCAAAAATGGGGTACCAGAAGATACACACAGCCTGGTTTTTATGTCCAAACACGGCTCCAGGGTGGACGCACACAAGAGATGCCATAAGCTCATATTTAGAGAAATGCTGGCTGCTTTTTCCCCAGTGTCGCGGCACAAAGCTGCTGGAAGCTGTGCAGAAGCCGGGCAGGAACCGCACCACCATTGTTCCCGGCCTTTGTGGATATTCCTGGTTTATTTGTTTCCATTTTTAGGTGCCAGCTGCCTGTGTTGACTCACAGTTGATGATAAGTCCCACAGAGAAGGCAGGAAGGTTGCTGCTGCTCAGTTTGTTGTTTCAGGGATGGGAACCGCTGTGGTCCTACCCGCCCCCGCCCCGCTCCATGAAAATGGAGAAAATTTGGGCTATAAGGACGTGGATCTCATGTTTCATAGTCAGATTTGGAAGATGGGATGCCACATGAGGAAAGGGATAAGGGCAACGTGTAAACAAGGATTTTCTTTTTAAAGTCTTGTCTCATACCACTTCAAGTTTTGACTGTTGGGAGGTGGCCCCCTTGATTCTGTGATTCAAGGGCTTGAAGGGACGGTTCCTAAGGCCATATTTTGGATGTTGGAAACCCTGGAGACAGGGAAACCGCTGCTGTTCCTACATGGTTTAAAGCAGTTTGTTTCTATATGGAAGACCATGGGCTCCTATACAGCCTCTATGCGGAAGAGACCAGAGTTGCCTGCTTATTTGCCATAAAAACCTTTTCCCTATCAGCTACAATCCAATGAAATCGTTTCTTTGAAATTTTACGAAAAATGTGTGGTTTCTGGCCACCTTGAACACAAGAGGACACCAGGTTGCTCTGGTGGTTGTGCCCATCTCAGCCGTGTCCCCCTGCTCTCTGTAGCAGAGGTAAAGAGCCAGACACCCTAATCTGCAGATTTCCAATGGACATGTGGGTTTCTTTTGTGTAGGGTCGAGCGAGAAGGAGGTCGCTCAAGCCTTCGTTCCGCTGCCGAGGGAGTTCCCGGTTTACCTGTGGCAGCCCTTTGCCCGACACAGCTACTATTGCTTCCCGGAGCCAGGAGCTCAGAGGCGGTTCAGCGCCGTGCTGGGGGACTGCGTGAGACATGCGAACCACGGTGAGTGCAGGAACGACCTCTTCCATGCCTCAGTCACCCCCACCAAGATTTAAATAGCTATTACTGTAAAAAAAGCTGTGGAAAAATGCCGGTTGCTTCCGGAAGGTGCTTGGCTTTCAGTGCCTTGAGGAACACGTTAGCACAGCCCTTCTTGCTTTGCTGGGGGCAAAGGTAGGTGGGATTTGAGCTGTGGTGTAGTGAGCTTGGGTAGAAAACTGCAGTGAAAGGAGTTGGACTCTACGATCCTTGTGGGTCCCTTCCAACTCAGGACATTCGGTGGTTCTGTGATTCAATGAAAGTGGCGTTCCCTTCTCTGGCAGCTCTTTCAAATCCGGTATCACGATACAAAATCATACAAGACATTTACTAAATATTGCATGGCAAACTCTCACCTGTGTTTGCAAACTTGACACATGCATTATAGATAAAATTGACCAGGTTTGTGCACAGTGGAGGGAACACAGTCTCCCAGTACATTTCTGTAATGTCATATATACATCACCAATGCTCAAACATCCTGTGTTTTCTGCGGGTGTTTAGATGGCAGCTCAAGCCCCAGCCATGGTTAAGCTTTGTAGGAGGGACGTGAATGGTGTGTTAGACACAGTAATGATTGTTTGCACAACGGCAAAACTTAAATCTCACTTTCTGAGTATGTTAGACTAGAAAACTTTAAAAAACTCCAATTTTTGACTTGCTAGGATTATAAAAACAACCTTGCTCCCATGAAACTGGAAAAGCTGGATCGTTCAGAAAAATAAATGCCTTCCTGTTTTTGAGATTACTTTTCTGCTTTTCCATCAAGCTGACCTGGATCCCACATTTGTGTCCAGGTTTTTCCGTACCTTCAATGTTGCTTTTGAGTCCCATCTGCTCCTGCTGCCTTTGTTGGGAGATGGGAACACTCAGGAACTTCTCCAGCCATCTCAGCTACTTGGGCCCGAAGCCCGTGCTTGTAGATAAATGAATTGAGAGTGCAGCGTGTGAGTGGTCCCTTTTACTTACAGAAGTGTCTCCCAATGTGGTTTTTTTTAGCTGTCACTTCTGTCTCTGGCCATCAGCTTCACCCCTTCCCATTTGCCATCTCTATTCCCTTGTCCCTACCGCTGAAGCCATTCCCGGTCTCCTTTAGGACTCTGTTCCCATGATGAAAACACACGTTACTGTGTTTCTAGGCAGTTCCCTAAGACGTGCGGTTACTCGCGTGGTGCTTGGTGGTGGTTGGTGGCAGGTCCTTCTCCACGGGACACGCAGGATTCTCGATCCCGATGTTACCCAGGTGATACGCACTCCCTTGCGAACTCATTTCCAAACTGTGCCGAAGGTGGTGTGACGCAGCGGGCCCTTTGAGATCCGTCAGCCTCCTGTGAACCGGAGAGAGCAGCTCTGATGCAAATCTGTGTAGGTGTGGGGAGGCCGAGGGCTAAGACACCCTGCTAGGCAAATACCCACTCGCTGAGACTGTAAAGACTGTTTCATGGCTGGATTAACATAGGTTGGAGGCATCAGTCTAGAAGGAACACGCCTTCAATTGGCACTTCCAAATAGCTTAGGTCTTCATAAATATTCCCTATATAGCTGCCAGAGGAACCTGAATTCCCATAGCATGCTTGAGGGCAAAGCCTTTCCTGTGTGATTTTCGGTTCTGTTCAGGTTTTAGCTGCAGCGAGCATACAGTAGGGAAGCACTCCAGATTTTGGGAAACCACCCCTCTGCTCCTCAGCGGAGTTTGGTAAGGAGCTGGGGATTCAATCAAGTTTTCCTGGCACTGTCAGACCTTCACATCTTGAAGCCTGTTCATTAGGTTTGGGGTTTTTAATTTCTCTCTTCTGGAGCAAGTGTAAGAGGCTTGACAAAGCTCTTGGCAGCCTTTTTTTTCCTTAAAGTTCAGTGCATCACCCTAGGGGCCAATTCTGAATTGGCAGAAGCTGGGACTGGATGAGCTAATAGGTCTTTTCCATCTCCAATGCCTGCAAATCTGTGGTTTATTATATATCATATTGCTCAGCTATTGCTCACTTACGCATTTGTTCCAGGATTAATCCCTCTCTGTTTTCTCTGTAGTCAAGTATTTATCAGATGGAAGATGCTTAATGACACTGGAGTGCCTTCACCAAGGCTCATCCTTTCTGTCAAATTAGTTCTGCTCAGCAGACTAAAGACAGTCTGGATTAAGAACTACTGTTAGACTAGGAAAAATGAGCAGGTTTTTACAGCTAAGGAAATGGGAGCCCATATTTTCTGGATTTCTTGGAGTTAAACCATCTCCCAGAAACCTGAGCGCTGTGAGTGGAAAAGTGATGACTGCCCGGCACCCCAGTAACCTCAGCTCTGCCCTTGGAGTGAACTTCTTCAGCAGCTTTTTAAAAAAGGACTTCACCATGATTTATATTCATTCTTCCATGACTGAAAAACGTTGCTTTATTAATATTTTTATGCGCTTTATTTGCAACCAATTTGCCCTACCAAAACCAGGCATCTGAACAGCTTTAGGCACGTGCAGCGACACTGATGAGGCTCAGGATATGAAAGTTGTCTGCTTGTTCTTTCATTAAAAAGAATTCAGTGAAAAATCCTTTGAGTTCCATTGCGGAATATAATTTAGTGGGATAAGGAGCAGCGGCCAAGGCAACACTCACCCCCTCTCTTCTAAAAAGTGCCAAGTTAACTTTTGCCAGGGCAGGTTTGGCGAGGGCAAGAGGAAAACAGATGGAATGTCTGACCAGAAGTTGCCTTTCTGTCTTTTCTATAACCTGCCACTTCTGGAAAGGAATGTATTGCGCTGGGCTTTAGCCAAAAACTTGGAGGAGTTTTCGGTTGGACTCTTGTTTTCGCCCAGGAAGCGGAATTAAATTCTGTTTCTTGCTGAGCAGAAACCTGGAGTGAATCAGCGTGTGGTTTTGTGCTGGGAGCCGCCCTGACACTCAGCGATTTCTTCTTTTTGGAGTCCCTTTGCTATAGATAACCGGTCCAGCCTGTGCTTCTGGGTTTCCTGGTCAGAAATCATGGTCAGGAGAACAATGACAAAAGCGTTTGGATTTAGAGATCACCGCCACACGTATGATTCAGATGTACGGATTGCTGGTTCCTCTCCCCACTCCACCCAAGTTTTCCTGTTGTGTGCTAAGGGTTTGCAGTTGGAGTGGACAGTGATTATTCGTTATCAATGGAGTACGTAGAAGTTTCGCACCCTTCTTGAGTACAGTTCAGATAAAGCGGATTTAAAACCCTTAAAATGAGCCGAAGCCCATCGAGACCTGATTTGTCATGATTTTAAAAGAATTCTAGCAGAATGTTGAGTTTCTGTGAGTTACCCTGATTCTGAAAGTAGACTGTGTACAGAAATCATCCCAGCTCGCCGATTCATCTGGGCAGCTCCCGCTTTGCTCTTTGCGAGTTGGCTTTTGTGATGCCTCAGGATTTGGGGAGCAGTTCAGATGCTTTTTGGGTTTTAAGCTGTGAGCTCATGCGATTAAGGGCTAATTACTGAAAACAAAAGTGCCTGGGGAGCAGCAGTGAACCCAGACAAACTGGTGGGTGCAGAGGGAACCGCATTAAAGAACGTTGTATGCAGCTCTGAAATGCCACAATTCATTTATGACGGAATTTATTACCTAGGCCTAGGATATAAAACATTTTAACAGGCGTATTTGCTGATTTCAAAGCTTTTTGGCTTTGATCAGTTAATATGATAAATGAAAGGGTGAGTTACATTAGTTAAATGACCTAAATGCGCATATAGAAAGATAACATTGAAGAGAGGTCTCTAAATATATGACATTGATCAGCCAAAAAATGTTATTTGCAGGAGAACAACACGCCAACAGATACAGAGGAGTCAATAATAAAATATGGTGGTGTGGAGCAACACGGCCAAGTGATGGCTCCTGATAAAGAGAATTCTGGGAGGTGTTTACAGTACACTACATGTGGCCTTATTTGCTTTAGTAAATAATTAGTATTGTTGACCACATTAGAGTCTTTTATATCTACAGATCCTACATTACATCATTATATACAAGATATTACTATATGTGTTTCAGTTTTGATGATTCCTACTTAATTCAGGAGAATAAGAGTATGTGACGAAAAAAAAAGTCCTCATACCACTTTTGTATCATCTTCCCAACAGAAGGGGCAGCAAAAGGAGAATTTTCTGCCCATAATATTATTTATTAGCTTTCCCTCCCTAAGTTTTGCCTTAGCTGAGCTTTTCTCAGGAAATTTCTGTATTAATAGTAGTTTTAAATGCTTCTCAGGCTTTTATAGAAGCTGAAGCGTGGAAGGACATAGTCTCTGTAGGAAATAGTTTCCCGTTATCCAGATTTCAGTCCTTTACATTCATACGCCCTGAAAATCAAGCTGAAGTTTCTTCTGAATGCTTATTTCATTGTTTTGGTTATTTTAGGAGGTCTTCTCGTTTCCTAGACGAGTTTACCAGCTATTGTGTTTCGCTTGATATTGGCTGTTAAAAGCACAGAAGCCCAAGCCCTCGGTGCTGGGACAGAGGGAGATCTGCGCGATGAGAAGGAAAACACAACCAGCTCATTCTGGGAGACCCAGAGTTTCACTTCATCATTTTATTTTCTTTCATCTGGTTTGATTTCACATCCGTATCTCAATAATCACCCTCACGGCACAGGAAGCGAAGGGACTTACAAAACCATATCCTGTCACCGCCAATTTCACCATAAATAACACTGAAAAAAAAAAAAATAGAGAAATAAATACATTGAAGAAGTACGAAAAAGAGACACATTAGGCAAGAGGGAAATACAAAATGTACTTTTCAGCTCGTGCAGGGCGTTCTGTCACAGCTTGGCTATGCCAGGACAACCAGGACAGCTTCTGGGTGTTTTTCTCCATTAGTTGTGTCCACATTTCCTTTTTCAGCTCTAAGTTTAGCTCACAGGTGTTCTTCTCATAATTATTTCTAGCTTTCCTACTTTACATGTATATAGTATGTGTAGGGTTTACTAACTCTTGGACTGTAATTCAAGATAATTACTGAAGCGTTGATAAAGAGAAGATGACATCAGATACTTAAGCTGAATGATCTATATCTCCATGTGCCACACAAAGCAGCTGTCACGAGTCCAAACAGGGCTTTACAAAGATTTATTTGGTCTTCACATTGCAAACAGGGTGGCATTTCTGCTCTGGACAGAGCAGCTGAACAAAAGCATTTTCTTATTGCTTGTTTCAGATAATGTGCAGAAGGACCAATTAAATAAAGTAGAATTGAGTAAGAAATGGCTTTTTTTTGACATTAAAGAAAAACGTCCTTCTGCACTGGGATTAAAGCAAGAACCGTCTGAAGGCTTTTGTGATAATTTGAGGTGGGAAAAGGCGCGAATGAAGACTGACTCAAACCCGGGGCTTGTGTCTTGGCTTCTCTCACTGCAGCCACTGCACTTTGATTAATTAAATCCCTTTCCAGATAAGATCAGAGTGTAGGCCGCATGAAGGGCTGAGGCCATGGCTTGTCTTTCACCAGACAGGTACCTCAAGTCCAAATGGACTTCTCAAGACTGGTGTGCAAACTTCCATAGAAATATTGATTCTGTTATAACATTCAAAGCCATATTCCTATAAATATATTTGACGAGGCTTGTGGGATGCTACAAAAGCCATTAAATGTTTCAGGACACAGTTTAGGGGTTTTTTTTAAATATATATAATTTAGAATATTTTGCTTAAAATACGAGTGTTTTTCCTCTTTCTGGGGTGTTTCTGTTCTGCAACGTAATTTCCTTCATCCAGTGTGGTTTTTTGTTCCGGTAAGCACGCACCGTAGTTAGAATTTTTGATCTGTAGGAGGTATATTCATACTGAAACACCAAGATGATTAATGTGCTGAAATCCTGATTGTGACCATGTTCTTCTTACCTCTGTCACCTCCACACCCTAGGCTGGTTCTCTTTTCTTTTTACACATTACCGGTCCCAGGGTGATGTGGAAGAGCCGTTGCCTTGTGCCCACCACCCAAGCTCATCTATGCAGCTCTAAGGTCGGATCCGAGCTCCAGCTTCAAAGTTTGGCAGCCAGAACAATTCTCACCTGCACCAGAAATACAGGAGCTGGTTTGGAAAATGCTGGGAGACTGTTGGAGACGTTGTGATTCTTTGTGTATTGGTGCAGCGCGCTCAGGTTTTAGGCTACGGGGCATGAAGCTGCTGCTCCCAGCAAAGGGAGGTGCTTTGTAATCTTTTTATACATAAAACAAATAGTTAAACCCGCCGAATGTTGGTTTGGTGGTCTCGGAGGGAACTCGCGCTGCTAAACGTTATTTGCTATAAATACAGGGTATTATTGGCGGGTTGCGTCTTGTTTGGAAATGACCTCATGCAGCTTCTGTTGGTGGTTGGCAGCTCCTCACCGCATTTGCTGTGAATAATGTGACAGTACGTTGCTCTTAGGAAAACATCAGAGCTGTGGGGCTGATGCTTCTCTGACCAAGGGCATTATACTTCATTCTTGACTTGGATAATAATAGGACTGGGCTCTGTTATATAAAATTCAGCGGCGTGTCCTTTTATTCAGAGGATCATTTCCAGAGGTGCTGTAGCTGTGTTACAAGCCCTGGGCTAATTATCTTTTCCAGAGGTCCAGTTCCCAAGCAGATGGATTCACGTTTGTTCTCTTACCTGCTGTCCCCTTTGGGTCAGCACCATTTGCTTATTTTTTCGAGACAGAAATTTTCAGACCTTCATTTTTTGGAGCTGATGCGCTTTCTTACCAACTTTGTCATGTCTTACAAGCTCTTAAATGATGCTGGAAACTCAAGTGGTTGTTTTTTGCCGCCTGATAACGTGATAATGGGATGGTGTTGCTCTCTCTCTTTGTCATGTCTGCGTGATGATATTTCTCATACACCTCACAGGGGAAAGTTGCTCATCATTAAACAGAAACTACATGAGCAACAGACAATAATCACTGCAGTCCCTACCCATGGCAAGTAAATCCCAGGCAGGTATTACCAGAAACGCTAGAAAAAATGCTCTTGTGGAAAACCCGTGTTATGAAGATCACTCTCAGAAGGGGAAATTGTTCTTTGTCACGCCCAATTATTTTCATTTGATGGGCATCCCCTAATTGTGGTGTTGGGAGGTTGGTAGGATGATCCCTTAACTGCAGGAATGTCTTTTATTCCCTGATATTCTCCAGCTCCAGTAGCTTTCTTTGAAGTACCAGTGCAAGATATGGAATGTCCTGTGCATTTACATGTCTTAAAAGTTTCCTTTCAGCAGCCTCCTACTTTTAAAGCCAATTAGAAATGGAAATAATTTTTATGAAAGAGTATGTTTAATGGAAAGCAGAGGAAAAGCAACCATCTAGATCTGGAAGAAACAAGACGAGAGGGGGAATGACTTGGAAGGAGAAGAAAATGAGGAAAAATGGAATTTGCATTTTGTAGCATGAAATCTATTTCACTGAGGGTAGTGTCCGATGAGTGGTGGAAACACCATCTTTTGAGACTGCTAAAATCAAATATAAACCACTTACAATCCCAACCTAAGGGTTTTTCGGCTTTATCCACCTCCTGCTATCTTTTTGCAGTATCACAAGAAGGAAGGCCCATCAGTGATGCCTGTGCAGAGATTTTTCTTGTCTCAGGGATATTACATATAAAGAGATCAGCGCGAAAGAGCTACAAAATCAGTATTTTGGCTCTGCCTTCACCTGAACCAGCTTTCCACCACATGGATAAGGAAACAAGGAAATGTTATTTAGCGACTGCAGAATTTTTCACCAAATTATAGGCAGCTCTCCCGCTCGGGAACGTACACGTACATGCGAGTGCTGCAGGAAACAGATGAAGCTGGAGTGGATAACTTCCGAGTTTTGGTAGACAGATGATGGGCGTTATGTCAGAATCAGCATTTCTTTAATTAAAACCCGTGCTCTGTGAGCTCAGACTTCTGGATTCTGTTTTAACGCTTGTTCATCTATGGCTTTGGGCCCCAGCCTTTTGCAAAATGTCAGCCAAAAAGCTTAGATGGCCCTCGGTGGTTTAACTCGCTTTGCTAAAGCACTTTGTCCGCAGTCAATATACCCCTTCGCTATTATTAACAATAAAATGAATACATTTATTTTAATAAAAGCCCATGTGGTAGAAGGACATTTACTGGCTTGCAATAGGGGCAAGCAGTATGTTTGAAAGGATGACATACTCTGTTTTTACAGGTCATTAGACATCATGCCTGCAGTTCCTTGGCTCTCCAAACACTTTAACGCAGTAACGCTGCTGCTGCGTCCAAAAATCAGTTTGCAGAATTAGGCAGGATGCAGAAGGGAGCTGTGAACCGCTGGTGTCTCAGCAGAGCAAATCACCCCGTCACTTCTGGGAGGTGGAAAATTCTCGCTGTCTGGCTATCACATCCCACTCAAGTCCCAGCAGGCGCTAGAGAAACATTTCCCTGCTCATCCCAAACACACGTTTTTCCATGTGGCTGCATGAGCGGCACAGAAATGAGCTGTACTGCTACTTATGCTAAGACTTTTAGTCTTGCCTTTTCTATTTTTAAGGTGGATAAATGATACACCATCCGTCTTCAAGCACCTATTGGATTCCTGTTGCTTGATGACCATTTCAGCCTCCTCTTTCATGCTGCAATAATGAGTTTGGATAGCTTTATTAATGACAATTACTGTTCATGGTTTAAACCGTGGGTGGGAGAGCGTGTGGGAGCTTGGGGCTGGAGATTCACAGAATCACAGAATCCCAGAATGTCAGGGGTTGGAAGGGCCCTGGAAAGCCCATCCAGTGCAATCCCCCCATGGAGCAGGAACACCCAGATGAGGTTACACAGGAAGGGGTCCAGGCGGGTTGGAATGTCTGCAGAGAAGGAGACTCCACAACCCCCCTGGGCAGCCTGGGCCAGGCTCTGACACCCTCACCAGGAACAAGTTTCTTCTCAAGTTTAAGTGGAACCTCCTGTGTTCCAGTTTGCACCCATTGCCCCTTGTCCTACCATTGGTTGTCACCCAGAAGAGCCTGGCTCCATCCTCCTGACACTCCCCCTTTCCATATTGATCCCTAGGAATGAGTCCCCCCTCAGTGTCCTCTTGTCCAGCCCCAGAGCCCCAGCTCCCTCAGCCTTTCCTCACACGGGAGATGCTCCACTCCCTTCAGCATCTTGGTGGCTGCGCTGGACTCTCTCCAGCAGTTCCCTGTCCTGCTGGAACTGAGGGGCCACAACTGGACACAAGATTCCAGGTGTGGTCTCCCCAGGGCAGAGCAGAGGGGCAGGAGAACCTCTCTGACCTACTGACCACCCCCTTCTAACCCACCCCAGGTACCATTGGCTTCCTGGCCACAAGGGCCCAGTGCTGGCTCATGGTCACCCTACTGTCCCCAGGACCCCCAGGTCCCTTTCCCCTACACTGCTCATGATTCCCTCGTTACTCGCCCCGATGACCAAACATTCATCTGCCGAGTGATGGAGAACGAGCCGCAGCTCATAGCCTGGAGCATCTTGTTAGGAGACTGCAAGTCCCGCAGCAGCTGAAACATTGGATGCAGCTGAAATTAGGAACAGGACCTTCTAAGTGAACACTGCTGTGCCAGCTGCAAGAGCACTTGGTGTTGAGGAGCTTGGTCTTCTGTGTATCATTCTGATAGTTAAGGTTTGAGATGATTTTTTTTTAAAGAGGGATTTGAGCTGTTCATACGCTGTAAAGAAGCTTGTTCCTACAGACAGCTTTCTGCAGTACTGAACAAACTCAGCCGTGCCTTTGAGAGACGTGCACATTTGCGGAGATTTATAAAGCCGTTTTGTGTCCAGATGACTGTCCATCTTTTAAAAACGAGCTTTACAGCAGTTATTCTGTTATGCTTATAAAAGGAACGTATGGCTAGCAATACCTTATCTGTAATTAAAACTAGGCTCCATGCCTGGATATATAGAGCCTCTAGGTGGGTGTTATTTTAAAATTAAACAGAATGAACAGAATTTTGGTTTGCTTTCCACAAATAAGCAGATGTTACATTCATTAGCAGCTGGAGAAGCTGCCTGGGTGATTTTTCCAGTGCAGCCAGCCTGGATTAAGCACATAGCATCAGCCTGGCTACCTATGAAGCCTCACCGGCCTTTTGCTGGAGGACATTCGGTTAGATTTATGGTTTTGTATGGGTAAGGATGACCGACAACCACCGCTCCCCCAAGCCCCCCTAACACAGTTGATGTTCTGTACAGACAGCAGGGACACATTTATCACTCACGAGAGATGCCGGCCAGATTTGTGGAAGGGAAACCCCATGCGAGGGCGTTCGGGAGAGCAAAGCACGCGTTGTCCTTTCTGCTGACGAGCAAATCGTTCCCAGTGCCGCTGGGCTTTGCCACCTGCCCTGTTTGCAGCTGCAGCGTCTGCTCCCGTCTCCCACGCACTGTTCTCTCTCCTGCACGCAAGCGGGGCCACCCCAACAGCTTCTTCATTGTATTCCCTTTGCATAAATGGCTAGATCTGATTTACAGAAGCCCTGGCTCTTCCCTGGTGAGATTTCAGAGGATGGGCACCGCTGTGCCTTTCAGCTTGGGTACAATTCCCTTTTCTTGAGCCCTGTCCCATCAATGTGCCTCTGTCTCGTGAGCCTCGCCAGCAGCTTCAGCACAGCCCAACGCTGGATGGGTCTAGTTGTTCGATGCTTTACACTGATGCAATCTTTTCCTCCTATGGAAAGTGAGAATGAAATGGCCTAAATTAAGCAGTTGTAATAGCCTTGAAGGATAAAGCTTCCTTTCTAGTTTGAGCTGTCTTTGTAAGTAGTAAGACTGCCATAATTGTCTTTTTCTCCTGTGTTTACTGGCGTAGGAAAGAATGTGTGATTGGGATTTTATGGTACTTGCAGCTCGAGATGTTTCCCATGAGCTATTCAAAAGAATCTCTCTTGGATTTTTAGCGCCTTCTTCCCACTTCTCTGCAGGGTTGGGGACAGTCAGAACAGAGAGAAAATACTCCCTTGAGCGTGGAGTTTAAAACTTGGTGATCTTAGAGGGCAGACTCTTGTCAACACTGACATGTCATCGTCTCGGCGAGTCCCAGGTCCAGCCCTTTGGATGGTCTTTTGTCCCTTTTGGTTAGGAGGGAGCACAGCTGCGAAGGAGGAAAACATGTGAGTCACGATGGGAGGGCTGCGGGAGCTGCAGCTCTCCCTCCCTCCAGCCAAGCCCGGCCCTCGTCTTGTCCAAATATTCAGAGTTTAATTTTGAGAGGACAAGAGCTTTCAGATACAACGCTCCAGCAGTTTCTCAGGTGGAATACTCCATTCTTTCACTAAAGCTGCCGTCGGGCAGTGAACGGCCTATCTTCTGACTCTTTTACAGATATTTTAGCATCCTGGTTTGTGACTTGCCATTAAAAATGCTGTAAGTCATGGAGGTAGCAGTCAGGGTATGGCTGGGGTTCTACCTGGCTAGTTTTCTCTCATTTGAATGTCATGTGAGCTTGAAGAAATCTCTCTGGAGCTCCAAATATCTGCAAAACAGGGATGGGATCTATAGACTGGCACAGTGAGAGTGTTTACGGCACCTCAGTATGTATAGCATACGTTCCTGAAGCAATAATTACGCACAGGGGAAACTCTGAAAGGGCAAATTCTGACATTTGAGCTATTAGCAGATCTGAAACCTTATTGCCCTCCCTCCAGATAAAAATCTACACAGTGCTGTTTCCAAGCAGTAGGCATGGTGAAGCATTGATTGAATTAATGGTAGGTTTCTGTAGCTTTCATTTTTGTGTAAAGTGCATGGAGGAAACATTTCAGGCATGACTGTAGTGTTAATCCTTCGTCTTTCCCATAGTTTGTATAATCCCTGTATTGCCTTTGGCGTATATGCAAGCCTCCTACGAAGCTTCTCTCTTCAGAAGTTTCATGAAGAAGCCTAAAGAAGTGTCTTGCTCGACAGGCAAGGCTTGAGAACTTACCCTCTGACTCTTCACATAACAGCTGTTTATACATACCAGTGTCTTTAGCAGCGTGCTTACCTTTGAGAGAATTAACATTCCTCTTCCCTCCTTTCTTCCTAATTTGCACAACAGGACTTCAGCTGATCAAAGCCTTGAAGAGAGGACGATAAACCATTGTGGCTTTGTTTTTCCCTTAAGATAATCATCCTCACAATAACCTCTGTTTCACAGCAAAGACACAGCACTTGAATTCCGCAAGTGTGTCAGTGGTGTTTTTCCTTACTGAGGTTTGTCAATCCTGATTACTCTAGGGAGCTTTTCCACATTTTGAGGCACAGATCATGACAAACTGGTCTACATTAGCTGGATTTTTGTGTGCTCTCATGCGAAGGAGAACGTCAGCTGTAACCTTCTTGAAAGCCTCGCGCAGAACACATTGCCTACAATGTAATTTCTGTTGCCGGACTGGTTATCCAGAATTGGTGAGAGCAAATGAGCTCAGCCACTTTGCAGGTTTTTCCATGCTGTGGTTTCATTTTTACAAGAGTGTCCCCAGGCTACCACGTTGTTTGTGGGAACAGCCACCGTCTAGCAGCAGTAGCCGTGGACGATAACCAGATACTCCAGAGCTGCACTTAAACATTCCTGAAATATTTAGGGAAAGCAGCACGATTTTGCCTAAAGTCTTTGTGCTTAACTGGTATGAGCACATTACTTATTTTATCCAGGTCTGGTTTATTGTACGTCCATGAAAAATCATCTTGATCATAAACTCCTTAATAAAACAAGGGAGATAAAAGGTTATTGGGGAGCGTTAACTCAGGGTTTAGCAGTTTAGCAAGGGCGTACAACATGCTGCAATCAGCTGGCTATCATTATCTTAAATTCTTAATTTTTATCTTAAATTAAAGAAGCAGGAGGTCCCAACTCTTGGTCCTGGTACGTGCTGTCAAAGTCTTCCCATGTACCATCTTACATTGTTCATAGGCATAAAGGCAAGGGCTGAGCTTTGCTATTTTAATGACTGCCTAGTCAAAGTCACCTCATCCTCATCCTTATCCTGTGATCCGTATTAACATTTGCTGGTGTTGGTTTAACTTATCAACTTAGTGATAGTTCATATGTGCAATGTGATAGTTCAATATGATGCTTCTAAATCTTAAATGAAAGCCCAAGGTCTTCAGACATTCAGGTTTAGTAAACTATTTAAAAATATTACTGCTACATGCACGTGAAACAGGAAAAACGGTCACAAAAGGCTGGTTATTTTTTAAAGGTTATTTATGGGTAACTCCTTTGCGTTACTTTTTGTTGTCCTTAGATTTTCTCAAGCAGACCACGTATGAAGTCGAAGCGTTCTTAGAAGCCATTCAGTTCTTCCGGCAGGAGAAAGGCCACTATGGGACGTGGGAAATGATCACTGGCAATGAAAAAGAGGTAAAAGAATATCTCCCTGATTTTTTGGGGCTTTGGGTATGGCAGCTCTGAGGACAGTGAAGGTCGTAAAGCCTCCTGGGAAAAAATGGCATTTTTAAAAGAAAATCTAGTACGTAGAAATACTCAAGATTTCAAGGTACTTCTTATCGATATGTAAGTGATAACTCTTTTTTAATAAACCCTATTTTGGATTTTTTTGCTAGGAAGAGAAAGAAAGTGTACTGTGGACTAGAGATGATGTGTTCTGCTGGAATGTAGGGGTGGCCACATTTCCACAGAAAGCTCTTATGTCTACTTTAATTTTATGCCACGGGGTCAAGTGGCACATAAATGCTGTGTCTGAAACAAGGCACTTGCTAACATCCCACTACCACATTTGCTGCTGTTCATAGTTTTGGTAAATCAGTGCGATCAATACACACCAAACTCAGAACCCACAGTTCGTATGGCAGCCGCCTTGGGCTGTCCCCTGTTTTTCTGTCTTTTATGACAGCTGGTTTATGGGTAAGAGAGATTTTTCTCCTT
This sequence comes from Nesoenas mayeri, assembly GCF_963082525.1. Taxonomy (NCBI): domain Eukaryota; kingdom Metazoa; phylum Chordata; class Aves; order Columbiformes; family Columbidae; genus Nesoenas; species Nesoenas mayeri. The sequence goes on from NC_137554.1 coordinate 5,518,881, forward strand.
CTGTCGCTGTTACTTTTGTTACTAAACACAACAGTTTCCCCTTGCTTGTCCTCTAATGCCTCCAGATGCCGTCATAGGAGATGGGGCTTTACAAAGAACAGAGTAGCAACTAAACATAAATGTTGAAGAATCTCTTAATTTTGCTTTTCCCCATTCTTTGGGTTTGAAGCTTTTAGTCTTGACTGGATAAACTAGCAGACCTGCTTCTTGTGCCAGGCTTCTGAAACAGAGTCTTGCGTAGTAACAGTCACACTTAGACCCCCAAATGTGTGAACTTCAGTTCTTCAGAGGTGAGATGCCAAGTGCAGGGTCTGGGTGCATATTTGGGCACCTGAGTGAGCAGCTTTGCAGCGCTGACGGGGGCTGAAGTAACTCCACTGATGCCAGATGTCTTTTAGTGCAATTCAGACATTATTTGGGCCCTGATTTATAATCCCAAAGCGCTGAGCACTCAGCAGTAAATATTTACTGTAGTACCAGCTGCTGGGTGTTTTCCTTGATGAAATCTGGCTTTCCTTTGGGAAAATGGAAAAAGGCCTGATGGTGAGTTCAGGATCCAGGGTTTTGTTTTAAGAAACCAGTTTATTCTTTTAGGAGAAATCTACCTTTGAAACGCTGAAAAACATAGCAGCTGGAGAAGAACCTGTAAATAGTGTCTTTTCAAATGTCAGGGATTTAAGTTTCCTGATAATAAATTCCTTAGTATAAGGAGTCCCATCCTTCCAGTGGATGGAGCGAGGGATTTTCTCTTCTCCCCTCCTCCCTCAAGTTATGGAGCTATTATAGTGTTAGTTTCACTTTATGTTTTATTTTTCCTATTGCTTGCCAACTGCTTACTCATAACCCATATACCTCAAGAGAACTGTAATCAGAAGACATCCAGACTAGTTACGCTATTATCTTCTTAGTAATAATTCATTCTGTAAGTATAATGTGTTCTCATGCCCGCTTTGACCAAATGTAATAATTATTTTAGGCAGATATCCAAGCTAAGTGAGTGGTTTGGAACAAGCAAGCTGCAATTTGTTGCTGTAAAAATCTCTGCAGAATGCCAATAAATATATTCCCGGCATTCATTTATAACGACAGAGTCTCCGCAGCATTAGCTCATGCGGTTCTGCCTGGGTACTGCAACATGGATGTAACATCAGCAAGTACCCAGTCACCCAACCGAAGACCTTCTGAACCTTTTTTGTGTCATAAAAGTTCCTTTTCCTGCTTTTGTTCTTTCTAATTTTTAATGCTTTGTCACTAATGAAGGATGAGTTTAATTATAGATGGTATTTCTGTAGGTTAAATGCTCGAATTCAGGGTTAAAACCAGGCAATTTTTGGCAACGCTTGTTACAAACAGCACAACCACATAGTGAGGGCATTGCAGCACACTCATTATACTGACAGAACTCCATTGATCAGTACAACATGCATGTAGAATAACATGTTGGTAAATCAAGTATTACTGCATAAGGAATTAAAAACCCCAAACCCCTACAGTACCGAAATATAAAGCCAGTCCAGCATTCCTAAAGATGCTTCCAGAGCGCTCGGATGCTTCAGAATGTATTTGATCCGTTGTCACATTTATTGTTTGGTCTGTGCTGCTCTAGTTTGGGTGATTCGTGAGATGTTTTTAAGTGGCTCCTAAGTTTGGGACCTGAATTAGTCCATCATTTTTGACTGGTATTTGAGTCAGCGTAGCTGAATTTGAGTGGTGCTGTGACATGATCTATAAGAACTTAAGTTACATGAAGCGGTAATAGGGCTTTGCATGTTCTTAGGTGTATTAATAAGTAGGGTATTGTGTGTTGTATTCTCATGCGCAGGAGCTGCTCTGTTTTGCGCTGCATGGTGTGCACTTCAGAGCCTAAATTCCTGCTGTTTATCCTGTTGTGCTGTTGGTCCGTGACGAAAACCCACGTACGTGGGCTTGAATGTTGGAAAGCACCGGCACTCCACGCATGATGAAAATGTAAAGCTGAGCGGTGGTTTTGCACCCTGTGTTGGCTCAGCGCTGATTCTTGAATGAAGACCGTGCTGGGCTGTTGCTGAAGTGAGAAAAAGAGCCGGGTTCAAATATGCATCACATAGTAAAACCTCTGTTCCAGCCCCACTGGAGGGGAAGGAGGATTGCGTACTTTATGAGGCTTTACTGGAACTGCGGAGCAAGCTAGCAATCCTTTTCCCAGAGCAAAGGAGAAATGTACAGAACCTTAAGATGCATTTTGTCTGCTTTTTTGAAGGGTTACTGTGTCTCTCTGTGATTTGCAGGACATCCATTGCACTTCAGAGCTTTCAGGAGGTGTGGACAACCTCTTATGTGCTGTTACGGCAGATAAAACACCTTGATGAAAGGTTTATGTGCTGTTCTGTACAGCACATGCACCATAGTGCTGCCTGTGTTGTCATAAATTAGCAGCTGTGCATCTGTAACAGTGCAAACACACCTGGGCAAGGTCTGTGAACAGAAAACGACCTTGTCCAGATATACAAGATCTCCCTCCCTCCTCTGAAGCATGAGGGTGACTAATGACTGAACCAAATACTAAATAGTTCAAAATAGGCATGCTTTTAAGTAGAGAAATTCAAGAATCTAGCACATATCCCCAGCACTGGTAGATGCCTCTGGAGGAGACGTGTTCAGAGACCTGAGATCACACAGAAATAGAAACAGGGCAGGTGCCACCACGAACTGCCTCCCTCGGTTTGCATCATTCACCTTTTTGGCCAACAGCAAGAGGAAAGTGCAGGAGGAAGAGAGGTCTTGCAGCTTTCTCAGGCCAGAGATACACTCTCTGAAAATTAAAAAAATAAAAAGGAGGTAAAACCCCAAACTCTCAAAATCAGATCTGTGCCTGTAACTCTGTGTATTTATTGCCAGCGGGTGATTCTGAGGAAAAATCCTGAAATAGGTGCCAGTGAATGAAACCAGGAATCTGTCTCACACTGTTTAATTCTTTTTGTATTGAAGAAGCCAGACTTTGATGCTTTTTCTGTACGCAGCTGGGTGATGCTATCAAGAGAGCCACAGGACCAGAGAGCAGTGAGATAAAAGGGGATTTCTGGAGGTTATCTGGCCCAAGCCCCCGTTCAAAGCAGAGCCAGCTTTAGGGCTTTGTGCAGCTGAGATCTGAAGATATCCAAGGCTGAAAATTGCGTGACTGCCCTCACGGTGAAAAATATTTATTAATATCTGATTAATAGTTCCCTTTTTGCTACTTGTAGCCATCACCTTCTTCCGTTCCCTTCCAATAAAAGTCGGGCTCCGTCTGCCCAACATCCTCCATTATGTGGTTGTAGACAGCAATAAGGTCTCCCCTGAGCTGTATCTTCTTAAGGATGAGCAAATCTTGTTCCCTGCACCTCACGCTTCATGTGCTCCATCTCCTGACCACCTTGGTGGCCTCTGCTGGCCTCACTCCAGTGTGTCAAGATCTATCTTGTACTGGGGAGCCCAAAACCGGACACCACTCCAGATGCCATATGACAAGTGCTGAAGAGAGGGGAACGTTCTCCTCCCTCGGTGTTCCCTAGCCCTTTGCTGCGAGGGCGTCCTGCAGACTGATGTCGAATTTCTTAGAATTATAGAATGATTTGGGTTGGAGGGACCTTCCCAGCTCCCCCAGTTCCCCCTGCCATGACAGGGACATCTTCACCAGCTCAGGTTGCTCAGAGCCCCGTCCAGCCTGGCCTGGGATGTCTCCAGGGATGGTTCAGCCACCACCTCTCTGGCCAACCTGGGCCAGGCTCTCACCACCCTCAGGGACAACAGGTTCTTCCTCACGTCTGGCCTGAATCTCTCTCCTTTAGTTTAAAACCATCACCCCTTGTCCTGTCACAACAGGCGCTGGTCAAAAGTCTGTTCCCATCTTTCTTATCGGCCCTTTTTAAGTCTGGAAAGGCCACACTAAGGTCTCCCCGGAGCTTCTCTTCTCCAGACTGAACATCTCTCTCAGCCTGTCCAAGACCTTTTCTGCAGAACAGCTTTCCAGCCTGTTCTGGTGGACAAGATTGTTCTGTCCCAGATGTTGGACTGTGTGTTTGCTTTTGCTGAACTCCGTGAGGTTTTCGTTCACCCATTTCTTCAGCCCATCTTGGTCCCTCTGAATAGCAGCCTTGCCTGCTGCCGTATTGACCGCTCCCCCAAATTGGTATCATCTGTATCATCTGTATCATCTGTATCATCTGATGGCTTTTCTTTCTAATTAGAACCAGCCACAAGACCCAATTGCCAGTTGGATGCTGGGATCAGAGAGGGTGATGCATCTCTTCTACAACTATGGAACCCTGTTTCAAGGTGAAAACGTTCTTGAGGAAGAACGGCGTTAATTTAGAAAAATACAGCAATGATAGACTGACAGTTCAGAAGTAATCAAAAATGAGGCAATGATACTTTTCCCTCAGTTCCGCTACATTAAATCACCAACTTGGTGCGTAGAAGTCCCTTCGACACTTTTCTTCCCGCTTTCTTTCTGCTGGGTGCACCTTTGTCAAAGAGTATCTTCTTAGGTTCTATATTTGGTATGTTCATTGTTCAAGAATCTGGAGGTGTTTGGAGGAGACTTTAACATATATGGATTCTACAATATGAAAGTTTTACTGGTTTTAGACTAGTATAGTTGTATTTTAGCAACAAAAGTAGTTGCTTGAAAAGTTTTTCACAAACTCCAACAGTCATTTCTTTTATCCCTTTTTATCCCTTGGGATTGAGCTGGATCTAATAAATCTTTTGGGTCATGTTATACATTTTTGAAAAAAAAAAATCAGACTAGAATTATTTGATGCACAGATTACCCATGTTTCTCAATTCAGTTTTTGTCCTATATCCTGTCATTCCTGGGCTTTCCTTCTTTTCTTGTTTGAATTGTGAAGTTGGTGCTCACTTGAAAAAGTGCCAGAGATCCACATTGGTCCAGTCATACATTTCTCTTTTTGGCCAATTATCTTCCTATTAGAAGCATCCTTTGTCTGATGACTCTCTAAACAATTTCTCCTCAATGATACCTCCTCTGGGAGGATGTGAATGTCCCAGAACAGGGTCAGTTTGGGGAAGGAGCAGTGAGCAAACCAACTTTTCAGATGTTTTTGAACCAGATACTCAATTGATGTGAATCATTTTAACTCCATTGGTTTTCACGTGGCAATTTCATAATAGTGTGCAGAAAAATTTAATGGGCATCTTAGTTCAGCATCTTAATTCCTCTGTTGTCAATGGTTGTGCGGTCTCTCAAAGGCTTGCAGTGGAAAAACCTTCAGATGAAATGCATTGGGTTTCCCTCAGGCATACCTGATATTTAAAATGCAGTCCTCCCGGCAACTGGGATGGCGAAGCCATTGTGTGTTTGTGAAGCCATTGTGTGTTTGTGAAGCCATTGTATATTTGTGAAGCCATTGTATATTAGGAGTTGCCTACATTTACACGTCATTCTGTCATGCGAGCGCTCAGTTTCCAGAGGAAGAACTATGTGTCAACACGTCATTTTAATGTGTCAACTCGTCATTTTAATCTTCTGACCATATAGATCTTGAGCAACCTTGTGATGGAGGAACTCCTGCCTAACCTTCAGACAATGATCCTGCCCAAAATGAAAGGGAAGAGGAATGATAGGAAGCGGGCCTGGTTTGGCGTAAGTACTTGCAGAGTAGTTGTTTCTCATAGCAGTTGTTTGTGTGTGCTGAATCTGATTTATGTTTCTTAATTGAATTTGGGTTTAGATCGTAGAAGAAACTTATGGCCTAGTCCAGCAGGAGGTGTCGGAAGGATTAAGTACCTTGAAAGAAGAATGCAGAGATTTTGCAAAAACTCTCGAAGGCACCATTCGCTCAGACATGGATCAGATTCTGAACTGCAAGAACTTCTTAGCTGGAAAAATCAAAGGTTTGTGGAGGAACAGCTGTGTTTTGGAGCAATTCTTTTAATGCTTCCCCTTGTGTTGCTCCAATTGCCAGATGACATTGTTTTGAAATCCTTTTGTGTTTTGAAAAATCCAACTGGAGACATGAATTTTCAGAAAACAAATGCTTTGAGCCCCTGCTGCCTTTGATGGGATCTGACACCTGTGGCTGCTGTGCCTGTGAAAATACGGAGGCTCACGTTGGAGCTGGAGCTGATGGGTTTTGAGTATCCTGATTAGGGTTGCTCATTCTGCTTTCATTTTCATACAGCCATAGGTAATGAAGATACACGTCACATGAGCATAATTAAAAGTGTAGTGGTTTTGACCTGCTATCTAGGGATGTGCCACAAAAACAGGTTCTGGTTTTGTGGCAAATTCATAGGCTACCACAGAATATTTAATCCAAAGGGGTTTGTAGGTGGTTGTAAAGTGATGTGAAGTAATTTTAATTTTGCTATGAATATAAAAGTGAGTGTAAAAAGCGGGAAGAACATTAAGCGATGTTGCTTAAGCTAGCAAATAAATAACAGCTGATAATTTAGGAGCCATTCTCTTGATATTGTCACAGAGCAGACTAAGATGTTTTCTGTTTTATGTTTCATGTCTGGGTCTTTTAGGGGCGACCATTCCAAAATGCTGCCAATACAATGTCTGTCACAGAGCAGACTAAGATGTTTTCAGTGAACTCTAGAATACCAAGTTTAGATAATTCCTTATCGAGTTGCTGTGGCCAGGCTCTGTGCAAACCTTGTGACTCCTAAAACTACAAACTCTCCTTTCATCACCCTCATCATCTTCGCAGGGGTGTGACTCCAGGGAAAACTAGAGTTGTCTAATTCATTGTGAAGTAGATCGGATGAGTTTTTTCACTCTAGTAGTCTACATGCAACCGTTGTCTCGTCCGGCTCTCCAGGCACCGTTTCTGAGCCTGCCCAGAAGTGCTGCACAGAAAACATCCAGCCATTTCTCGCATCCATATTGGAGGAGCTCATGGGGCCAGTGAGTTCTGGATTCGCTGAAGTCCGCTCGCTTTTTGATAAAGAAGTTAACGCAATCATCCAGGACTTCCAGAAGACAAATGATATCACGAAGCTCAAGGAGGTAAGACAAAAACATACCTGGAGCCTTTTGCATTTGTACAAGGACAAGCAGTATTTGCTTTCCCAGGTGGCGGGGTGGTTTTGTCATTTAGAAAGTCTTGAAGTATTTGTGCAGCTAGAATGCAGATATCAGAATTTGTTTGAGAACCGCTGTTACTTTATTAAATATTCACCCGTGGTTGCTTTCTCTCAAAACCGGTTCTTCCTCCACTGGAACGCAGAGTGTGGATCAGCTTCTGAACCTGCCGTTCGACTCTGTGAAAATGGAGCCCTGCTATCTGAAAGTGAACCTCCTCCACGAGCTCCTTCAAGACCTCAAGAGCCGCTTCAAGGTCTATCACATTGATTTTGTGATTCAGAGGACACAGAACTTCATGCAAGAGGTACTGTAAGATCCAGCTTTTTCTCCTGGGAGAACGGGTTAGGTTTGTCCTTAATCTGCTTCAAGGTAATCTTGATAAAAAGCTACTTGAGAGTCTCAGAATATCTCTCAATCAACATACAGATAACAAAACCTAAGAAAATCACAGCTAGGAGCTGTTTCACATTTATATTTGTGGGATTGCAAGTGTGTGAGTCTTTCAGTAAGGCACAACAACTTTGGATGGATCATCTCTTCCCCTGAACCTTCACATGCTGAATTCTCAGCACCCGAGAAAGTTGTACCAACAGGGTGGCTCAAACCAACCTGATCTCCATTCTCAAGGGTTGATTTTTCAGGAACGTTCTTAAATATATTTTATCAAAATGGAACATCTCCTCCTTGGTAGTTTATTTTCTCATGAATATGAAGCAAGGCAATTAACGTTAGCAAATGGCAATTATGCAGACACAAACGACGTCTCAGGATGGAGCTGCGTGTAGGTGCTTTAACCAGCTTCTCATGGGAACGGTTGAAGCGACTACATCATTTCAGATATAAAAGGAACTCCACCTCTTTTTCCGCTAGTGTGCATTGGTATAAACTATAATTTTGCTTTGCTTTTATTTCTTCTGGGTGCCTGGCCAGAAACCCACGAGGAGCTGGCCAGCAGCCTTCTTTTGGTTGCCAGATCACAAGGCAGATTTGGCCTTGTACCTCTATGAATCCTGTGATTTTAATCCGTAGTTGAGAAACTAAAATAATCTAATTGGTAATCTTGTGAAATGGAGCTCGTCCAGTTGTGTGGAGTGGGAGCTGAGAATATGGAAAGCGAGTCTCTTACACAGTGCTGGGATGGGGTTTTCCTAAAAACAGCTCTTCTAAATACAGCCGTGATCAGCAGCCAAAGAATTATTCAGAAATCAAATTCTGATTTCATGTCTGGGTCTTTTAGGGGCGACCATTGCAAAATGCTGCCAATAAAATGTCTGTCTGTAAGTGAAGACCATGAGTCAAGACAGAGAAGCGGACAGAAAATACATCCCATAGAAACCAAGGGGGGTTTTTTTTTGTCTGAACAGGAGTCAAAATTCACAATAAATATGTTAAAGTAAAGCACAAGTTGTTTTAAAACTGCTTTTATCGCTTCTCTGCCTTTAAAAGGCTGGTATCTAAAACTGCTGTGATTGCTTCTCTCTCTTTAAAAGGCTCGTATTTTTCTCATAAAAAATAGCGAGTAGTTTCACTTCGTGTCCGTGGACATTTGTTTTATTAACGAATAAGGTCAAATATGTCTGTGCTCATGTGAAAGAAGTGTTGGGTTTATCCAGCTGGGGGGGAACAGGATTCTCGGCTTGGGAACCTGGCATCCTCTAGTGGCCAGTTTCAGGAAATTGGGGAGCACAGCGCTCGGCTCCCATTGATAAAGCAGCTTTGGTGACGTTGCCAGAGCTATGCCAAATTATCATTTGCCTCAAATTAAAATTGAAATTATTTTTATAATAAGGAAAGCTGCTGATTAATTACTTCTTAAAAAATTCTCTGCAGTATTAATTATTAAGACCACCAGAATCTGGTAGGAGTCAGTGTGAGTTGCCTTATTGGGGATAATGAGTTTTGTCCTTGATAAACAGGTGGTCAATTCTACTTTCTGTCTTTGTCACCAACAGTTCGGATGGTGACATGAAATTAAATCTATATGAGAAAGCTGTGATAGCATAATAACGACACTGAGACTTATTTTTCTTTATTAATTGCAACATTTCTGTGCCTGTTAGCCTGGAGAGAACTGAATTACTGCAGGGAATTTTTGGACAATATAGCATGTTAGTTGGGGTAGTTTCATTACCTTATTCTCTTGCTTTAGGTGATCTATTTTGGTTTCCCATTCCAAAACTGAGTGTTGCAATCCAAACTAAATAAGGCTTTTCTTCCCCTTCCACAATTGTTTAAAGTACTTGAGATATTTATGGATTTTAGGCCCATTGTTCTTCTCCATTTCACCTTCTCAAAAATACAATTTAAGTTACTGGTTACATCTATCATGCTTCCTTATGCTTGTAAGAATTTGATGTTATTTGTCTTTGATATGTGTATAATTATCTTTTTGTAGCTGATGGACAATGCGGTTTATACTTTCGAGCAGCTGTTCTCTCCAAGTCGCCAGGCAGACTCAGCCAAAGTTGCAACGACCATTGAAAAAGTCAAGCTGAGAGTACTAAAGGTAAATGTCATATTGCAGCCTTTGCACAGCAAGACCTGGGGTTCTGCCTTTTTGGAAACGGACAATATATTTTACATGAATTTCTTTATTTGAAAGAAGATATCTCTTACCATCCAGCTGGAAATAATGATGTGGTGGCGCTTAACAAAGCTGCTCATTTCGGGGGTAAAACCTAGTTCTGGGCAGACACTTGTGGAAGTATTTATTTACACGTGCGGTCCTTTTAACTGCAATTAAATCAACTGGAGATGGTGCTGGGTAAATAATGCTTATTAGCTTGATATTTAGCCTGCCTCTAGAATGTGTTACTCTCAGAACAGGCAGTGCTGAAATACCTGGAGAGCGCAATCAGGGGGCTGTTTCTCACCCATGTAATAAAAAAAATGAAGAGAAAGAGATCCCAGAAAACCATTTTAGGGAATTTTTCTAAAAGCTGAAATAACCTGCGTGGGAATTCAACCCCCTGAGCGTGCCCATGATGTGGCATCTTTTGGGATTCACCTGTCTCCAGTTACAGGTTGACAAGAACCAGTTCCTCCTATACAGGTTCCCAAGAACCGGTTACTCCGATGAACGATTAATAACCCCAAACACGTTTGGGCTTGTTTCTCTTTTTGTCTGTTTCGACAGCAATATGATTATGACAGCAGCACTATCCGGAAGAAGATATTTCAAGAAGCGCTGGTGCAAATTACTTTGCCCACAATGCAGAAGACGCTGGCTTCAACGTGCAAACCAGTAGGTTTCTGTGATTAGAAAAAGAAAAAGGGGGTGGAATTCGGTCTGTGAGAGAGGACACTTTCCAGCAGAACCCCAAAACCTCTGCTGACAACCTCCTTCAAAGCTAGATGCTACTTTCAGTCATTTAAAATGGAATTAATTGTGTCAACAATCAGGAAACAAACCCACAGAGACGTTCTCTGTTACCCTTCGTCATATGGGTGGGTTTGTACTCAGCAAAAGTGGCCACCAGTGTTTCGTGAAGATGTTACCGGTCTGGCTACATCAGGGACCGTCTGGAATGCTGTTCACCTGGCCTCAAAATAGTCTGTACCCTTCTCGAAGCCCATGCGTATCCTCTTGCATTTTCACTGTACCTGCTGAGAGATGGCTGCGCTACACCATCCCGGCCTCTCTGCACTTTTGCTTCAAGTTCATCAGTTCCAGGAGGCAGTAAATTCTTGCTCGTGGTGTGCTGCTCTTGCTGATGCTCTCCAGCTTGTTTCGGTTGCAAAACCAAGTTTAAAACCAAGTCTTTTCCCAAGTTACGCTTGGGAGTCTTTGAGTATGGACTATTCAAACCTACAGCTTTCAAAAATATATTTAAAATTACTCTCTTCTGTATGTCACTCTACTTTCTTTACAATGCCCAAAATAATAGTCTCTTGTAGAGTGTCAGCAGCACCTTCAAGACGTGGTGCCTACGCACGAGGACAAGCATTTTGTCACCTTGAATACATGTTCCCAGCCTGTGTCTCCGGCGGCTGGAGGAAGCAGCGGTGGCGCAAACTTCCCGCAAGCCTTTTTGGTTGGATTTCCCACCTGCCTTTTGCGTTTGTGCCTCTGCAGAAACGAGCAGCCAGCTCGAGAAGCGAATGTGCGACATGGCTGACGTGCTCGGTCAAGTCTTGACCTTTTGCTTGAAAGCATCCTGATGTTTGCGTGTAGGCACGTCTTCTATAAGTGGGCAGAGGTCACTTAATTTGCTCTTTATAGGCCACCAAGCAGCTGCTTAGTGATAATGACTCAGTTGTTGTCTACACAGCCTGTTGCATGTAAATCAGTAAGGTGAAAATGTTCCACACCTATTAGACAAACAAAACCTAGCCCTGTCTCTCCCCTGCTTGCCATGGGTTTGCCTCCTTGGGCAAACAATGAGGCATTTCCTCATCAGCTGTTATTTTGGAATGGTTTATTATATGCAGATGACAATGACCTGTAGTGCAAGGATACTGTTTGATAAGTGCATAATTAATGGCAAACGTACGTAGTTTGTTTAGTCGTAGTCCAAACAGTTGAAGAGCCAGCAAGGGGCATTGCAAGACCTGCTGGATGGCATCTCCAAGTGCAAGGATACTGTTTGATAAGTGTATAATTAATGGCAAACGTACGTAGTTCGTTTAGTCGTAGTCCAAACAGTTGAAGAGCCAGCAAGGGACATATCAAGACCTGCTGGATGGCATCTCCAAGTGCAAGGATACTGTTTGATAAGTGTATAATTAATGGCAAACGTACGTAGTTCGTTTAGTTGTAGTCCAAATAGTTGTAGAGCCAGCAAGGGGCATATCAAGACCTGCTGGATGGCATCTCCAAGTGCAAGGATACTGTTTGATAAGTGCATAATTAATGGCAAACGTACGTAGTTCGTTTAGTTGTAGTCCAAATAGTTGTAGAGCCAGCAAGGGGCATTGCAAGACCCGCTGGATGGCATCTCTCATTTTCACATGTCCATTCCTTTCTTCTCTGTCTGCACAGGAGCTGCAGAAATACGAGCAGTATATATTTGCTGACTACACTAGCGTGATCCAAGTAGAGAATGTGTATGAAGAGATTTTATATCAGACACTGCTGGAGGAAACCCTGAAAGGTGAGAACATTCTTGAGGTGACAGTAACAACATTTCAGCTGTTGGCCCATGAGCTCTTGCTTCAGAGCTTCCCGGAGCCCTGGGAAGGTCACTAGAGATGTGTGGCAAGCCCTAAAATCTCACTTATGGGGCAGCTTCACTAAACTTGGCAAACTCAAAGCTCGGCGCATTTGCAACAAAATGTAATTACGCCTGCTTCATTTTATCTTGATTCTGTGGGCCAAGGAGTGAAAGGATGCTCTTATTTGCAAAGACTTGGTGATATCTAATGGTAACAAAAATGAATTACCAAAGAATGAAATGGGCTGCTGGATGCAGTTTGCAGTACATCACTGATGCCAGTGCGGTACTCCCTGCAGATCTCTCTGCTTTTGTGTCAGAAAACCAAACTATTCTTGATGGTGTATATAGATAGATAAAAGACTTGTATCTCTCTGGATCGGTCTGTCTATATCCCATACAGAAGACAATCATATGTATTGCACAGTAACTTTTAACAGACCCTATTTGACACTCCTGTTCAAAAATATCAACAAAATAATTAATGAGCACACTTTTATTCTTATATTCAATGTAAATACTTCCACATTGAAACTACTTTTGTCTGTTGTGGGTCCTTGGGTAGTTTTCTAATACAGCAACGCTTAGGTCAATATTGAAGTTCCATTATTCAAAAGAGATAAAATCCTCACCCGCAGAAAAGAAATGCAGACTGGAAGCAAGTTGAAAATGAAATTTGCTGCTGTAATATCAAAATGTACATTAGGAACTCAGGAAAACTCTGTATCTCTGTCAGTCTTTCCAAACCAGTTTAATCTTTCTGTTCTATTTAGTGATAAAAGAAGCTGCCATCATGAAGAAGCACAACCTCTTTGAAGACAACTTGAATTTGCCCTGTGAAAGCGTGTCCAGCTTAACAGACCTGAAAACACCTTCGGGATCGGCACAAACCACTCCCGCCAAGAAACCGTCCAGCGCCCGAGCCGAGGTGTCGGACACTGACACGCAGGGTGACGAAACGCTCGTCGTGACAGGAAAGATTTCTTGGGAGAAGGATGCTGATGATAGGAAATCATCCGACAAAGAGGCGGTCGGTTCTGTTGGTGCAGCCCGTGATCAGGCGAGCGAAAGGGAAGAAGCGGTTGTTACAGACGCTGGTGGAAAACAGGAGTCCCGTTCAGCTGCCCTCCCAAAACAAGACAAAAAGAGTACATTGGAGAGCGCAGACACGGGGAAGGCAGAGGGTGTAGTGAGCGCTGAGAAAGAACTCAAGACACAAGAAGTTGTGGAGGAAAACGTAGCTTTTGGGCCTGAAGCTGCAGTGCAAGATTTTAGAGCCGGCTCTAAACAAGAACTTCAGGTACATGAAGAAGTGGAGGAGAAGGTCACTTCGGAGAGTCGAACGGCAACGGATGCTGCGTTTTTCTGTGGCGCTGAAAACGAAAGCAAAGCACAGGAAGAAGGTTCTGAGATAGAGCCGACTTCCCCACATAATAATGCAGCAGAAGCAGGGATTGTAGGGAATGCTGAAAAGAAAGTCAAGGTAGAAGAAGAAACCATGGAAAGATTATCTCAGAGTGAAAATGCGGTAGGAAGAGAGTTTGAGGAGGATAGTAAAAAAGAAAGCAACGACCAAGAAGCGAGTACTGAGACAAGGGTTATTTCCCAGGATGAAAACACAGGGAAAGGAGGGTTTGAGGCTAATCCTGAAAAAGAAAGCAAGTCAGAAGAAGAGAGCTGTAAATCCCCTGATGATGTGAATGAGATAAGGAGTTTGCTGACAGTAACTGTTGAGATACCAGCGGATACTCCAGCTGAGAACATAAAGGAGATTTGTGAAGGTGAGATACTGAAGTTGCAGGAGCACTATAAAGGGGACGATGAGACGAGCAGAATGGCTGTGGCAGGAATTGAGGTGAGCCAGACGCTGGTGAATGCGGGTGCAGCGGAATGCGTGGAGTTCAAGGAGGACCAACCATCTCCGTCTTGTTTGGGAACGGATGGTGTGGATTTAGTGAATGAGTCCGAGGGGGCCTGCGATGCAGCACAAGCTCAGGTGGAAAACTCCGATACAGCAGGGGTGCAAGTCAAGCAGAGCGTTTGCTACGCAGGTGTGGAAAGCTGCACAAATGATCGGTCGCAGCCAGAGGAGCACACCGAAAATGGGTCTGCGGGCGAAAGATTAGCCGGGGAGGGAAGAGGAGCGGGCGGTAGCCACGCTGTGCTGGCGGAGGTGGGGACTGAGAGCTTTCTGCGTGATCCTGCTGGAAACGCAGGCGCGATGCAAGTGCCCGTTTTGGATACAGAAAACCCAAGAGTGGGACTGTGGGACGTGCCGGTTTGTCGGGTGCTGGAGCGGGGCGAGGAGAGCGCCGCAGGGGTCCCGCGAGATCCGCAGGCTGGGGAGGGTGCAGGGCAGCCGGAACGGGAATCATCTTCGCACACGGAAATAAGAAGCACAGATGTAAAAGCTGTTCTGACGGAAGAAAACGGAGAAGATCGTTACGCACAGCAAAAGTCCGAAGAGTAAGAAGCGCTTTTCAGCCCAGCCCTGCAGGGTTTATTTACTCCAGTAACCCCTTTAATTGTGAATCCTTATTGGGTTATAGTAAACGGGCTTTGTTGGGGTATTACCAGCTCTTGCAGTCTTAGCACCAATCCCTTCCTGACGGAGAGGTGGCAGGTTTGGTTTTGGTTAAAGCCCTCACTGTTTAAAACCACGTTACTGCTGGGGAACCTCATCTTTTCACTTAACATTTGCTGCCTTTTGTGGTTATAGAAAAAGTCTGAAAGCGTGACCACTGAATGCTTCAAAAGCAACTTACTGCCAACTACAAAGTTATTTTAACAACTGTTCCTGGGTGTTTTAGCAGGGGAGTAGCTCGTGAGTTTGAAATGCATGGGTTTGACAAGTACTGCTATGATCCTTAGGCGGCTGGTACATAATTGCTATTTGAGGATGCTTTTAGTATTTGCATGCGGCATACAGGAAATAAATAAAACTTGCAGTAGAACCAAGTAGTTAATTTAGTAGGTTGCTCGAAAGCCACACTCTATGCGAACTCTGCAAACTCATCACTTAATTATTTTAAAATTTTGACAGATACTAAAGACAAGCAAGTCTGCTGATTTTTTTTTTCTCTTATAGCTATATTTAAGATGGGGAAAATATGGGAGCAGGTTTCTCAGTCCCACTCTGCACTTCGGGGTTATTTAGCCTTCCAGAGCACTTTATGGCTGTTTTATTTAGTTTTAGTTTATGGAAGGGAAAGATGAGAATGTTTACAATAACCATTAGGCAGCATCTTTCTGTTTGACTTCCCACCATAAAGTATATTCACTTACAGCTACTTAATACAGACTATTAAGAGTCCTGCCATTCCCTTTCTTACTGACTGGAGTTACAGTCGCCTAGTTCTGTAAGCCTTTTTAGGTGCATAAACTGTATCTTAAATTGCAATCATTGTGAAATATCGTAATCATTGCAAAACATCGTCATCATTGCGCAGAATTTCTAGTACAGATGTATTAGAAATCGCCAATCGTTCTTAGATTTTGGAGGGCAGAACCACGTTTGAAAAGCAGCTGTTGAAATGAGACCTGTTGCGTTCGTAGCCAGCGTGTGATCGTCCATATCAAACCACGGTCTGTGCACAAACTTGCTCATATGCGTTATTTGCGTGCGCGATTTAAAGGCCGTGCATAGAAAAGCTTGGAAATGAATAATAGCATTGACCTAATCAATTAGGCTTTAGAGATCGAGACCTCACTTTAGAGTTCAGTTTAAGGCACCTTAAAAATGTGGCCTGGTGTTTCAAACTATTTCCGAATAAATGTAATACAATACAGGAAAGATTAATGATAACTACAATAAGGTCTGCGGGATTGACACATAGAAACACGGGAAGAAACAACAAAGTCCTGAGAGCATAATGCTTGTTGGCCTTTAACTCCAACAGTCTGTGCAAGGTCTATTTAACGCTATCGAAATACGCTATAAATCTATAAATTGACACTAGAGGAAAAGGCAAATAAATAAGGAATGTTGTGGAGTAGCTGGGCCAGCGTCACTAGGGTAAAATAACTCCTGTTTATTCCAGAAGCCATATAGAAACATTAAGGTCACAGATGTTTTCCTTGCAAAAGGACTTTGACTCGTTTCCTCCTCATATTTCATGCAAAAATCCTAATCTGTAAACACATGAACCACCGTCAGCCAAGTCATTAATTATTTCACTGTCAGCCACTTTTTCTTTACAAATCATCAGTAATTTCTAATGGGTACCGAATGTTAAGTGACTTTAGATTTATAATGCGTGCTCCACAGTCGGCAGCAGCCGTCTCTCGTGTCTGTGCTAAAATCGGGGCACATCGTGTGGTTTTAATAGGGGGTTTTGTATGAAAAAGGACCAGCAGGACAGCGATGGTCACTGTGACAAAGGCTGCAGTCGCCTACAAAAGCTGTTAACAACTAATACGAATTAGATACATCCATACAGAAAGTATTTTGCATAAACATTCCCATCGTAGTAATTGTTGAGTTATTTCTGTGTCAGGCTTAGATCGCGATAATATTTCCCTGTAATGTTGAAGAATTGTTGAATGCAGACGCTCGGCGTATTTGTTTTTCATAAGCAGGGTGGGAAAGAAGGGGGGAAATTTAGCCTGTACATCACTTTATTCTACAATTTAAATTCCTCGCGGCAAGGGGTTGGATTTTTTTGCCTTTGTGGATGTTTTCTGTACATTCAGATGTTTGCAAACTCCCATTTTTCTTGTGTTTAGCCAGACTTGGGTGGAGCTGATGGCAATTTGAAGCCAGCAATCTGCAGGGTTATGTTGGACCACTGATTGAAAACAATAATAATAATAATAATCCACCCATTTAGTAGGTTTTTTGTTCCTTTCTTGGCATTCCCTGCTCTTCCCTGGGATGAATTATTTCTCTTGTAAACTGGGATCAATAATAAATCGCCTTTCAGCGCTGGGAGGGTTGAGGGTTCGGAGGCCGAGGGGCCATTCCACTGTTTTATTTCAGTTTTATTAAAAGAGAGGGTATGAAACACGTTGTATCTCGCTTGTAACTTTGTAGAAACGCTTGTGGATGCAAATAAAAGCAGCTCTTCCCTTCCATTGCCGGGCGGCTGTTGTGTGCGTGTGTGGTAATTCAATCTGGGGTTGTGTTGAAGGAAGGGACCTTAGGGGTGAGCGAAGCCGAACTACAACTCCCGGCATGCCCCGGGGCACGCGGGTGGTGCTGATAGGCGGTGCCGACGCGGTGCATGCCGGGAGTTGTAGTCCTGCGCCACGCGCATGCGCGCCTCCCTCCTCCCCCGCCCCTCCTTTTGTCCACGTCGCCCTCTCCCCGGGCGTGCCGCCGCCGCCGTCACGTGCCCCTCCCGCCCCGCTCCCCTATTGGCCCGGCGGGGCGGCGCGCGCGGAGCCACCCGGAAGCCGGCGGCGCGGAGGCGGTTTCCTTGGCTACGCCACAGGAAGCTGAGGGCCCGGTCCCTTCCGGCTGCGCGTCGGCGCTGGGAGCCGCCGGAGCCGCGGCCGCTGAGGGGCGGGATGGGCCGGGGCCGGGGCCGGGCCTAGCGGCAGCGGGCGGGCGGCCGCGGCCATGAGCGGAGCTGCGGGCTGCCAGGCCGGCGGCAGCGAGCGGGGGCCCCGCTGGAGGAGGCCGTGGAAGCTCCTGGCCCTGGGCCTGCTCTCCGCCTCCTCCGTGCTGGCGGCCGCGCCGGGCGCCGGGGCCATGAGCAAGGAGGAGAAGCGCCAGCTGGGGTGAGCACCGAGCGGCCGGGAACGGCGGCGGGTCGGCCTGGGGTCGGCCTGGGGTCGGCCTGGGGTCGGCCTGGGGTCGGCCTGGGGTCGGCCTGGGGTCGGCCTGGGGTCCGCCTGGGGTCGGCCTGGGGTCCGCCTGCAGTCCGCCTGGGGTCGGCCTGGGGTCCGCCTGCAGTCCGCCTGGGGTCCGCCGGGCCCGGGGAACCGCGCTGCCCCGGGCTCGGGGCGGTCTTGTTCCTCTACTGCTCTAATGCCATTTCCGAAGCAGGTATTCACCTTAAATTAGCGGGTTAACTAAAGGCTGGTTTGTGCCTTATCCCGTAGGAGACTGGTTGGTTTTCTTCTCTGTAGAATTGTGTGTAAATCCCATTTTAAAACACAATATTTTATAGCATGAAGTGGGCAAAGTACAGGAATTTTAGATACTCGGGTATCTCATTGCGCTGCTCCCTTTTCTAATTTGCTGGAAAATCATGAATAATTAGGGATGACAACACTAAGGTCGGTGTTGCCCCTTTAAATCTGTATGGTCATAAAATTAATTATTTTAGTCTTGTAAGTGTGGCACATTGAAATAAAAATTAACTACATTTTAAAAGTAACTCTTTAGGTCTTGTAGAGTTGGCATGGTTAGGATTGAAGGCATGAGATGTACACCAGTCCTTCCTATATAAAAAGTTGTTTGGGTTGACACTATTTGGTTTGTGAACAGTGTGAGTTTACTTTATTGTTGTATACTCTTAGGCATCAGCAAAACGCCCCAGCAAGCATACACACATCTTATTGCTGCCCCTATAATCACCGCTACAGTCTTGAGGGGAAAAAAGAAGCCCAAGGGACATGGTTCACTATCATACTACCTCTACAACTGTTTGTTTTTAAAGCAACAAAAAATAAGAGCCCTGCAACTGCCGCCATGTGCTCGGGAGCACCAATCTTGAAGGTTGCAGGCGGTGGTTGCCGGTAATTGTGGGTAAAAGCGATCAAAGGTAAATCTGAACCCATAGTCGGTTGGTCTAATTATGGCGGTGCCTCTGGTCAGTCCAGGGAGTCATAAAAATGGTGAATGTTTGTGTGTGTTCTTGCCTGGTGTGAACCACTTGGGTCCCCCATGCGTGTAGGAACTGATTCTTCACTTAGAGAAGTGATAAACTTGTTGTTAATATGGTTTGGAATTGAAGCATAAAGATTACAATCTAGGTACCAGTGTATTGCACTTTGTCGTGGAGGATTTTTATAGGCAAACATGTCAATGAGCGTATCATGATCTTGGCGTATTGCTGAGGCAGTTTAATCATCATCCTCTTCCCATCTACTGGTCATTTGCACGGAATAATGGTGCAGAAATCTACCAGAGAACCTTGGAGACATTCACATGTATTAATCATTAGATACAAGTTGATGTTTAGGTCTGATGTTTATAGTTACTGGGGTTTTTCACCTTGGGTTCTCAAGGTACTCTGAATATATATATATAGTATTTTATGCCTTTTCTTCATGCGGCTACATGAGTTTAACCTTTATTCACCGACAGTTTGACAATTTTTGCATTCATAACTTGCACTTGCAATTCACGCCGTGCTGTGGTTTGTGTCTGGGCGCTCCGACCCAGCTGAGTTCCGCGGAAGAGCAGGTGATCCGTGTGTTTGTTCAATGACAAGATCCTATCAGAAAATGAACTGCAAGTTGCTGTGTGACTTGTGTGCTGAGCCCCGGGGTCTGTCTGCTGCAAAGGGCCAAAGAACTGCGGACTGGATGTAGCTTGTGAGGTGCCTGAAAAGGCATCGTACTCTGCTCCTTTGATGACATAATGCATTTGATGAGTTAAAACTACCCCTTAAATTTCCAAGTCATCAGCCTGAGTCAGATATTTAGAATATAATTGTGGTGTTCTTGTCTCTTTTATGGTCGGTCTTATCAGCAGAGATTGTGAATTACGTTGGTGGTGGCTTAGAAATTAGTGTCCTCTTTTGCCTTGCAGGGCTTCTCAGTGAAGCGGTCAGGAACAATTTGTCTCCAAAAACCAGTGTTTTTCTATAACATAGTAGCGTTTCTCACCTTGACTGCTTTTCAGACGTGTAAAATGAATGTGTCTACAAGGATGTTCTTTAGTATTTGCTTGCCAAGACTTGTAATGCAAGGAAGAGCATAACTGA
The DNA here is from genome assembly GCF_963082525.1 of Nesoenas mayeri. Classification (NCBI taxonomy): domain Eukaryota; kingdom Metazoa; phylum Chordata; class Aves; order Columbiformes; family Columbidae; genus Nesoenas; species Nesoenas mayeri. Next base: position 5,538,983 of record NC_137554.1, read on the forward strand.
TGGTGCTTTTCTGCATCCCAGACAGGGATTTCTGCTGTGTCAGTTGGTTTTAGTAATGGTGATTACAAACAGAACGTATTTGCTGGTTTCTTGCTGAGTATGGAATGTGTCCCGTCTCCAGCTTTAATGTGTTGGTGATATCTACAGCTATTTAAGAGCAAGCACAGGAGGCTGAGATTCCCCAAATACTGTATTTCATGTTTGGTGAAGAAAGTCTTTCTGCGGTGAACAAAACGAGCCGAATTAGGAAAAATTATTATGCTATATTTAATTTACTTGGGTAGAACACGTTAGTAGAGTTACTGATGTTCAGCTGTTGAAGTGGAATACATCCTGCTGTTTTAAGACAGTGTGTTAAAGGCCCTTGTGAGGCAGATCATTCATGCTTTCTCTTTTTTCTTTTTCAGAAACCAAGTGCTAGAAATGTTTGATCATGCGTATAGCAATTATATGGTAAGTGAAATACCTGTTTAATTATTTCAGAGTTGTTATTGCTGACCTGGGAGAGAAAGCAAGTTATAGTACGTGGCATTCTAGAGAACCAGCGGGGGGGTAGGGCCGAAAACAAAGCTACAATAAATAAGAGCACCTGCATAGCCTTGAAAAGGAAACAACCAAGTGTTATGTTCAGGAAGAGCCGTGTCAGGAGGGTTATGGCTTTCATATGGCTTTTTTTATTTTGATCTTTGATAAACCATTTGGTTTGTAATGCCAGACTCCTAAAAATCCAAGGAATAGCAAGCTCGTGAAGAGCTGTCAGCACCTTCTGGAGAATACAAATCGATCTCATTTATTTTGTGGCTAAAAATGATGTGAAATATTTCTTGTGTGGCAGGATACGTGTGATGCGGTTTGGTAGCTCTTTTACAAATGGTGTTTGTAGAACAAAGTAAGAGCAAAAAGGGGATCTGGTGACATTTCTGCGTTATGGCCTCTTGTAAGGATGTGACTGTCATATGACAGTGAGCCACGCGCGCTGGGGTTTCTTTTAATGTGACTTGGGATCTTTCTGTGCAGGTGTCTTCATGTTCTGGACACATGAGCCATTCTGTGCTCTCGTCAACCTCGAAATACATTCGCTTAAATGTGTTCAAGAATAAAGGACTACTTAGAGTGGGCTGACTTGCCTTAAGTAATAATTATTTTCAAATATAAGTAATCTCCACTTCCGAGGAGAAACTGTAAATATGAAGCAGAGAAATCTAAAAGCCGCATTCTTACTGCGTTTACGTTAATCTTTTTGTCCATTCTTCGTGGCTGTTGCAGAAACTTTTCCAAGTTGCACCATCCTTGCAGTACCAGCCGCCGCTGTCTCTGGACACGATCTTGCAACACGCCCCAGTTTCTGGTTTAACGTTTTAATACGTAATATAAGCTTAAAAGCCCGTGAGTTCCAAGCTTATACAGTACATGAGAGTTCTAGAATTGATGGATAGGAAGCCACGCAAGAGCATTTTCAAAGTGTGTGTGATTTTTAATATTAGCTCTTGCTTTTGACAACAGTTTAACAAGCATCAGGTTTTCCGGTGATAATTTGTTACCTGGAACCTGGTTCCATGAAAAGCACTTGGCTTGGGTTTTTCAGTGAGTTCTAAAGTAAAAACTGTTCTGTATTTGGCAAAAGTGGATAAAAGGTTATATGCCAGAGAAGAGATCTGTTCTCCTACTGTTCTTTGTGATAAATTATAAACCAGTAGGTGTTTTGCTACATCTGAAGCAAGGAGATTCTGGATGAAAAGCTTCAGCTGTCCTGGAAACTTGGAAGCCACAAGGATATTTACTTGCCACGTATGCTGGAGCACTAAACAAACAGGGAAATAAGACTTGTTTGTTTAAAGCTGAAGAAAATATGAGGGTGTCAGGCTTGATCCTGGGGACAAGAGGATGAAGTATTTTTGCAGCTGCTTTTGAAACAGCCAGCTGAAAAGTTTTGATTTTCTGTTTCTATTAATAGGCGTTTCAGACTCGTGTATTTAGAAGACGGAAAATTCACATTTGCATGCAAGGAGACGTTCCCTTGTCCTTGCTTGGTTTCGGTTATTAACAGGAGCTTTGAGTAACAAGCTACTGGGTATTTTGGGTTTGGTTTTTTCTCCAGTCCTTCAACAATATTTGTCATAATCAGGGCTTTTCTTTTTAATTCTTGACTGTCAGAAAGAACGTGTGAGAATGTCGGTCACGCTGATTTTACAGCCCCGGTAGCGATGTGTCTTTTTGTGTCATGGAAGAACTGTGCAGAATGGACAATCCTGACATTAGGCAATACGATCATCTGTTCCATCGGGATGTGGCGACATCCCAGAGTATCTGCGGAGCTCCAGTTGTGTGATATTTCGAGAAGCGTGTTTGTTGTAACGTGTGTGCCATGTTTCTATTTCATGAGTCGTGCCACCTTCTGTTGAGGTGACTTGAAAGGACAGAAGTTACAGGTTGGGCAATCACTTGACCCAGTAACTTTTCCATCCCTAGACAGAGAATAAGCGAACTTTTATTGTTCAGAATCCTTCTGCTTCCTTATGATTGTATAAGATTAAACATCCATTTTCTCTAGAATTTTTATCACATTTCCCTCCATGATTTAAGGCAGAGATCTTAGTTTTAGCATTGCCTTTGTCATGTCCTTCTTTAATCTGCTTCTCTGAATACTTTGCACAGATATTCAGAAACATCTGAGCTGTATTAAAATGACTGGGGTTCTGGCTTTTGTAGTTGAGGAGAACAAAGTTTCGCGCAAAGACCAAATTACTTGGGACAGTGGTAGACAGGGAGACAAACTATCAGTTCCAAAAGAAGTTGCTGCAAAAGCTGTTTATTTATGGGAGAATGTTCCTTCTTTTCCTCTCTGTTTCATGTTTGAATATTGATTATTTTTTGTGTAGTATATTTGGGAAGACATTGAATGTGTTTAATTGCAGTTTCGGCGCAGTAATTGAACTTTTTCATCCCGCCGTATGTTATTTCTCCGCTAAAAGTAAAATGGGAGTGTACGATACAGCAACCAGTTTCCTGATGAAATCAAAGGAGAGCAGCTCCATCCCAAATCAGGTGTATTCAGCTTCTAATGGAGAAGCAACTTCATGTGTGTTTGTTCAAATTAGATATATTTAAGACTCATCTTTCTTAATGTCAGTGGCCACTCTGAAACCTTTTCAGTAAAGCTCTCCTGTTGCACAGTTTTGTGTCCGTTTCATTTGATATCCCATTTTGGTGGTAGTATAAACCTACAGATAGAGGGAGAATAGGAGAGAGGATTTGATTCCGTGTGCTTGACTTCTGCAGTGGTGCCATTCTTGCTATTTCTGCTGGACCGATGAGAAATACTATAACAATACAGCTTGCTCTGCAGCGTAGCCGCTGCCTTTCCAAAAGAAATCTAGCAAAGTCTTTCTTAAGAGACATTATATTTGTAAAAGGTTCAGTCTTGGCAAGCTTTTTTAATGAATGTTATCTTTTGTTATGCCTTGGGTCGTGATTTACCAATTTACTCTTTTCCCTTCGAAGCGAGTTCTCTTATCTGTCACCGATTGTGCCCCTGAGTCACTTCTGTTCGTTTGGAAGTGTTTCCAAAGCGACTTTAAAGTCGAATTTCTCCATGAAACACCATCTGCTTGCTAATGCCTGCCTTAGCTTTAGGTTTTAAACTCATCTTTGAGCTGATAAGCTCAGGAACTTTGGAGAAAGTGTCATATATACCTTAACGACGCAATTTGAAGCGGCTCTGGAGATTTGCTGGAGCAGTTGTAACTCATGCCCTTGTTGTGTCTCCCGCAGGAACACGCGTATCCGGCCGACGAGCTCATGCCTTTGACTTGTCGCGGACGGGTGCGGGGCCAGGAACCAAGCCGAGGGGACGTGGATGATGCCTTGGGAAAGTCAGTGTCTCAGGTTCCTCTCTCATGTAAACACATAGGAATCTAAGTCCAGTTTGCAGCCCGTAAAGCTCGTTTCTTCAGTCAGACGTGTCCACCGACTTTGGTGGAAAGAGATTCTGTGGGTGCAGATAAATCCATAATTCCTAATTTCTCTTACCTAATTTCTCTTTCTCTATTGGAAAAAAAAGCTCTAATTGTGACCTTCTTACAGGTGAGGCAGAAATACATATTATTTCCTCCCATGATGTTCCCTGGTGTCAAACTGTACACTAATCAGAAAAAGAGAATTGACCACTCGGTGAGATCCAAAAATAGTGTGTTTTTCAATCCATGTATTTTCCATAGGAAAGCCTTGCAAATGTGAGCAGTCATTTATGGTATTAGTATATTTGACTGCTAAATAGGAGTGAAAAGGGTTAATTAGCTGCACAGAACAGTAGACTGTTAGCCATTATGCTGGCCTTACAAGTGATATTTAAAATGCCTTTTTTAAAAGCAAGTTCTCTGCAAACATAATGAGTCAAATGATTATCATGTGTGTGGTGGCCTGAGGCCTTTGCCAAAATACAAAAGTGTTTTTCAGACATGGAAATTCTTTGTATTTTTTCACTTGAGATAGCTTATAATACAAAGTACGGATCGCTTGGCTGGCAAAATGTAGATTTAAGGACTGTTTTTCTCCATGTTATATTGAACAATCCAATACAAGCTGAATCACTCTGTGTTTGGTGTTGATTCCTTTGTCTGTATCTGTGGAGTTTATAGAGCAAATACTTAAGAACAAACAGGTGATGCTTTTTTATTATTAGTATCACTGCTTATTGTCCCCAAGCAGAATAGTGTTAATCAAAGCCGACGTCCTTGTCCTAAAGAGTATTTCTAATCACTCCAATGTTGAATATGTGATTTTTGTTAAGTACCCAAGTTCCTCAGTACAGAGATTCCTATATAAACGTGCTGCCTCGGAAGTGTTGAGCGATACGACTGATGGGAAAGAAGCGTTAAGGAAATATTTTGTTTAATCTTGGTCATACATTCTTTTTAATGACCTTTTTTGCATAGTAACGTTTGAGTAAAAATACCTTTCAGCCCCTTGGAATGCGTTTTTCTGTCTACTTGCTTTTTTTCTGTTCCTGATGATCAGCAGTATTATTATTGATCAGATTTCTTATTTAATCCTTTTTCTTGCCATTATATCTTTCCAGTTAAAGAAAATCATAATATATCACCGCTTAATTAGAATTTTAATTATGCTTCATGCAAAGTCACATGGTGCCTATAGGGTCTCAAACATTGGGCATTTCTTATATTTACTTATATTCACCGTTTCCCAAGTTTTCAGTTTTAATATCATCATATTCTAGAAAATCTGTGCATGTTATTTCTTCCCATTAACGTGGTTTTACTGGGTTAGGCCAGAGGTCCTATCACTTGGTGTGCACTAACAAAAGAGACTGGAAAAAGACTTTGCACCTCTCTACTGAGTTTCTTAGTAGATTTGATTGGGGCATAGAAATTACAATTTAATTTGCTTACCAAAGGTGTGCAAGTTTTGCAGTCAATAAAGGTGCCTTCATAATCAGAGCTTGTTTGTCGGCTCCTATTCCCCTCACAAAGGAGAAAAACTCGGTAGGCTGTTTTGATATTAAACTCATTGTGTACAACTCACTTTTTAGCAGCTGGAGGGCTGGGAGAGGGTCGTTTCTAGTAGCATTGGGTACTATGTAAAGTTACTTAACTTCTACACGTACACGTCTATAGTAAATCTGGTTTAAATTGTGTTTTGTAGGTTTTCCCTCACCTTGATTGATACCTTGGACACTCTTGTGGTAAGTTTAATCTGTTGCTAAACTTTGATAAAACAAGAAAAGCCTTCTGATGTTCAGGCTTGTTTTTAGGTTTCTATTTTGTTACTTTATTTACAAAACCCCTGATCTTTCTTTGCCTTTAACCACGTGTTCTAAGTGGCTGCTGCTTTTCTTGGGCTCTTAATTTAACAAATAATGTGAATTTCCCTTCCCATTATAGTCTAAACCAACATGCTGGCTTACAGGTGAACGTCTCTTAGTGCCTACTGAATTAGCTGCGGTATAAAATTGTATGGACATGTTTCATGGATGAATTTGCACGCGCTTAAATCTATATTAAAAAATGCAACCCTAGACATGTGTCGCCAGGAAATGTTGTCAAACGTAACATTCCATCTCAGTAGAAGACTCTGATCATTAATAAACTACTTTTTGTTAGATTTCAGTCTCTTTGATGTATTGTCAATGGCCATTCACGTCTCCAGGTAAACAAATGTAAAAGCTTTGAAAACCTTCACCACACTGATTTGGTGTGTGACTCTTATAATGCTCTGCAAATGCTGTGAACGTGGAGTCTGGAACTCCCAGTCTCTATCAAACGCTCACATGGATTCCTGTGATTTATTTCTTGTTTTCCCATCTTAGAGCAAGATTAACACTTGTGGATTTAAAGGTCCATATCGTAACAAATTGGATAAGTCACAAAGATTCTTTAAGACGGGTTGAACTCAGAGAAAGCGTGAAAGCAAATCTGTAGGAGATGCCCAAGCCAAGGCCTGGGATTAGGGGAAGGAACCAACAGTAAATCCCTGGGTAATAGTTTAGGTACATTCTCAGTGACTTTATTCTTTCACCTTTTATTCGCTTTCATGTCTTATGAGAAAAACAATAACACTATAATACTCATGTCAGTCTGCATCAGAGGATGCCCCTGCAGAACCCAAAGATCAGTTTAAGGCGTGTTAAGTGCTTTATTTTTTAATTAATCGCACTTGTTCTTGCACACCTGAGTGTGACTGTATTAGCTATGCTGGAACCTAAACACCTGGTGACATTTGTATTCCAGGTGTTAAATAAAACCAAAGAGTTTGAAGAGGCTGTAAAAAAAGTAATAAAGGATGTGAATTTAGACAACGACATAGTTGTGTCTGTCTTTGAAACCAACATAAGAGTCCTTGGGTGAGTAAACTTTATGTTTTCAAAGATCTTTAAAACGTGGGGTTTAGCTCAACATCCTTAAGGCACATCTTTCTGTGCCGTTCCACCTCATTTAAAACAGTTGTGCCTTTGTCAGCCTAGCTCAGCACCTACCTAAGCCAGGTTTTAAAGCGCTGGGCAGGATCCCATGCAGTGATATGGAATCCAGTTGGCCCCCATCTAACTGCTGCAGGCGGAGCTTTTTAGATTAAATAAATGGTGCATGCTGAGGCAGCAGTGTTTTGTCTTAATCGAAATAGTTGTGCAGATTACACTGTTCAATACTTGATTTAACAGAGTATTTCAATACTTAGAGTAATAGATTATTTCAGGTTGGAAGGGACCTCTGGATGTCTGTGTTCCAACTTGCCGCTGTTTTAAAAGCAGGATCAGAGCAGCTTAATTTTAAGCTAATATATATACCGTTTTAGAGGTGTTAGTTGTTATTCTTGCCTAACTATACTGATGAATCAGTGATTCCTGAATAATAAGAATTGCTTCCAAAATACTGAGAGCTCACCTTGCTTAAAACTGGAAGCGCATGTGCTCCGCATTTCTGAAAATCAGGGCTATGTGAATATAGCACAGTAGTCATCTAAATCATAGAAATTGCTGCTTTGCCGTTCAACTGAATATACCTGTTGAGTTGTGGGGCATTTTTCTTGTGTTTAGAGGTCTCCTAGGTGGGCATTCAGTGGCGATTATGCTGAAAGAAAAAGGTGAATATATGCAGTGGTACAACGGTGAACTTCTGCACATGGCGAAGGAACTGGGCTACAAGCTTCTACCTGCTTTCAACACCACTAGTGGTCTCCCTTACCCAAGAGTAAGTTCTGTGCTTTCCGCAATCCACATTTACTTCTATAAGCAAAAACTTTGGTCGTTTTGGTTTTGTCTTGGTTTCTAAAACCACTTGTATATTTGTGAAGTGTCCAGAAAATCAGAAGGTGACACATGGCTCATTTGTAATACATGCTACCTTGTATTTTAAAATACAGTTTTAGGCTCTCTGAATCCTTATATTTCCAGCTCTGAAAATACTAAGATGTGTTGTTGTGCATAAGTAGTAATAGTAATCTTGTCTTGCTCCCTGCTACTATAAGTACCACCAAGTAGCTGAGAAGAATCATTTTGGTTTGATATGTTTCGCTCACAAAGTCAGTGAAAGATCAGCTTGTGAATTTAGCGCAAAACGGATTAATCTTCATGGGCCACGTCCAGATTTTTAAGAGGGCAAAGGTGGCTGTAATCTAAAAATACTCCATGTAAAATCCTTTGCTGTATTCAAATAAAGCTTGCTACAGATTCTTTGAATGGCAGAAAAATCTTGCCTTGAGTTGTCAGTATGTGGTAAAGCAAAACAAAACGAAGGGGTGCCTGTAAATCTTTCAGCCAGGGAACACAAAGATGATTATCTCTGTTGTTCTCTAGGTTAACTTAAAGTTTGGTGTAAGGCATCCAGAAGCTCGGACTGGAACAGAAACTGATACCTGCACAGCTTGTGCAGGTACCTTGATCCTTGAGTTTGCAGCTTTAAGCCGATTCACAGGAACATCTATATTTGAGGTTTGCTTTCTATGTTATTTTATTTTTGGGGATTAGTTATTGCTTAGTGTTCTATTACATTTCTGTAATTCGGGGGGGGAAAGAATAGAGTTTATCAAATGGGTGCATATCTTAGCTCTTCCACACAAAACGTTTGTGTGTGTTGAGATTTGTTGTGTTTGGGCTTTTATTTCTAAAAGTGTCTATTTGACTGTTTAAAAACCACAGGAACTAATGTTGTTTGAAAGAAGTTACAGAAGGCAATAAATATACTGCAAACTGGCTAAAAAGGGTGGTACTTCCATAGGTTGTTGGGTAGAGGGTTCAGGACTAGCAAAAAGAAAAGTGAGATACTTGTTCCTTAGAATGCAGCTTTAAAAGGCAAAAACCCCTCAAACATAGTCCCAGTGAAGCCGTGCAAGACTTATCTAAGGTCAGACTGTCAGCAGGAAGCTAAAGGAAAATGTTTGTGAGTATTTCTTTGATATGATACCAAAAAAAATACACTCTTTTTCAGATTAGGATTAGTATGGGTCTGGTATTTAATTTCATGGAAGCACAGCTGGGCCTGTGTTGAGGGTTTTGGTAAAACTTGTCCCCCTAAAATCCCCTGTGTGTATTTGGTAATTTAGAGCTGGTTTTGGTGGGTAAGTTGGTACCTTAAAGCTACTTTTTGTGTATACAAAGAACGCGTGTAAGTTGGATACTAAAGAAAAGGGGCTGCTGCTTCACCTTGTCTGAGAAGACACAGCAGTTTTGGTTCTAAGGTTGTTCTAGTTCTTGACTTTGTAATCAGCAGCAGAATAACATCCTCCTGTTTAAGTGTATGCAATACTGAGTTTTATAGTTGTTATATATGAAACATTGCTTCATAGCATCATTTCAATAGGGAAAAAAAATAATAGGCCTTAGTATCTGCCTTTCTCTATAATTCCCTTTAACAAGCGTTTTTTGTCATTGCAGGAATACGCACGGAAAGCGCTTGATTTTATTTGGGAAAAGAGGCAGCGCAGCAGCAATTTAGTGGGCGTTACTATTAATATTCACACCGGAGACTGGGTCCGCAAAGGTGCGTGATATTCCAACCGGGATCAGTGGTTTTGGGCAAGAAAAGTCTCTTGACACAACCTCCTGCCCCCAAAACATTTATTTAGACTATTTAAAACTATTAATGGGGTAGGCAAGCGGAGTTATATAATATGAGTGCTGGAGAAACCTGCTCTGAAAGGGTATTTTGTTATTCATTGCAAAGAAAGTGTTCTCTGATTCACTCATACCGAGATGGGAATGCCTCGGGATACATTTTCAGAGTTTCTACTATAAATACGTAGGATAAATATAAATAGGACTGTGGTTGTGTGTGGCAGCCAGTAGAAATATTGTTGTATGGGGAAAGCGAAACAACGGGCTTCAATGCACGGCTGTTCGTATCACCGATAGTGCAAAACAGTCAGCGTAGAGTATTGTGGCTCTGCACCCATCTGTGCCTTAATTCTTAAATGGAGCCAAGTGAAAACGTCCATAGAGCTGCCTCAAGTCAAACCCACCTTTTCACTCTCTACCGTTTCTAGATAGCGGAGTTGGAGCGGGAATAGATTCCTATTATGAATATTTATTAAAAGCCTATGTCTTGCTGGGAGATGACAGTTTCCTGGAGAGATTTAACACGGTAAGTTAACACCTCGCTCAGGCTTGTGCCTTCTGTAAGACAAATTTGAGACTAATTGTATTGCCAGTCAGCTGTTAACCTGAGAAGCCTATGAAGACATCTTCAGAATTCCTGATTTTGGTGTTAGTGCTAGCTCTTTTCTTTTACTATATTTTTGCTAATCTTGGGTGAATTGTCACCAGAGCAGCTATTTTCAACCCCGTTCCATGAAAATTGGAATCTTCTGCACCTTTTCCCCTGTTTTCTGTACAGGACAAACTATTTGAGCATCACCTTGGAGAGTGTAATTCTGCAAATGTTTCTATAAAACAACGTAAGGGCTTCTTACAAGCCATAGTACAACTGCTTTCTGTCCTGGAGCAACAAAAAAGGTCTGAAAATCAAGGTCTGGACCTTGCATTGCACTGCAGACCATAAGGCCCAGTATACTCTTCAATATATCATACTTAGAAGCTGAAAAACACACTTAGGTCACGAAATTCCTAAGAACTTTCTCAGCATCATTATTATTTCCTAAGAGTGTTCTTTCTCTTGAAAATAGCAATAGCCAGTAAAAAAAAATCGATATCGTAGAATGATTTGATATCATAAGCAATATTAAAATTTGAATAAATCAGTAGCTAAAGGCCTGTTGCAACAGTTTAATCATTATTTCATATGTCTAACCTGGAGCCACCAGTATTATATTTTGCCTCAGTTATGTCTTTTAAATGTTTCTTATTGGAAATTGGAAGCCAGCAAGTTGACAGGTGGGTTTTAAAGTTCTTTTGAGCCATCAAGTCCAGCTGAGTTGTTGATTTCTAATACCTGTTTTTTCTGTTCCACTCCTGAAATGCATTTGCTTTAGAATTCCCCTGTTTAAAGAAAGAAATGTCAGCTTTTTTTAGCGTCTGCTTAAAGATTCAGCCCAAAAAAGTGCCTGACTGTGACAGTTACTTGTTTATCACCCTCTGCTGAATATACTGTTGTGTATGTGTGTTACTTGGAAAATGGGATGTGTATTGCGTGTGTGATAACGTGGAGTTTTGCAGTATTTAATATCCTTTTTAGTTTGCAAAACTAGAAACTATTGTGCGTTGCCAAATGTGATAATTATTGGGAGTCCAGTATTTTTTTTTCCATTGAATTAAAATGCCATAGGCTGAGATCTACATCTGGTTTGTAAAATGTATTGATAATATACACTCATGATTTTTCTGGTGTTTGGCAGCACTACGATGCCATAATGAGATACATTAGCCAACCACCTCTTCTCCTTGACGTTCATATTCATAAGCCGATGCTAAATGCAAGGACCTGGATGGATTCTTTGCTGGCTTTCTTTCCTGGCTTGCAGGTAAGGTTTAAAACCCATGTGTAGACGATTTTCATAGCAAGTAAACAATCCAATAGACTGGATATATCACCAACAAGTCAATCTCAGTAATCTGATTTTCAGAAATACCGAATGAGGGTTTCTGTGCTCCCTCCTCCTGTCACTTCAGTGCGAGGATGCAAGTTCATGTGCCTCTTTAGCCATGAAGTATCAAGACAAGTATGTCCATATGATTCGCTTCTTCACTCCTAACCATGAATACACTCAAATGAAGCTGGTTTTCAGTAGTATGGTGACAAATTTTCTAGTTCGTGTGCCATTTACGTCTTTAAGACAAACTGCATCGCATTTCCTCCACAGTTCCCTCTAAATGATAGAGACCTTTTTTCTACATAGAGCTCACTGATTTTGCTTAAAAAGCTCTTCTGGAATATCAGTGGCTGAAAAGGGGTGGTATTTACAGTATGGTCTGCTGGAAACGTAGAAATCAGTCTGTAGGTTTCCATGAACGCAGTGTGCCTAACTTGGAATATTATTCTTGTGCATGCTGAATTAGTGTTAATTTTGCTATTGAATTTTAGGTGTTGAAGGGCGATATTAGACCTGCTATTGAAACTCATGAGATGCTGTATCAGGTTATAAAAAAGCACAACTTTCTTCCAGAGGTAAGGTCGTAATTTTTTGATCGCGTAAAACGTAATTCTTCCCTCGATTTGAGCAGTCTCAGCTATCCCTTTGAAAAAAGATTTATGTGTTATTAGAACCAAAGGCTCATTTCCCCAGCATTCTTATGCGATTTACCGTACTGCATGCATGACAACTGTGTTTTGGTTATGACATATTTTTCCTTCAGTGATACCGTAATTAACACAATAATAGGAAGCTGTTGCTGAATTGACTTTGACTCATTTCAGTATGTAAAGCTTGTATAAGCACGCGTAGCAGTAGCTGCTTAGTAACGTAGTAGCATTAATGCTGAAGATTATTAAAGATTGTTCTGAGAGAATGTTCTGAAATTTTGCCTAATAGACAACATTTTAATTAACATCACATTCACCTCATCTGGAAAAATGCTCTGTAAGCACTGGAATGATGTATTTGAGTCCTTTTAAAATGGTAAGATTTGGCTCCTTAGGAGTTTTTGGGGTGTTTTTTAAAGTGCTTTGTGCTTAGGAAGGAAACTTTGAAAGATCAGTTGTTTGTATTTAAGCAAAGATGCTTTTGTAGCTCCTGAGACTGGTGCTGGGCCTTTAGTCCTGCGCTGCTGTAATAGAGTTAACGCAGGATGCAAAATAAACCCCTGTTTGCTTTTTATTCTTGAATTGATTTGTGCCCGTTCTTTTTCTTCCCCAGGCATTCACAACAGACTTCAGAGTTCACTGGGCTCAGCATCCTTTAAGGCCGGAGTTTGCCGAAAGCACTTACTTCTTGTATAAGGTAAGATCGCTTTCGTTCCGCTGGCTTTGGGTCGCTTTGTCTTGCACCTACCATTTCGTTGGTGTTTTATTTCAATATAGAATGAGTAGACTTCCTCCAGCTTATTTTATCTACTGGAGCCAGTTCTGTATATAAACAAGATGAAAGTATCAAAACGTGTTCTAGAAATTCTGTTTTGTGTGGCTGGAACGAGGAAGAAAACCGCTCAGCGATGAAGGCCCATATTTTTAAATAGACTTAGGTATTGCTGATCTCTCTTGAAGAGATCTTAGAGACTAAGAGCAGAAGCCACTTGTACCTTGCAGAGAAGAACAGTGTCTAAATGTCTTCTGTTTCTGTAAATACTTCCACATGCTTATCTGCATGGCCATAAAAAGCAGTGCAGTTGTGTATCACAAGTCTCTCCTGTGACTGTTTAGCACTATTAATAAATTAGACTTTACCGGTGTCTGGGAAGGTAGGGAATCAATAAACTAGCGCTAGGAAAAGGAAAGCTGCTGATTGTACAGTAAGTCTAAGTGCACTTATACAATTGGGTTTGACTTTTGTTCTTCTATAGGCTACAGGGGATCCTTACTATCTAGAAGTTGGAAAAACACTCATTGAGAACTTGAACAAGTACGCCAGGGTACCTTGCGGCTTTGCTGCAATGAAGGACGTTCGTACGGGGAGTCATGAAGACAGGTGAAAGATTTTGCAATGATTTTTCTTCCATAAAAACATTATAGGAAAACAAAATGTATCTACCCTGTTTATATAATTGAATTAACTGACTCGTGAGTAGCTCTCTGTCTTCAGTTCAGTAACCAAGTCTTAAGTTACCCATTTGTCATAGTCTGTAAATGATTTTAAATAGCTTTATAATTTGTTTCGTTTGTCCCAGAGCAATAGATTAATTACTTGCAAACAAAATGTACTTCAAATCTAGAAGTTTGCAATGAGGTTTATTTGTTGTTTCTATAATGCCGTTGTGTATTGAACATGCTGAAATATTTCCCTCCAAACATCATTTCTTCCAAGTGGAAGGAACACTAAATGGAAGTAAGTTCAACAGTAATAGTCAGGAAATCTTCAGAGACAGAGCAATATTTGTTTTACTGATGTTTTAGATAAAAGGGGATTTTCCTAAAGGACATTCACTTTTTTCCATAGAATGGACTCTTTCTTTCTGGCCGAGATGTTTAAATATCTTTACCTGCTGTTTGCTGATAAGGAAGACATGATTTTCGACATTGAAGATTATATCTTCACTACAGAAGCTCATCTCTTACCACTTTGGCTTTCCACTACAAACCAAACCATCTCTAAGAAAAATACAGTAAGTAACAGCTCAAATTCACGGCAGTTTTAGTGGCGCTTTGAAGCGGATCCTTTTTTACGAGAGGAAATGAGGAAAAAAGATGGGGGAAATTCCCAATCTGAAGTAGGACATCAGTTTTTAACACTTGGTTTAATATGAACTATTTCATGATATTAACAGGGAGAGTCACATGAATATGAGTAAAGTTCCCACGACTGCATTCTGCACCATTGAATCTTGAGGGAAAAAAGCGGTGGATTATTAGCTGTATATAAAAAGAAAACAATTCCCCATCTCTGTACAAACTTGATACTTTAATTTTCTATTATTTTTTCTAAAAAAATTGCAAGAGCGTGCCTGTGTTTTTGTTGCTTATTTTACTACGCAAGCCCTTGGCGAATCTTGCAAGGTTTTTTTGAGACCACTACCAAGTTAGTTTGACAAGATCCAGCTATAGCTTTGGGGATATTCAATTGTTTCAGTCCCTGCAGTAGCATCTGGTGTGTAAACGTGAAAACGCTTATGGGTTTACAAATTCCTTAACCTTCCAGAATAACCTATAATAATACAAGCATACCTTGGAGCATCATAAATTTGACGTGACTTCTCCCAGAATGAGAAGCTGATACTTTGAAGATGGGCAGGATTCCCAAAGCCGGTGGCCTGACCTGTGTAATTCCCTTGAGAACAGCAAATGTTAAAGAAGGTCGATAAAGGCGATCGAGTACATGGTTCAAATGCAGATTTCTTAAGCTCTTTAAAGCAGAGCGGCAAAGATCCATTGCAAAAGGTGTTCACAGACTTCTAATGTGTTTTGTTAAGACAAGTGTGTTGCTCTTCAATGGAATTTATCTGATGGGGAGAAAACATGATATGAAAACATGGAGCATGTAAATTATTTTGATTATAAACAGCCCAAATGCCTGTGACTTAGTTGGCAGCAGGAACCGAACATCCTGTTTGTATTTATGTTCATACACAGGAAAGGTCGTGTTTTATGATGCTGATGCTTGCAAGACCTTCTTTCTTAAGTGATGTGACTACTGTGTGTCACACTATGAGCACAGGGATTTTAAAGCGTCTATTCTAGTAAACTAACAGCCTTTTAGGACTTGTTTTTTAGGGAGCCTTTAAATACTAGATTTTGTAATTAGCTAATGTGTTTCAAACAGGTAAATATTACTTCAATTTTTATAGGTGAGAAAATAACTTGCCAATTATCCAACCAGTTATTTGCAAAACTAAGAACAGGTTAAATAGGGCTCCAAATCACCGTTCCACGTGGTTTCCCATGTTACAGAACAGCAATTCGTGCAAATGTTAACTCTGTCATCTCTCCTGAAAACAGATATTGTTTGAATGGTGTGGAGATTCATCCTTGCCCATTCAGACGTGCAGGTCTGTGTGGCTCCTGGGGAGGAGAATCTTTGGTTTGTGACCACAAAGCAAGAATTATCTAAGGCCTGCGGCTGGTCCACGCTTCATACAGGCAAAAATCCAATGAAATCGTAATGACTTATCTTAGTTTCCGGCACATAAAAGCACAGGAGCACTAGCGGTGTCATGAGCAGCCTTGAGAAGTTCTGTTTGCCAGCAGAGATGAGCTGTTCCTGCAACAAAAATTCTGGTTACTTAAATTTCAGATGAAATTTAAGTAGGTCTATCTGTTGAATTCCTTCCTATACAATCATGTTTACCAGGTGATGTGTGTCTTTCGTTTCAGACGACGGAGTACACGGAGCTGGATGACAGCAACTTTGACTGGACCTGTCCCAACACCCAGATTCTTTTCCCAAATGACCCCATGTTCGCTCAGAGCATTCGTGAACCCTTGAAAAACGTGGTGGATAAGAGCTGCCCTCGGGGTGTTTCCAGAGTGTAAGATGCATATTTTCTGTCCATTGTTAGTGTAGGACTGAACGGAATGGGGTCCGTTATGCACGGAAGGAGAAATGCGAGGTGTATTGGAGCTTGTTCTGCTTGAGTTTGGAGCCCTTTAGGCATGGATAGCCCAGCTACAGGACAAATTAATTATGTTTGGCATCATCAGCAAGACAGTCCATTTCCAGCAGGAATTAGTGGCTCTTTTAAAGCAAAAGGAGGTTAACCAGTCACATACTTCAAGCAGGAATTGTAGCCCAGGTATTACAGGAATTCTGTCTCTCTGGTTTGTAAAATCAGTTTCTCTAGTCTCTTGAACAGTTGTGCAGCTCTTGTTTGTAGTAAGCAAATCATGCTACTATATCTAATTTCACCTGTTTTGAAGACTATGGAATAGTCTGTTAGAGCTGGGGAGGTTTATCCTTCTGGCCACTCCTTTGATATTAATACTTCGTGAGTAAAATGAGTATCAACTGTATGAGGAAAACTGTGTTTAGTCGGTCTTACAATAAGGCTGTTTAGAACTGAGAGACAGCATATGGTAGTTATCAACATTGCATGTGCTTTTTTGCACTACAAAATTATTGATAATATTGACAGCTTTTTAAAAAAGATGGTTTAATGGAGAAGTGGATTTCTAGTGAGGCTTTTACTCAATATTATTCCAAAGAATTCTAATCTAGTGGTGGTAAGAATAACTTGTGAGAATTCAAGAATAATCTGGTTTTTAAAGCTTTGCTCTCCAATGTCTTTTGGCAGAGAAGAGAGTTTGGGAAGTGGACCAAAGCCACCACTGAGAGCCAGAGATTTCATGGCCAGTAATCCCGAACACTTGGAGATACTGAAGAAGATGGGAGTCAGTTTGATTCATCTGAAAGATGGCAGAGTGCAATTAGTGCAGCACGCAGTGCAAGTAAGGCTTGACAGTACTTGTTTTTTAAAAAACTTGCAGTAAAATCCTACTAGCGATGATGTTTGACACTTAAAGGTTCAGGAGGGACAGCCAGACTGCAGAACGAGGTGCATGAGCTGGATGTGCAGGATACTGCCCTTTCTTTAGGAGGTCTATATGTTTGTATGTTCTTTGTCTTCTGTGTGATGCTAAAAAGTTAACGTCCTTATTTGAAATGACAAATGAATGCCAGTGAGCATCCACTCTGTATTTTAAAATCTTTATACCAGTGGTCCAAACGAAAGTTCAATATATTTTTTTTTTCAAGTTTCTCAAATATTTAAGAAGAAACTTAGTGTTTCTTTACTATTCAGGCAGCAAGTTCACTGGATGCTGAAGATGGCTTACGGTTCATGCAGGAAATGATTGAGCTCTCCAGTCAGCAACAGAAGGAGCAACAGCTGCCTCCTCGTGCTGTTCAAATAGTTTCCCACCCATTCTTTGGCAGGGTGGTCTTGACTGCTGGACCAGCACAATTTGGGATGGACTTATCCAAACACAAAACAGGGGTATGTAAGACGTGTATCACAGAATCGTTCAGGTTGGAAAAGACCTTTAAGATCATCAAGTCCAACCATTAAGCCAACACTGCCAAGTCCACCATGTCCCTGAGAACCTCATGTCCGTCTGTCCAGTCCTCCAGGGTGACTCCAGCACTGCCCTGGGCAGCCTGTTCCAATGCCCCACAGCCCTTTGGGGAAGAAATTGTTCCCAGATCCAACCTCAACCTCCCCTGGCGCAACTTGAGGCCGTTTCCTCTGCTCCTGGCGCTTGTTCCTGGGGAGCAGAGCCCGACCCCCCCTGGCTCCAAGCTCCTTTCAGGCAGTTCAGAGATCAGAAGGTCTCCCCTCAGCTCCTGTTCTCCAGCTGAACCCCCCAGGTCCCTCAGCCGCTCCCATCACACTTGTGCTCCAGCCCCTCACCAGCTCTGTTCCCTTCTCTCAACTCCCTCCAGCACCTCAAGGCCTTTCTTGGTGTGAGGGGCCCAGAGCTGCCCCAGGGTTGGCGGTTTGTCCTCCCCAGGTCCCAGCACAGGGACGGTCACTGCCCTGGGCCTGCTGGCCACACCAGTGCTGGGACCAGCCAGGATGCTGGTGGCCTCTTGGCCACCTGGGCACACCCTGGCCCATGTTCAGCCGCTGGCACCAACACCCCCAGGGCCTTTTCCTGGGGCACTTTCCAGCCGCTCTTCCCCAGCCTGCAGCGTCCATGGGGTTGTTGTGACCCAAGTGCAGGACCTTGGTGAACCCCAGACAATTGGCCTCAGCCCATGGATCCAGCCGGGCCAGACCCCTTTGTATGGCCTTCCCGCCCTCCAGCACATCAACACTCCACCCAACCTGGTGCCATCTGCAAACTGACTGAGGGTGCCCTCGATCCCCTCATCATTGATAAAGAGATTAAACAGAACTGGCCCCAGTGCTGAGCCCTGGGGACACCACTCGCGACCGGCCAACAACTGCATTTGGCTCCGTTCACCGCAAGTCTGGGCTTTATTCCAGTCCAGGTACAGAACACCCACAGCCTTCCCCTCATCCACTGAGCGCATCACCTTGTCGTAGGAGGAGATGAGGTTGGTCAAGCAAGACCTGCCTTTCATATGCCCCTGCTGATGGGGCTTTTCATGTTTCATTATTGCATAGCCTAAGTTTTACACTACGGGTGCTATTTCAGGGTGGCCAGCTAGAGGGTGATCATTTAATTCCAGTGGTTAAAATGACAGGATGCAGCAATGACAATGACGGCAGTGACAGTCTTTAGATGAGTGGCTTAGCCATCTGTAGCCTGCGCTGTGCTCCTGAGTCATGATTTAGGTTGTAATATCCACACATAGCATTATTTGTAACAAATTTATATAATCTGCAGTGCATATCTTAAGAGATGTTGATTTAAGGGAAGGCTTAAGTCAAGCCACAACTTTGCAGGAGCCCTTTTAGGCTTAGATTAGGCTCTTCTTATGCAACTTTTACGGAAGGTTGTATCTAGATGGAAGAAGAAAATAGCCCAGAGCCAGTGGTCCCTGTTGGAAGCAGCAGGCAAACCCCATGACTTCGGTTGGCAAGATGCAGCGCAACAGAGGAAAAATTCCAGGAGGCAGCAGTTCACAGGTATAGACAAAATACACTCGATATGAAAAGTAGGTTTTCACTTGATCATTCCTTGCTTTTCAAGTCCAGCTTCAGGGTGAGGATTGCGTGCGCTCACAGAATACAACACTAAATACACTAGATTAGCTGAAGAAATGAAAATGCTTAGGAGTCTTTTGCAGGCTTGAACCTAGTGCTCTAATGATCTCTTTTTGTTTGGCTTATTTTGCTTTTTTCCAAACAGACGAGAGGATTTGTTGCAGCCATTAAGCCATATAATGGATGCTCAGAGATCACTAATCCTGAGGCAGTGAAAGAGAAAATCGCTCTGATGCAACGAGGCCAGTGTATGTTTGCTGAAAAGGCACGAAACATTCAGAAAGCCGGAGCGATAGGCGGCATTGTCATTGGTAAATAAAATTAAGTTCTTCATGAGTGTAAATGCAACCTGTATTTTCCAGACACTGGAAAGCTGACAGATGTTGAACGCTCTGAGGTGACAGTACTCTCACACAAACTGTGCTCTCAGAAGACGAGGAAACATTTTGGCTGGTGCTGCGCAGAAAATGCAGCTAAACAAATCAAGGAGGACGATCATCACTGTTTTTGCAGATGAAAAGTTGTTATTTTAAGGATCACTGAGTTGAAATAGCGCTGTGTACCAACTGCTGAGGGAGACTTGAGATACAAACGAAAAAGGTTAAGGAAAACAAGCACACAAGCTGGCTTTTTGCTTTTTACAACCGTTTTCTGCCTGGTATCCTCTAAGCCCACAGGGCGGGAGGAAGCTGCTCAGAAAGGCCGCGGGAGCTGGGGGTTGTGGCGTGTTTATCTAACCGGGGGTTTGCTTGTTCTGCCTTTGTGTGTGTGGGACAGATGACAACGAGGGAAGCAGCAGTGACACCGCCCCACTCTTCCAAATGGCCGGCGATGGCAAGAACACAGATGATATCACGATCCCCATGCTCTTCCTCTTCAACAAGGAAGGAAACATTATCCTGGATGCCATCCGGGAGTACGAGGCCGTGGAGGTGCTGCTTTCCGATAAAGCGAAAGACAGAGGTAAGATTTGAGGTTATTTACATGCATTTAGCTTCCGGCTGAGCTGTGGCACCATGTGAAATGTACAGTAGTGATTAAAAGCACAAACACATTAGTTGGTAGCGCTAGTTTGTTTGACATCGGTATTAGGTTTTTCATAAGCAAGCCATTATCTGAGATGTGTCATTATCCGCTCCCCCTCCTAATTACCATTAACATCCAGAAATGCTGTTCATCAGTTAAATGTCAATTCGAGTAATGTGAAAATCCAGCCTTTTGAATTCCTTTTGAACCCTGTTTGTCATAATCTCCTTTGAAGTGGTGTCAGGAACAGCGTCAGTGTTTTCAGTGCCCTACATTGTAAATGCTTCTCTCTTCTCAAGCTCCCCGGTGACATTCTTGGTACCTAAAACGAAAGGCACAACCGCTACAACTATTTTGCCTGCCTAAGGAGAAGTGCTTATTGTAAGAAATAAGGCTGCTGACCTCAGACGTTTTGCAGTTTTTCTTGTATAATACAAGAAAATTGCAAGCTAATACATTCCCAATTAAAATGTTGGCGTGTGGCAGAAAATCCGTCCTCTTAGCGCTGCCGTGTCCAAGCAGAGTAAGAACAAGTTTCTCTAGCAAAGCAGCGTTTCATTTTCTGCGCGTTTGCCGAAAGCCACAGTGTTTCTTCATTTCTCGTTCCTCCTGTTGATAACTATGGTTAAGATGCTCTAACGAAGTACTAAATACAAAAGGTAGCTCTGCATTTGAGGATTTGTAATCCGTATCTGCTTCTTCCCCCCTCCTTGTGCTTCCGTTTGGAATCCCAGCAACAATCTTTAAAGGTAAAACGATTCCAAACTACATTATTGATAGCAGTAAGTATCCCGTGTTAAAATTGGCTTGTGCAGTTAATCTCCCTAGAAATCATGAAATATTAGTGTCCCGTATGCTGGCTATAAGCGTCAAACTCCAGAGAAATCCTCCCGGTTAAACTGGACGGCTGTTGTAAAGCTAAATCCGTACTTGAGATAGGCGTGTTTGTTGCTGTGAGTGGGGCTGTGATGGGGAGGCTGCGGCTTGGCTCTCTCTTTAATTCACAATTCAGTCGCTTACGGAACTCTGTCCGACTCCTCCTTGCTTAGACCCTGGTGGACCTGGGGATGCTTTAAAACCCAGTATTAAAGTTCAGTGCACGCAGCGGGTATTTGCTTAAGCCTGAAGGATGGCGACTAGCACTGACCCAGAAGTCGCTATTTAAGTTGTTTGCCCTTGTTTAAACTGTGTTTAAATGTCTGCTCTTACCTCCCTCTGTGAAATATAATAACATTGGATCATCGTATCAATGGAAAGTCTGCACTTCCTTGAGGAAATAAGGTCAAGGGAAGCGGCTTTGCATTTGAAACACATAATAAAATGCCGCTTTTCTCGTTTTGGTCAAATCACTTTTTTTTTTTCTCTCTCTCTCAAAGACTTGGAAGTGGAGAATATGGACCAGAAATCAGCTGAAAACGATTCACATAAGCAAAATTCCGAAGAAGATACTTCATCATCTCAGGATGTTGGTGCGGTCAGTGAGGAGCCCGAAGAAGGAGAAAGCTCCGACGTTCCCGACCCCGATTCTCTATCTCCTGCTCACGCGGACAGTGACAGCGTTTCCGTTTCAAATCAGGATTCGTCCGTCCCTGGAGCCGACGGGGCTGGTGCTGCGGAGCCGGCGTGCGCGCCAGGGGACAGCCGGCCTCAGGAACAGACCGGCACGCAGCCAGGTTCCACAGTTAACTGGGATAATAAAGCCCAGCCTATGGAATCCATATTAGCAGACTGGAATGAAGATATAGAAGCATTTGAAATGATGGAAAAGGATGAGCTATGACTTGTAATCATAACTTATTTGTTAGTAACCAAATGGAGAGCTCTTTGGGTAGAAGTGAGGCCCCAATATCTGAGAACTAGCAAACATATTCAGTGTTGTGATGAGCAACCAGGTTTCACCTGGAGATGACCAGAGAAATCCAGCGCGCGCTCTTTTATTGTTTTAATTTTTCCTGTTTAAAAATGGGAACGTGCAATCGAATCATTTGCCCGGCTCCGCTGCGCGGGCCGTAGCCCCGGACTCGCGTGTTCCAGGCCCGCGGCGCCACGCTCCCGCCGGCTCTGGAAAGCACGAGTCGGCGCAGCGGGGTGAGCACCCCGTGGTTCACCCACGGGAGCGCTGGGTGGCGGCCGCTGGCCCGGTTGGAGCCGAGGCGCCGTTCCGCCCTGCGAAATCCTTCACTGGTAGCGGGTGAGATTGCGCTTCTAGCTGTCGTGTCTTTAAGACGCAGCGAGAAGCGGTTTGGTTTCATCCTGACGTATCGTACTGAGGCCAAGTAGCGTTGCTCATCGCTCCTTCCATCTCTTAGCGCCAAGAACGACTCCGACACGCGAGTTTGCTCCTCTTTCAACCAGAGAAACTGTTCAAACCAAAGGCAACGTGGACCTTGTAAGCAGGTTCTGTCAGGGAAGCCGAGGCAGCAGAAGCAGATAAAGGTTCACGGTGTGTTGTGGAAGTTCTGCTCGAGGTGAAGGTAGAGCGGACAACGTCTGTGTTGAGTTCCGGGTGTTCCCTGCGTCCTCCTGGCTTGAAAAACTACCCCGAGATACGGAGTTTAAACTGGCAATATTCTCTGAAAAGGACACTAAACATCACCACATCAGCTATAACAACAGATTCTTCCTTTTTCTACAAGTTCGACCTCTAATGGCTTGACTTTGTAATCCTTTTTATATGCAACTTCTACCCGTGTGATCCGTAGGCGATGGGGCCAGCGCCGGCAGCGAAGCGCAACAATTTTGGCCGTTGGGTCCGTAGTTGAGGGCGCAGCGGCCTGAGCCGCGAGGATGACGCTCCGCTGGTGCTCGGGGTTTGTTACAGGTAAGTGCGAGTCCCGCCTTGTTATCCCCACGCTGAAAAACGTGATGGAAATAAAAACGGGGATGTTTAAACATCTGAGAGACGTTTTGACTGTGTCCAAAGAAACTGCCAAAAAAACCCTAATTAACTTGATTTATATAAACTGCTTTTAGTGAATTGTGGTTCAAAGAATTGTTTTATATTGAAGAGTAAATTAAAACTGCCTATATGCTGCACCAGGCTGAAAATGAAGGTTTATATCTGTCTTTACAATGGAATAATTAACAAAAAAAAGCCCCAATCTGAACTGCACCTTTCATTTAGCTGGTGTAATTACACGTGCTGAATATGCAACGGTTAATTAGTACAGCCATACTGTATTTATTGCTGTGTATTCCTGTCCAATGTGGAGAAATCCCAGGCGAGCGTTGCGTACGTGTCTGCTTAACGGCACTTGCCAGAGCCTCCCAATGCACAGGCACCTATGGGGAGCGCGACAGAATAACGTCCACAGACAGAACCGTGACTTCAGATCACTCAAGCAGGAGGTAATTTGGAGGAGGAAATGAAGTGGTAGCGGAATAGTGACTAAGTGTCCTTTTAAATAAATTAGCTTTTAAAGGTAGTTATCATTCTTTTGCACAAATAAACTGGGTGGAGGTTTGGACTGGACGAGCGGGGCTTGAAGGTTTTTTTCAGCTGAGGATTTATGGTATTTTGTGTGTGTTACGTGAGTTTTCTCATGTAAGGAGTTTGATCATGGGAGTCTTTGAAGTGCCCTTCATCTCCGAACCATCGGGTGCAGATCCAGTGTTCACTCCGGTAATTCCTTTGGTCTGTCAGTGCTTTAGTGCCATGGAAAGAGCATTTTTGTTCCCATGTTCTTTGGCATGGGCCACATCTTCACGCTTCTTAGCTCTTCTGGTGGAAATAGAATGACTTTTATAGCTATAGAGGCCCTCTGGTCGTTATAAGACCATCAATATAGCAACTAAAGGTTTTCTTCTTTTACTTGCAGAAAATGTAGATGTAAAATTTTATTAAAACATTAACTTTCTTTGCCACCACCAGCTCATTTACATTTAAGCGCTTTTTCTGCCTCTCTTGCTGAGGCAGCAGAGGCCAGTTCTCCCTCGAAGGGATTTTGAGTGATCCCAGATGGATTTGGAGCAGCGTTTTGGTGGTGGCCCTACCTCACATAACTCTTGCCTCCTTCCTTTTGGGTTTTATTTTGAGTTTATTCTCCTTTACCTATGAAACCACCACGAGAGCCATAGCCTTGTTTACAGAGCCGAAGCGGGTGGGGCTGACCTTTGGGAAGGACTGAATTGGGGTGGGGGGACACTTTTATTCAGGTTATTTTCACTTTGTATTTCCTTCTGAGGAGGAAAACGGGCTTTTAGTTTAACCCATTCATATCATTCTGGAGAGAACTCGGTTTTCTGTCACTGTTAAAAAGCGAAAAGAATGTATTCATCAACACAAGAGAAGCTTTTGGAGAGGGGAGTAATGGTTCTTCCCACATTTTTTGAAGTCTGCATGCGGGATATCGCTGGTACATCAGTAACTGCCCCGTTCTCTGTACACTGTTGTACATTGATTTGTGTGGGATTGAACCCGGAAGAATTGGGGACGCGCAGCTGGAGCCAGCGCTTCTTCCAGGCCATGTAATTCACAGCAGCCAATTAATTTCTCATTTGAGCTCGGAGGAATCTTCTCAATTGTTTACATTTCGTGTTTCTTAATGAAGTTTGGAAACGAGCCCGGCTTTGGTTCCGCTCCTGCCCGCGTCCCTGGTGGTGCAGCATGAGTGACAACCGGACATCTTATGCAAAAGGCGTCAGTCAGGACATAGAGAAAGAAACCCATTCTGTGAATGAAATAGCGTATGTTCAGATTTTATAACATTTTTGTTGTGTTTTTTTTTTAGCCAGCCCAATTTACAGCTATTTTCTTAAGAAAGATGTCTAATACCAGGTGCTGTAACACTATTGTTGGGTTTCGCTGTCTGGTGAGAAGCGTATACAATATTTCTAAAGGGCAACTATGTACTGTGATGTAAAAGTCTGGGCTAAAATGTATATAATCTGTGTACATAATTGTGTACTTGATTATAACTGCTGATTGTAAAGATTTAATAAAATGTAAATATTCTGGTCAATTGACGCTCATTCCTTTACACCAGTGGTTGCGTTGAGGGGCTGTTACTCAGTTTTCACGTTTCCATGTCCCCGTTGGGACACCTGAAGCTGGAAGGGACAAATTCAGCCCCACCATTCCCGTCAGCCCAGAGTCCCGTTTTCTCCCAAAGTGCTGCATAAAATGATCATGTTAATAAACATGTTAATAAACATTTCCAGCTGGAACGGTCCCTATAAACCATCGTTTGCCTGGGAAAGTTCACCCCAGCTATTAAACCCCAGCGTGGGTGAATTAATCTTTATTAATCCTTTAGTAGAGAGCTGCTGCAATTGCAGAGGCATTTAACCCCAAACTGTGCGAAGCAGCATCTGCGGAGCGTCACCTCTTGTTTCTTTGGGGAGGAGCCGCTGGGTTTTGGGCATGAACCCCAGCCTAGGGCTTTGCTCGGAGGTTTATATGGTTTAGGAAAATTAGCAAAGGTGGCTTCGAAAGGCATAAAGATAAAAAACCAAACACATAAAAGATGTGTAGAAAGGGCAAAAAGGCATTTCTGACACGGGCTGTTTTATGTAACGGGGCACGTGGCTTTTCACGTTTATTTTCAGGCTTGACACGGGGAATGTGATGGCCAGGCAGGGAGCAGCTCTGTTAAATGATGTCAATCTTCGCTGCGCTGGGGTTACAGCATCATAAAAAATTACACGGCTGCTATTTTGGGCAGCAGCTCTCTGCCACTCGGTGAATAAACGCATCTCCCTGTGACTCACTCTGGGGCATTATTAATAGGCACAAAAAGCAGAGTGCCAAAAACCTGAGCGGATCGTGCCGTTCCCACACGTAGCTTTCTAGTTTCTCGCAGCAATTGCACTCCAGAGCTTTGTGTCTCAAATTCTATGCATATCTATATATATAGATACACAGGGAGAATAGGTGTCCGTGAGGATGGTGTTATAGTTGGATTTTACAAAGCAGGTTCACAGTCCCACACGTGTTTGTGACAATGAAGAAGATGAGAAGATGATGATGACCATGATTAAGAAGATAAAGAAGTTGATGATCGTGATGAAGATGAAGAAGAAAATGAAGATGATGATCGTCATGATGAGGATGATGACTCTGCTAGCTTGAAGCTCAAAGCAAGCATTGACATGGATGTTGTGGGTAAAGGTGTGCAGCTAAATTAAATATATATATATATTCCTTTCTAAAGCAAAGACATCAACTTTTTCACTTCTACCAGCTTTCAGATTTTGCAGTTCCCCTGAGCTGGGACTTTTTCTCTTTGACACAACAGCACTGCACTTATCCAGCCTTTTGGATGTTGGACCTCAATGTTTCCTCCCCAACAGTAACACAAATACCATGCCCCTCCAAACCCATCCCTGCGTTCCTTGTCTCCTCTTCCCCAAACGTTTACAGAATGAAACTAAATGAGGAAACATTTTAGCCTGGAAAAGGAGAATTTCCCAGCGGTATCAGGACCCAGAGCAGAGGCCAAAAAGCAGCAACTCTCCATCCTGCTTGTCACGAGGGGTTCTTGCTGGTGAGATGTAAAATGTGAGTATAAAACATGCACGTTGGGCACAAAGGCTGCGTGGCGTTGAGTGTCAGCAGCAACCCGACCCAAAGCTTTGGTGGGACAGAAAAGCCAAGGGTGGTTGGGAATCACCCCCTTTTGTTAAAAGTTTGTATTAAATTTGTTCTGTGGCAGACACAGACATCACCCAGTGGAAGCAGAAGGGCTCGTGTGTCAGCCAAGCCCATCGGTAGTTGAATCACCGCTGACTCCAAAATCGAAGTGGTGGATAATTATTGTTTTATAGACTTGATAAAACTGAAATAGCTGAGAACTGAATGTTTGTCTTCACTCTAATTTTCATACAGTGCCAGCAGTGTCTTCAGAGCTCAACACTTCTCTCTAGTGCTTCAGCTACCCCTTCGCTCTTGCCTCATGGTTCAGATTTGTGCAGAGGAGGTCGGTGCCCACCCAAGTCTGCGTGGGGACGATGGGATGAGGGTGTTTGTGGGGTGAAGGTTTCACCTGCGCAGCCAGGGCTTGGGAAGCGCTGCTGCTCCTGCCGTGCACGAGGGGATGGAGAGGGGCGGTGAGACAGCCCGGGTTCTGCAAGGCCTGTCTGTGGCTGGGGACGAGGTGGGTCTGGGTCTTCTGGGTCTCAGCAGAGAGACTTAAACAAACAAAAAACCCCACAACAACCACACACCAAAACAAAGAAACACCCCTGACTGAATGCACAAGAAGAAATTAATATTAAGTTTTGGATGGAACAGTTTTGGGGCTCGAAGTCCAGTATCACAGACAGGTTCGTACGAGTCAGGAAACAGCAGGATTAGTGGTCAGACAATTAACCAGCTGCCTCGATGATCCTCCTCAAAGGCGTTTTGGCCAGTTTCTCTATTTGCACATCCATCCTCTCCATCTGTCTCTAGAGTTTCCAGGCTGCTCTTCACCCATGATGTCTACAGCACCAGCAAAACCAAACACCGCAGCCTTGTGAGATGAAAGAAGCGCTAAAATACGATTTGGGGTTTCTTTAATTTAGGTGCAGGATCCTGTGAGTCAAGACGTGCGTTGGGTCAAACGCTGCTCTCATAATAATTAAAAAAGATATAAAGGCATCATCTTTTGAGCTCAAAGCGTACGTGTTGCAACAAACAGAACACGGACACAGGCAGTGGCTGAGGGAAGAGGTTGCCAAAACTCCACGAAACCGGGGCGAAAGTGAAATGTGTCCCTGTCCCTGGTTACTAGTGATGGAGACAAAAGTAAGTGCCAATAAAGAGGGTTTTTTTCCCCAGGAATCCCCCTCCAGGTTGAATACATACTAGGAACACTACATCAAATGGTGCCAAATTGATCCTGAGAGCAGCAACGTTCAACCTTGACAACCTCAACCCCCGCAAGCCTTCCTCGTTAGCCGAGTGATGATGACAATGCAGAGATACCAGCAGTTTTCCTTCTCCTCCCACCCTCTTTTCCACCCCACTGAGTATATTTGAGCAGAGAACAGTAACGTGGAGATATGGCTTCAAGGAGACGTGTTTTTAGCTACACTAACCTGCTTATATTATTATAGGTCCTCAGACGCTGCGTATACTTAGACATTTAACATTTGCTCAGACTTTGCAAAGGTGAAAGGTTTAAAAAGCCACGTTCATCTGAGTAAGCTTGTGATCTGCCTGTGGTATGTGCAATGTCTTACAAGGTTTGGTGGGTCCTGTCCCTCTCCCAAATGCTGCAGTCACGTCCCTGCACTTGCTCTTGGCCACGGCTTTTTGCAGCCAGTTGCTGCTCAAGGCTTCAGGTTCGCCTGATTCAACAAGCAAATAAAAAGTTATGTTAATATATACATTAATATCTTAAAACTAATAAGTGACCGAAAGAAACCCCATGTAAAAGGAGGCTGGTGTACTGAAAGACCACGATGTGTCTAACACAGGGTAATACGTACATGAGAAATGAACCGTGTCGCAAAAGGATGGACCCAATTCCATCACTCTCGTACCACCGGCGAAAGCTTTATAAAGCACTTCTGAGATTGCGGGATCAAGCCCCCGGACTCTTTATTAATTAATAGTGTTTAAATAATTGAAACGTGCTCTCCTTAGCGTGCCTACCTGCTGCAGAGCTGACATAAATGATGGAAAAAAAATCCTACGCAACAAGACAGGCTTATCACCTTGAAGAATTCCTAACAGATCAAACCCCGTAGCACTCAGAGATGCCACCAGCCCTCAGAAGGACGATGTGACGGAGGAAGGTGGTGACACCTCGTCTCCAGGGAGGTTGGGATGCTCAGGAAGGGCTGTGTGGTCAAACTAGCTGTTGAAATGCAGCGAGGATTTCGGAGCCATCGATTTTTGACCATCAACAGAATAAAGATGCACATAATGAAACTTGTCACTGAGCTTTTACCCACCTCCCGGGTGGATCCTCCAACCCAAAAGCCAAAGGAAGATCCAGGGCAGGGAAAGAAAGTGAAGAACTTGGATTTGTTTTTCTGCTTATATTCTGGGTATAGCACAGTGTGATGGAAAAAACCCTCACACCCTTCTGCTGTGGACTGTCCAGCCGCACTCGGAGTGAACACCGGACGCAAACTCTTTAGTCAAGAAATGCCCTAATATCTGAGAGATTTTTCAGAAGACACGGGTGATTTTAGAGGAACTCGAAACCCTTATTTTCAGGCGGTCTAGTGAAAAATGGCCAAGGTTAAAGGGCTTTGAGCAGCGTGCCCTGCCCGAGTGTCAGCCACACCAAACGATGCTCTTAACACTATTATATTATATACTATATTATATAAAATTCCACCTACATCACGCACAGCAATGACATCAACGCAACACAGAAACCTGTGACCTGACCAAGTTTTTTCCGCAGTGCACACCTGGCCCTCATACGATGCCAAAGCAGAAAGAAATATTAGCAAAGGCAACAATCTCCTTTGAAATAATAAATACAATAGGTGTATTTTTGTTCTTTTTTTTTTTATATATATATATATACCCATGACAGCGTTTGTTAAAAATATTACATCTGCTTTTGAGAAGGTAATATCCTCTCTGTATAATGTGGAAAAATAAACTCTCCAGGACAAGCAACAGATACCCCTGGTTAGCATGGAGCTGCTTTAAGAGGTCGGATCCGGACTCATCAGCGCGGGGGCTGGTTTTGCCTTCCTTGTCCCCAGACTCTTAAAACATGGTGTTGTAGGAACGGTAAAAGACCAGAATACATAAAAACAGTAAAATGTTTATTTTCTTAGAAAAAAAGAGATTCAAAATGATTGTGATCACACTCCCATCCGTGCTCAGCAAAGCCAATACTGCAAGCTTAGTCCTTGATTAAGATGCCTATTAAATGCAACTCTTTTTCCTCTTAAAATACAGATTCCTGCTCCTGCATCACTTCCAGTATTTCAGTGACAACATGCTTTTAATGGATAACAGCTTCTCAGCTTCTTCCCAGCAGAGAAACAAGGCCTGCCGCGGCAAAACATCCCGTCTCCAAAGCCTGAAATCACCAGCGCTAATTAATCCCTCTGGCCCGAGCGCGGACTGACAGACAGCTCAAGGGTGGTTCTTTAGACGCTCGAACGTTCGCTTGTGGAAGCTTCTGTAAAACACTACCTCACCTGATAGAAAACGGGCCAGAAGCCTCCATTAAATCAGCAACGTCTTTTGTATTAACTTTAAGAGATTTGCTGCGTATCTGGACACAGAAAAAAAGTGAGAGGTTGCGACGAGTTTTAACTAGCAGCAATTAAAAGAACCAAACAAACCAGTTCCTTACGAGTTCTGAGCAATATTCCTCATCTGTTCATTAAGAAACACTGTAACTGAATGGAGCATATAATGTGGAAATGATCTTC
Source organism: Nesoenas mayeri (assembly GCF_963082525.1). Taxonomy (NCBI): domain Eukaryota; kingdom Metazoa; phylum Chordata; class Aves; order Columbiformes; family Columbidae; genus Nesoenas; species Nesoenas mayeri. Next base: position 5,569,503 of record NC_137554.1, read on the forward strand.
TTCTGGTATGTAGTGCTGTTCACTCAAGAAGACTTCCAAAAGGTCTCGACTGGGTTGTCATCGTCTATTTACACAGTAGTTACTGATTCCGGGGCGAGCGGCAGAGCGGGCACTATGTGACGTCCTCCTCTTCTGAACAGTAATCACGACCCTGCACGGAGAAAAGCCACAAGAGAATAAAGTAAATCAAGGGAGCGCTGACTAATAATACCTGTCGGTTCTCTAAATTTAGGAGATTTATGTTCAGAGCTGGGTAGAAACCTTAAAAATAGGGACTGGCGTTTGCACAGCTCCTCCTGCTGTTTCTGGAAGGTTTGCATTAAACCAGGATAGGAGACCCTTTGTAAATAGCATGAATTTTGTCCCCTGCTTTAAATTGCAGGGGGATTTACAAAACTGTTCTATGTAAAGATATACCACTTTGCTGGACACAACCCTAGAGACCCATTGCAAAAACACAAACTCTGAGGCAAAAGCGACGAAGCTGTTTAAACACGAAGGTGTTTAAAAGATGTATAGACAAGGTTCTGAGGGACACGGGGTAGTGCCAGTGGTGGGTTATGGTTGGACTTGATGATCTTTTGTGTCTCTTCCAAGCAAAATGATTCTGGGATTCTATGATTCACGTAATCCTATGGGCAATGCAACTGAGCTGCTGTGCGTAACGCCACCACATCTGATAATCTCAGCAGGAGTTGGACATAGAAGTAAACTGAAATACTGAAATTGCACGTGCACGGTGGCGGAAAGCAGGCCAAGCTTCACAAAACACGGACTTATCTTGTGTTACACCTTCTGTCCCATCCCCACCACAAGACGGAAGGAAGAGGAGAGATGTTTTTATGGTGCGGAGATCAGTTTATTTGGGAGTTTATTTGCTACGGCACATGTTGGGAGCAAGGGCTCCAAAATGTGTCTGCAATTCAAATCCCACCGACGATGCTGGGATTGATGGGGGGTCCACACCACGATGCTTCAGGTGGGGTTAAGCACATACTGGTGTTTAAACACAAGAGAAAGAATATTTAAGCCCTGGAGTAGCTCATGAGCAGGAAGTTAAGCAGATGCTTTAGCATCTTCATGAAGGAGGGCTCGTCGTGAGGTTTCCTCGCACAAATAGGCAGTGAGGGGTATTTATCCTCCTAAAAAGAGAGGGACAGGGAGAAACCACGCCACAAAGAGGCCAAAAAAAGTTACAGTTATTATCTTTCTTTTTAGGCAAAAGCTTTTGCTTGAAGCTGATTCCTTAACTGAATTTTTATCAGCAATAAGGTCAGTGTTTCTTGGGAAGATCGGAGGAAGAATAAAGCCACGTAAATCCATCACGCCGGGGTTTCTCCTTGGTGCTCCTCAGGCAGAATGGCAGGAGAGGGCAGAGAAACAAGGCAGCTTTGGTCCTACTAAACATCTAGTAAAACACACTTTAAAAGGTCAATTTTTGCCCCCCCCTGGTTGTTTCAGAGGACGGTTGATAGATGCTGGAGGAGATGACACCTTGAGTGGTTTGCAGCTGCAATCTCTTGCTGTGCCAGAGATGGGAATTGTCCTGGTGGGGCTGGGCAAAACCTCACTCCAAACGTCCCTTAACAGCCCATAATAGCACGGGCTATTATATTAAATAGGTTTTAACGACTGAGAGCGTAAATGAAAGACACCGAGGAAGATGAGAACAGGAACAGAGATGGGAATTGTCCTGGTGGGGCTGGGCAAAACCTCACTCCAAACGTCCCTTAACAGCCCATAATAGCACGGGCTATTATATTAAATAGGTTTTAACGACTGAGAGCGTAAATGAAAGACATCGAGGAAGATGAGAACAGGAACACGTGCATCCAAGTCCGGGTAATTCCCAAGAAATCCTGTCTTCCTTCCTTCGCAGTTTCAAATTCCGACTTTCAGCCTTTGTAATGTCCACATGTGTGTGAATTTAAGAGAATTTAAAATTAAAAAATAAAAACCCCTATGCTCCTTTCCTGCTGCTTGTACCCAAACCAAAAGTGCTCTTTCCCCTGGTGTCTCCCATCCAGACAGCGCGACAATCCAGGTCCCCCTGCCCGGGTGTGCACCACGGCCGATGACATCCTTTTAGAGAAAAAGGAACAAATAAAAAAAGGAAGAAAGAAAAATAACCACAGGAAAAGCCCCATTGTTGCGGGTGACAGGCCCATAAACCAAACCCCACGCTGCCCGAATGCAGATCATCCCCAGTTCAATGGGCTTTTGTGGAGACGCCGCTTGGCACCGGCATCCTCCTGCAACCCGGCCTGGAGAGGAGGAGGAAGAGGAGGCCGGGGGAGGGAAATGAGCCTTGCCAAGCAGCCCTTTCTTTTGCCGGGGCTGTGGGACACAGTGGTCCCTTTCAGAGGAGGTGGCCAGCACTGGGAAACGTCCCCTCGGCTCCACGGTGGGAAACCCTTGTTTTCCCCATCAATCTGGTTTTGTTTGCAGCGCCCGCAGGAAGAAAACGCCGGGAGGTGGCACTGAATAATTGTATATGCTGTGCTCATTTTTGTCCGTTTCTCATTTCGTGAGAGAAAAATCAATACGGTCACTAAGAGCAATCCACTTCGCTAATGAGTTTTAGCCTAATAATTCCGCCTTTGCATACGTTTCGGTTGGCAACTCCCCCCCGTTTCTCTTTAAATGCGGCACAGGAGGCTGCATTGTGCCTTTCCCCCGCGTTCCGTGCCCGGTTTTACTACAGAGGGGATGGAGCATCTCTGCCGTGGCCTCCAACAACAAACTGGGGAGAGATCCCTGCAACTCTCACGACACCAAATGATCTGTCACCCCAAAGCAACATCCCCCGTGGTCACAGAAACACGATGTCCCGGGCTCAGGGGATCCACAGGAGCGATCACAGTAAAGCATCTTCATGTGCTATGACGTTGCTTGCATCTCATTTTTTTTCCCCATGAGCACATTTGCATTGTGGTTATTTTCTATAAACCACCGTAGCCACGTATGATGATGGAACTGGTGATGATTTCCTCTGGTACAGCTCACCTGGATTGTTTGTTTGTTTGTTTTATAAACCCCAAAGCCAAGATGTGTTTCTCCTCTAGGGGTACAAGCCCCCGATATAATCCTAGAAGTTCAATTATATTATCAACCTCAGCCTTGGCAGTTTTTCCTACAGCGAGACAGCCGCCTGCACACTGTGTCATAACCTACAGTAAAAATACACACTTCAAGGAGATAGATGATTTCTAATAATTCCTTCACTGCTCTGTACTCAGAGAAAGCAGTTGCTTTTCAGACCATTTTCCATGATAGCCATCGTCAGGATGTTTTCACTAGCAGGCGCTAAATGGGGTTAATTTTCCACATTCAGCACTGTTATATGTCAGTTTTTAATTTTGCTTTTATTTCATGTTTTCATGCAAGTGCTGGTGGGACAGGGCCCCTTCAAATCTGAGCCATCTTGTTCATTTAATGAGATTTCTTCTTGGGGTCAGGTGGAGTTTGCACGCAGTCCTGGACAATCAAGGCCCAAATATAAGTCGAGATGTAGGAAAAAGAAAAACCCAAAGGCTGGACAATTTTTAGGGGAGACATGGTAATTCTGCTGTGTTTCACAGCAATTCTTTGTGAATCCATACACAACATCTGCCTAAATTAGTCCTTGCTCTGTTAGAGTATGGAGAGGCCAGATAACTCATTTATTTGCCAGAACGCCAATACAAACAGCCTAATTTTGCTCGCGCTTCTCGCTGCCACCAGGACACATTTCTATCTTCTTAACTGGAGACGGCATTTCAAAACCTGATTAATCACTATGTGATGAGTACAGCGACTTTCCCCATCCCACCTGCGGCTGGTCGTGCCCATTTCTCTTCTTCTTAGATTCATCCAGCTGCTGCGTTCGCTTTAGGAGGGATGTGTCAGTCGCTCTCTGTTGCTCTTTCACTTCGCAAAGTTGTATTAATATTTCTGCCTTCACTGAATCACTTCTAGTTCTGACCCACGTCTTTCTAATTTGCTCTGGAGGGGGCTCTCTCCTCCAGCATAATTGCTGCTGTTGCCTGTTGCTCATCCTCTACTGGAATATATTTCTGTGATTTCAGGCAATGATGCTGTAGCAAGGTGGGGGGGTTTGTCTCTTCTCCCAAATAACAAGGGAAAGGATGAGAGGAAATGGCTTCAAGTTGCACCAAGGGAGGTTTTTCTGGTTTCTACCTTGGGGTGGCATTTGCAGGAGGCGGCTCAGTTTTGTTGTGCCCACACCCCCATTTCTGCAGATGATTCCAAGCTGCTCGCTGAATTAATTTGTTTAATTGTCTGACTGCTGCCCTCCATTTCCCCAGAGAAGGGACTCAAAACGCTATTTAGGGATCAAACAAAACCCCTCAGATGTTCCAATCTTTTTGGCCCTTGTGGCGGATACCTAGAAAAACAATGTATTGAGGGCAAAGATTAATTAAAAAACCCCAAACTTCTCTTAGGAAGAATATTTCCTCAGGCACAGGAGGTCCCCAGGGAGAGCAAATCCCACGTTCAGCTGCGCATTAACTGCTGCCAATCCCATCAGCTGTCAGCAGCTTGAAATGCATGGGAGCTGTCTTCCTCTCTTTGGCAGATAAAACTGTGTATTTTCCTCTAAACAGGTAATCTCCTGATCTAGAAGCTTAATTAGTACACAAGCCCTGGAGAACACCTGCAGCATCTGAGAGCACAGTCCAAGCAGCGAGGAGACACGATCGACTGCGTCTGGACGCGGCAGCTGGTGAACGAAGGGTATTACTTGTCCTGAAACAAATCTCAAACCCACAATCTAACCTCGGTTCATCATTAGATACAGCCATCAGATGGCCTGCTCTGCAGATACGATAGATCTTCGGAAAATCCATTCCGCTGGCGATTCTGTGTTTGGAAGGTGACCAAGTCCAGGAATAGTGTCTCAATATTTATAGGTTGGATGCATTTATTCAAGGGAGACGTATAGATATGTACCAATTCCACTTTTAAATGCATATCGGTTAACTAAAATCTTACTTCTGTGAAACAGTGGAGCAGAAACACTCTTCCCAGGGATCTTCAAACTCATCCTCACTTCTGTTCTTCCCCTTTATTTAACTTTTTGCTTTCATGAAATACTTTTTTTCAGAGCAGCATAACCAATTTGTTGCTATGGACAAATAAGAGGCTCACCCACTGTCGCACTCCCAACTCCTAAGACCAGAAGTGTCAGCAAAAATGGCAAAAATTCAGAATCATCCAATAAAAATTTCCCTCCTACTGCGCAACCTGACACCTCAGTTTGGGAGTACAAATCACTTTAATCCAACTGGGGAAGGAAATTTTTAATATCAGCTATTAAACAAGATATACCACCCCAAAACATGAAGTGTAAAGAGTATCTTGGTAAGCAAACATCAGGTCAAGGTATAAGGAAAGGTTGAGATCTAGACTTGATCCAAACAGCCCGTTTAATTGCTCAAGTCTCAGTTTCCCGTCTATGTTGTGGTACAGTCACTCACTACTATCTCACAAAGAACTGGGATTCTCATTTAAAAGACTTGGGAAATACATGAAAGCTGCTATGAAGACAATGAAATATGCAAAGAACTATTAACCCTCTTCTTCAAACCATCTCCAGCACATCATGTTACGCAGCGCAGGCCCCGAGGTGAGGTTATCTATACATACAGCCACACTATCCTTTGGACCCAGGAGCTATTTTGAAGAGATTCAGCACAAAATAAGAAGGGTATCCCAGATACTACCAGCATTCGGACTCCAGTTGTCTCCCACAGAGGTTAAATGAAAGATCAAACCCCTAAGGGCAACGACCCCCACTTCGCTCTGCTGCCTCATCCAATATTTTACATACATCCTGAGCATTTGCATTGAATCCACTCGCCATCCATCCCAGCCTGGTGATGTTTCCACAAAACAAAGGTTTATTTTCTTGATTTTTTTGTCTTCTTTGTCCTTAAACTATCTACCCAAGGAGTGGTGAGGGGGATCTCAGACCAGAGCCCCTCCAAGAACTGGAGAACTTGGAGCACCGCAGCAGGCAGGTTGTCCACCCCGTGGAGCCGCGACACCTCCGTGTCCACCCCAAGTGAAAAACGTACGTTTGCTTTTTTGTTTCTCACCTTTTCGATTTTTTCATCGAGCATTCTGAAGAATTCTTGTTGGCTTTCGGAGATGTGCATGCTGAAAGGCAAAGCGAGAGCATCATTACTGACGGGGTTTGTTCCATTTTAAATAGCAATACCGCAGCTCAGAGTTGCTGAGGGACCCAGCTGAAGGTTTTTACCGCTGTGAAAAATAAATCACTTTACACAGTGACTACAATGGCAATTTTTTTAACATTTTTGTGGTTTGCCCACAGAAAACAATTATTGCATTTGGTCTTGCGTTCTACCTAGGACCCACGTGCATCCAGAAGAGATTATTCCCTTTTCCAGGCAGATTACAGAAACCTAATAGCCGACTACCCTTCCCTGGGCCAGTGAGAGTCCCCTGTGCTGGGGGAGAAGGTTTTCCAAGCCTGCCAACCTCAGCACCACCAAATGAGATGCCTATGATGTGAGGTTAAAGCCTTGCTCTGCAAGATCTACCTCCCCCATGGGTGGTCCCTGCTGCTCCCTGAGCAGACCCAGCAGATTATTCACTTCAATTAATTCTGCAGCACCAAGAGACGGAGGGGTTAGTGATAAGATTGTGAAGAGGGCTGGAAAATACTCTTCAATTGCTGTCTGCAAAATGCTGATGGTAGCACAAGACCCTTCCCCAAGGTAAAAATGCAGGAAGGTTGGACACAAAGGAAAGGATGAGGAGACAAAGACGAGGATGCGTGGCAGAGAGTATTTGGGGTATATGTGCTTTATTTATTAGGGGATGGTAAGAGCCTCCTTCCTGAAATAACAATATCCCTCTGGGAAGGTGAGCAGGAGCATCCTCTGGAGAAAAGCACCAGGGACTCAGCGCGGGACAAAGGAAAATGAAGGATGGACACTGGTGTCAGCGTTAACAATGATGCCAAATGGTTAGAAGGACACACAGCTCTCGGAGATTTTCTCCGATGGTAAAAGCTAGTTTGGCTTATTGAATTCCCAGCCCAGGCTCCTCTTCCTCACGACGAGCCTCTCTGCTGTCATGAGTTAATACCGCTCCCAAGTGCCCCAAAACACACTGTGCTTTCCTACAAAGCTCCGCATTCACACTTCACAAGCTATTGGGAGGAACATATACAATGAGTTGCTTATACTGGATGTAAATGAAGGCTCAGTTCCGAGGAGAAGGTCTCAGAAGTGGCGTTAAAACCTAAAGCTGGTGATTCAGGAGAGGGAACAATGTGCCTTTCAGGGGCTGTGCGAGGTTTTGTCCCCAGGTGTCTGCCTGTCCCTTGTGTTCCCACCTCCACCTGAAATGGGGAAAAAAACGCTTGTTTGGGGCAGCTGAGCATATTCAGGTGTCCTGGAAAAGGGCTTTACCCCTTCTGGGTAGCACTAGAAACATATTCTTTCCTTTGCAACACCATATAGATCTAATTTCTAACCAAATTAGATGATACTGCAGTGACTTACCCCAAACATAATTTATAGGGAGGCTAAAGGAAAGAAGGGTGGGAGGGGAAGGAGTATTGTGTTGCCAGATACATGAAAAGTCCTATTGGAACTCCTAAAGAACTTCCAGGCCATGATCTTCAGAAAAGTGTGCCCGGGCAGTAAACTTGCCCTATGATTTAGAGATGTGACACACACACACAGACGCTGACACAGTGTGTATTTCGAGGAGCTGTGTGAAATTGTAAAATCCATGGCAGGGCGGGGAACTGGCAGAGTTAATGAAGAACTGGAAGAGTCAGAAAACCATTGAATCCAAGCAGAGTTCTTGGGTATCCCTCCAGAATTTTCCCGAATAGAAACTTGGATTTAATTTTCCTTGTATGAAACACATCAGAAGGCACGACAACACATTCTTAGATGTTTCACGGCAGGTCAATGAAACACAATTTGCCAATTTGCCAAAACACAGAACAGCTCTGCTGGGAGGACAGGCTGAGAGAGCTGGGGTGTTCAGCTGGAGAAGAGAAGCTCTGAGGAGACCTTATTGCAACCTATCTGGACTTAAAACGGGCCGAGAAGAAAGATAGGGACAGACTTTTGAGCAGGGCCTGTTGTGACAGGACAAGAGGTGATGGTTTAAACTAAAGGAGGGAGATTCAGGCTGGACATGAGGAAGAAATTGTTGGCCCTGAGGGTGGTGAGAGCCTGGCCCAGGTTGGCCAGAGAGGTGGTGGATGAACCATCCCTGGAGACATCCCAGGCCAGGCTGGACGGGGCTCTGAGCAACCTGAGCTGGTGAAGATGTCCCTGCTCATGGCAGGGGGGACTGGGGGAGCTTTGAAGGCCCCTTCAACTCAAACCATTCTGTGATTCTGTGATTTAGCAGGGTAAAAATAGTATAAAATACCACTTATTTCATTTTATGCTTCAGGTGGGAAGAGCAAGGACCAAACCCCTGACCTCTGCCAAAGAGCCCCATACCTGGCTCCCTGTGTACACCGATTTTAGAGTCCAGGGCTCTAGATGTAAAAATCTAAACCCTCCTATAAATAGGAAGAGCCCTCCCAATCTTACTTTTACAGCTGACATTTTAAAACTTCCTCCATGGTATGCAAACCTACAATTTGTTACCTAGTTCATGTTTTGTTCTGAAATAACACCTGGTCTACAAGAACAGTCCTATAACACTTATTCAATGATTTATATATCGATTTCTGCTCTTTTGGCTAAGTAGCCCATTTCCAAGAAATGCCAACACCCAGTCAGTATTGTCATGGTTTTCAGATGATAAACCTTAAGAAAAATAAAAAGCACATGAAAATAGGTATTTGCTGACTTGGTGACTGGCAACTCAAACACATATAGCCACTTTACAAACAGAAATCCAGCGGTACGTTGGGTAAATGGCAGAGGCTCACGCAAACAGAGGAGGTTTTACCCAGCAATGCAGTGTTAGATTCTGTAACTCTCCGAGAAGTTGCCTTATTTCTGCAGGACTGTGATAGAAACATTCACCTCTGCCAATGGGATGTCTTTAGGTTTTTCAGTCAGTTCTGATTTCTGTGGGGACTTTAAAAAGCAGAGTTTGATGCAAAAATGTGCGACCCCACGCAGTCCATCTGCCTTGGATGCACCAGAAGAGGTGACCCACCAAAAGAAACTGCCCTTTTTTAGCCCAGGCTGATTAGTCTCTTGTTAGAGCATCTTAAATACACCTCTGACCCTCCTGGGAAGGACCCAGCCACAATAACGAAGCAGAGCTTTGCTGAACTGTGGTTTTGCCTCCACCTCCCTACCGTGAACTTCTTTGCAATTACATCTGAATCACTCAATTTTCCCTCTTGAAAGGAGGCTGAATAATATTGTCAGTCGATGAGGAAATCACTGAAGTTTCCAGACTTGAAACCGTGTACAACGCACTTGATATGCAGCAAGTTCAAGTTAATAAGTGACCTGAAGGCACGGCATAAAGAGCAGCATTCCCGCTATTGTTCAAAACCCAGCAGCAAAGCGTTATCACTTCTTCGTTAAGAACCTGATATACGGCTCCGTGTAATCTGCTATTTTCAATCCAATTAGTGATTAAAATGTAACAGTGATTTAGATAAGAATCGAGCTACTAATACCAATAACCAGTGTGTCACAGGAGTTGAACATTTTATGGCATATGTAACAGGGAACAGCACAGAACTACGAGCAAAGGATGGAGAAACTCAGCTACACAACAACCCTCATTTTAAGAAACAACTTGACCACTTTAAATAGAAGTTGTTTAGCACTCCTAATCCCAGGCAGTACAGCTGCTAACCTAAGCCAAAAGCAAGCAAAAACTTGACCTGGGAACTTATTTAGGAACACTAGCGCATATATAATTTTGTTTATGTGTAAGTTATATGGAAAGCTGAGCGTGGCAAACCTACAGACACAGCAAGGTGCATCTCACACGTTTATTTATTTATTAATAAGCCCTGCATCCCAGTCAAGTAAAGCAGAGGATGCTGCAGGCACAAGTGCTGCCCGGCTGTGTCATTGGTACAGGGGCACAGGTGACCGTACCTATTTTATTTAAGCTGGGTTTGGTTTTAGGGCTGTTGGAACCACCCATTGTTTTTTGCTAAGTAATAACTGAGAATCTCACAGATACTGCTTTAATCCGTGTAGATTTGTATTACAATAAAAAAAAAATCAACTTACTTTGCTCTGGGTTGATGTACTAATCCCGGGACCTCTTTATTAGATTTAAGTCTTACATTTGAACTGGCACTTTTTTCCTGAAACACACAAAAAAACCACACAACAGAGATACCATCAGTATTTAGGAAGCACACAAAGTGCGACAGGCGTTTGTCATCACGGTGTCACGCTCCGCGGGGTGCAGGCTCTTCTACCTGTACAACAATGAGAAAAGCTCATCAAAAACAAAATTAAAGGCAACACGATTGATGCAATGACCCTGGATGGGAGAGAAAAGAGTTTAGTTGAGAGCCAGCGCTTCACGGAAACAATTTATCCCGGTGCCAAACGCTTCTATAAACCAAAGCTCAGTGCACACACGTATCTCTTGTCTGCAAAATCCCTTAGGACATGACCCCTTCCAGATCTTCCCAGCCCTATGTATTTGGGAAAGCTGCTGGTGCAGATGGATGAGTCGAGTCCAATCTTACAGATCACCCGCTCCACAAATCCATCTCAATTTCTCAGGCACGTCATGCCCATGACAATTTAAGAAATGCAAACCTAAGAATTAGTGCCGTCGTGGGTAATTTTGGTGGGTTTGTTTTGTCTTACTTAGTCTTTGAATGTCTGAATCACACAACATGATTTTTAAGAGGGCTACTAAATCACTGAATTTAAAGAAAAAGAGGCTGTCTAGCGGTTAATCTTTTAATGAATAATTCTACAAGGGCTGTAAACATCAACTGCCTCAGCATATTTAACACTGTTTAATGCATATCTTTTAATCCTCCTAAACAGACAGCGGTGCCTTGCATGAAAATCACAGTGAGAGTGCAACGAGCCTTTCTTCCAAGCCTTAACAAACGTCGGCATGTGGGTGTTCCATCCCACAGCCACCGCCTGCCCACGGTCCCACCGTGTCACATCAAAGCAGCAGAACGGAAGACAAACCCACGCATTTTCAAAGCATCTTCTAGTTTTAACAGTGTTAACCGAGGATGACTATGGATGTGCATGTTGCATGTGTACATGTACATAGTCATACCTGAGCTTCCACCTGGTTGTCCAGCCTGGAGAAGAGAAGCTCCGGGGACACCTTACTGTGGCTCTTCCGTACTTAAAAGGGGCCGATAAGAAAGATGGGGACAGACTTTTGAGCAGGGCCTGTTGCAACAGGACAAGGGGTGATGGTTTAAACTAAAGGAGGGGGATTCAGGCTGGACATGAGGAAGAAATTGTTGTCCCTGAGGGTGGTGAGAGCCTGGCCCAGGTTGCCCAGAGAGGTGGTGGATGAACCATCCCTGGAGACATCCCAGGCCAGGCTGGACGGGGCTCTGAGCAACCTGAGCTGGTGAAGATGTCCCTGCTTGTGGCAGGGGGGGCACTGGGGGAGCTTTGGAGGTCCCTTCGCACCCATAGATTCTATGACTGATACCGCTCATATGAGTTGATGTGTGAGCTGCAACCGTCAAGCAAACTCATACACGACTGTGAAGCAAAATAAAGAGAAGGACAAGTCTCATGGTGAAGACACCACAACCAGGTATCAGCTAAATCCCAACCTCACACACCAGGTGAGACTTTATCCTCAAATCTGCTCCACCAGTCGGTTTGCCACAACGCAGAGGCAGAAACCAGGAAGGGGCTGCACTGCACATCTGGAACGACACATCTGGATGGTCCGGCAGCAATAACACCTGACCACCTACTGCAAGGCACGGTGAATTTTTGCTCTCTGTCTCTGCACACCATCATCCCACAGACACACGTTTCCCCATCAAAAAATAGCTGCGAATCCATTGCCCCAGTTAAAAGGGAATGGATGCTCCGATTTGCAGCTCCCGCGTTGGGAGCTGCGGTGAATCACGGCAGCGCAAACCCGGCTTCCCAACCGCGCTTGCCGTTTGGCCTCAGTGCAGCTGGAATCGGCTCCAATCCCAGCCTAAAGAAACTTCTGCCACTTAGGAACAAATAGAAAAACACCAGAAAAATATAAATTGCCTTCTCTCTGTGGGTCTCAGTTAATATTCAGAATATTAACTGACTTGCACAGGAAATAAAATTCTAGTTCACTTGACTTCAAGATCCCAAAGTTTACTCTTTCCCTCCTACTCCTTCTGATAATTAACACACCTCAATTATCTATTACTTACAATTCTCCTACTTAAGCAGAGACTATGTCACCTTCTCCATCTGTTGCTCAGCAGGAACCAGCAGAAAAAGAGGAGTTCAGAGAAAAATAAAACCCAACCAGGTCTCAAATTGGCTCTTTGCTTTGTTTTTAGCTATTATTTACGACACTGATATTTCATTACACTGACCGAAATATTTGCTTTGATAAAAATAGATATTCAAAAAGAATTCTTCCAAATACAAACAAATAGATTTTTTTTCCCAGTTGCTTTGAAGACAAATTGACTAATCAGAAATTAATGGTTTGGATTCTAATATCAAGCTTACAAAAAAACCCCAAAATGCTTTAACGCAGTCAGATTCCTCTTCCAGGCTGAACTGAGTTTGGTGGAAGGGTCACATCTTTCAGTTTAACCTCATTTTCTCCCTTATTTAACATTAAATAAAGTTACCATGCACCAGCAGAACTGCAACTGCTTTTAGAGTCTTAATATGTCGCAAATGGAAATTAAGACACAAAAGCTTTGTTTTAATCTAGCTCTGCTTATAAGGATTATTTAAAGTAAATACAGTAAATGATGCTTAACACCACGAGCTTAAAAACAAACGTGCCAGGATGCTGTACTCGGATAGCAGCATTAGCCAGTCTATAGTAAAAAGGTAAATAGTGGACATTTTACTTCCCACTATTTTGCAATTAATCATTATCAAGGTAAAGCTGTCGTCCAATCAAGGTGATTTCATTTGATAGATTCATTAATTACGGTTAATTCCTTCATAAAGGATGCAGCGTATCAGAATTTCGGGGCATTAACAGATGGCGGTGACTCTGCTGCCAGATGCTATTAGCACAGCAAGGGCCACTACTGCCATTATCATTAGATATCTGTCAACATTGCCCTCGATGCCTCCCCTCTTACAAATCCATTTCTAGGGACACGTGGACTTCATTTGAAGTATTTTTTTGCTTTTCTTCATAAAACTGCCATACATAGACCCAGGTAAGCTGCTAATAGTCTTCCCAACTCTCCTAACAAGCACAGGGCTTAATAGAAAAGGGCTGACTTTTAAGAGATGCTTCCATAACCAAGACCATGTTTTATGAATTTTATGTTATTTACACTTTACATTATTTTATGTATTTTTAAATTGATTAAATTGACCAGGAGGGAATCAAATAAAGACTGTAGCAGCAATTCTACTACCTAATCTAATGGCTAGTTTTCATTACTTACACTCCTATTTTGGTCTTTGTTTTTCCTCTGAAGTTACAATAATTACACAAATATATAACCAAATATACAACCCCCCATAAAACAGTAAAACTTAGTGTAAGTAAAATGGGGTTCTTAGTTTCAAGTCTGTTTTTTGTTTAATATAGAAAAGGCTGAAGTATCCAACTTGGAGCCACCGATCTTTGAAGGTGGCACGTTCCCCCACATTAGGATCTTTTTTGAGATTAGTTTGTCTTTGTAGATTTGCTACTAAAATATATCTAGGTTGAGAGAAAGACCAAAGGTCTCTCCAGATGGCGATCACGTTTTGCTCAATATTGGTAGTTTACAGCTAGTCAAATATTTATAAAATAACATTCCTGATTTATATCAAGATGAAACTGTTTTCTGGAGCCAGGTAACTCACCATTCAAAATATTTAGGTGAAAAATGAAGTTGAGTTTCCTTGCTTTATACACACGTATCTATTTTTTATATTACCATTTGGCAGAAAGAAAGCTTCTTTCTCCTTGCTCCGGCTACCTCAAAGCAAAACCATCCGAGAATGTTATTTAAGGTAACTTTGTAAGGAAGAGGCAAATCAAGCATTGAAAAATCTCAGATGCTGGTCAAAGAAGATGATTGTTCTTGGATTCAGTTTCATCAGAGGAATCACATAATCACTGCCACAATGTGTATATATTCAGAAGGGATCTAGGGCACATGCACGCAAAGAGAGGCAAAGAAAGAGATGCTCACGGTGAGAAGACACCCAAGAAATACGTTATCATCACAGTCATTAGAAGGACCTTCTACCTTGCCAAAATCAAGTCTTAAAGCAACCCTCTACCAGCGAAGGTCACGAGAAGAGCCAATATTGGAACAAAGCCCCCTGAGCTCTCCAATACAACTCCCAGGCGGCTGCAACCATGGATGTGATCACGTCAACCCCTGAAGACACAACTGTGACACAAGTCAGTGAGGTCTAACACTCCATTACTGATGCCCATCTTGCCCCAGGCTCCTAGAAAATGTTGTTTGTGAACCACCATGGGCACTCAATTTTAAGGTGCACCTTGTAACCGAGGCACCTGAGGCAACGATGTTGTTCTGCTTGTCCATCTGACCTGGTGTTGCCAATCTGATGCCTTCCTCTTCAGAATGAAGACTTCAAAGTACAGCTGTTATTTGTGGAGTTGAATGAAGCCTGAGGTTGTATTTAGTAAGAAAATCTTAGTCTTAAATGGGATATTTTAATAAATACCACTGCTGTGTCAGGCCAAAATTTCCTCAACTAAGAATGAAGGATTTGCCCATGATGCTTTACTCCTATAAATATCTCCATCCTTGGACCAGATAACTTCCAGAAGTCCCTCCCAGCCTCAACCAGCCTGTGATTCTGAGATAAAGCATCTTTCTTAATAAATTGAACACTGGAAAAAAGGATTTTGAGTAGGATGGTTGAGTTCTGTACCCAAGTAACAGAGCAAAGACTGAAGCCTGAAGACTTCATGCCCAAATTGTGGCCACTCAGGCCCGAAAGGGGAAGCAGAAGCTGACAAACAGCCCTGGCGTTATTTTGGAAAAAACATTAGATTTTGCAAACCCAGCCAACATGACATGGTGAGACTGCAGTGACATTGGGAGTGTAACCAACGTTTGACAGAGGAAAATTCTGCCTGTTCATCAGAGGTCCATGGTTTTCTCCAATTTGTCCCAGAGAGCAAGGCTCGTCCTGAAATGAGCTGCTTAATCAAGCTCCTCTTTCCTGGTTATTACTGGGAAATTTTGCTGTAGCAACTCTAGCTCCTGAAATGCAATATGGAAAAGCAGGATTCAGAAAGCACGAAACAATTAAAAATCACTCAAAAGAGAAAGGGGTAAATCCTGAGCAGCTTTCTACACCCCACCAGAAAGGCATCCATAGGCTGCAATCTGACAGACTAGATAACGCTGCTTTTAGTGTTTATTCTGCAGCCGTACATGCACACACCAATGCATCTTGTTCAGTGAGACCTGGCTTTAAGTCAACGAGAGTCTTTCAATCGAGCGCATGGTGGCTTGCAGCCAGGCCTTCAAAACAAAAAAGAGAAATGCTTGTTGTGCCTGTACAAAATAAATACAAGATCCTTCACCAGGCTCGATAAAGAAACCAACACAGGAATTCAGGGCAAGCGCGAGTGAGGACAAAATTATGCCAGAATATGGATTACAAGTCCAGATCTCGGCCCCTCAGTTCCAACAGGACAGGGAACTGCTGGAAAGAGTCCAGCGCAGCCACCAAGATGCTGCAGGGAGTGGAGCATCTCCCGTGTGAGGAAAGGCTGAGGGAGCTGGGGCTCTGGAGCTGGACAAGAGGACACTGAGGGGGGACTCATTCATGGGGATCAATATGGAAAGGGGGAGTGTCAGGAGGATGGAGCCAGGCTCTTCTGGTGACACCCAGTGACAGGACAAGGGGCAATGGGTGCAAACTGGAACACAGGAGGTTCCACTTAAATTTGAGAAGAAACTTGTTCCCGGTGAGGGTGTCAGAGCCTGGCCCAGGCTGCCCAGGGGGGTTGTGGAGTCTCCTTCTGTGCAGACATTCCAACCCGCCTGGACACCTTCCTGTGTAACCTCATCTGGGTGTTCCTGCTCCATGGGGGGATTGCACTGGATGGGCTTTCCAGGGCCCTTCCAACCCCTCACATTCTGACATGCTGTGATTCTGACAAGGAAACCAGGTGAATTTGGAGAACAAGAAAAAAAGAAAACAATGGGTACTCACTGAGAACATGCTACAAACTCTCAGAGCAGTTAAAACGGAGCTTAATTTAATTTAATTTTTAAAAATTTAATATTATTTCCTTTTTTTTTTTTCCAAGGGAGAAAGCAAACAACCTCTCCACAGTCTGTCCAGAGGCAGGGAAACAAACTTGCTCTGTCTGCAGGTTTGGATCCATTTCAGCTCTTGCCCAACATATTGCGCTCCAAGAACATCCAATCTGAGGTACCTGATTTCTGTTCAGGTTGTCACTTGGCCTTTTTTTTCCTCTTGGATCATCTGTTTGCATATTTGGCTGCAATCAGTGCAGTACCTAATTAGCAGCTGTGGTTTTTAAGTGCTTTTGAGAAGTTAAAAACTGAGGCGGGAGGATTATTAAGAACATCTAACATGCCCATTACACTCATCTCTAGCTGCAGGATCTCAAAAAAATCTGAAAAATTCAACCAGAAGCGTAAAGTTCGGGAAAAAAAGGGAAAAAAATAAAGAAAGGAAGAGGAAAAAGTTCCCTCTGGAGACTGTTGCAGGACTTCTGCAGTATCTAAATATTGTTCGTCCTCAGTCAAAGTTATTGGTCTTTGAGTTTTGACTAAGAACGTCAAAAGAAAGGCAATTTCCGGCACTAAAGGGTTTTCAAATGTCATTAATATTTACTAAATCTAATAGCTACAACTTTTAAAACATCTCCTTTTCAACTCCTCCTCCCTCCCAGTCAATATTAGAAAGTCTGGACTCATTGTGGCTACAGTAATTCCAATTAATTCTGCCAAGTAACCAAATACCATGTAAGCTGTAGATGAACTGAAATGTAGACACGGAAGCAGATTGCGTGAAGACGGGAAATTAAGGCAGGTAAATAGATGAAATTACAAATAAGGCCCATAAATGATAAATAAGTATGACCAATAAATCCTCCAGGGAATCTCTGGCCTGCACTTTGCCATTCTGTTCGCTTTCAAGGCTCTGCTGTTGTGTCAGCCCACGCGTTTGAATCCTCTCCTTTCTATACAGGTTGTGACACCAAGTTCCACAGAAATAAATATATATATGTATTTTATCTCAATGATCTTCTTCCTTCAGTAGGAGTCTTACCCATGCAAGAAAACTTGGCATTTCCCAGCGAATGGGAAGCAGAGGAAGGGACACATCTCCAAGGTTTCCAGCGGGAACCAACTTCAAAATGAAGTTGAGGAACATCCCCTTAAAAGCAACTTTTGCAAGAGGCTGAAAACTGTCCCTCACAGTTACATACACCAGAAATAAGAGTGACGCGGGATTGCTTGAGGGCAATATTCAGAAAGACTGCAAATAAAATGCTGTGGGCAGAAAGAAGACCTGCCCTCCAACTTCATTAATATACCAGACCTTTAATGGCTTTGGTACATTAGAGTGGCTGAGAGGTTTATCTAGCAAATAAAAAATAGATGGATAAAAGTGAAAAACTGCATTACTGATAACTTACAAGCCTGGACTGACTCTTGAGGAAACTTCAGAGGTTTTAGGGCACCTGGCAACAAAAGGCACAACAAACCTTGCTCTATTGCAGGTATATCACTCTCATGGATTGTACAGCCACCCTGGATAACAAAGCCTGGCTCAGAAATTAACTTCCTGCCTATTAAGCCTGTGTTGTCAATTATTTTCTCGCTCAACAAGCTTTTACAAAAATAGAGCTATTTATAGTAAATGTGTGTATAACTCAGGTTATCGCTACGGCAATTCTTGCAGAGCTTTTTATTGGGATGGTTTTGAAGAGCTTTATGCCCTCCGGACAGAGGTGAGATGACATATCTAGAGAATGAGATGTGCTGTGTTTCATGGATTTTTAATAGCTGGGCCTAAAATTTCAGCAACTACAGGGTTTTTTGGAATGCAGGTTTTCTAAAGGTAAAACTGAACCTTTTTTTGGAAAACTAATTCCCTGAGAGATGCCTCCATGTCAGGCACATGCAAGCGAAGCCTCCTGAGATCCTCCTGCAGCATCAAAACCAGCCGAGACTGATGACCAATATCCCCATGTGCACATACTCACTGCCTTAATACTAAGTTATAGATTTTAGGTTGGGCTCATTGAAAAGACGGTGACCAAACAGGCACTTTGAGGTGGTGCTAAAAGTAACACTTGCTTCCCTTTCTCTGCAAGACAACAGCAGGTTGATGGTGTTTCCTCTTGTGGAGTCCGCAGTTACACTGGTCACCGGCTTTTCTTTGCAAACGGTGGGTTTGAGTAGTTTATTACACTTTTCTTATTACATCCAAGCAGTTCTGTAAAGCGCACTGAGATCCTCCTAGATGTTAGGACAATGTCCCATTAGTCCAATCCTATGGGGAATTTTGTGGGATACATGTGAGATATTTCTCCCCATCTTGTTCAAACCAGAGATTTACAAAGGATGGGAGAAAGCAGTGAGAGAAAAAGTCCTTCTGTGTTTGTCATTCACAATTAAAACCGAACTAATTAGAAAACACAGTGCAAATGAAAAGACACAGTTAAGCCAAATGTAAAAAGAATAAAATGGTAGCAAGAAATGTTGATCGAGGTAATCCTGAGAAGTGAGATGACAGAAAACTGAGAGTACCACTACTCATCAATACAAATACACGAAGGTTTTGGGCATTGGGAGCCTAAAGGGATGTGTCTCAGGTATAACACAATGGTGTAAATACAACAACCATCTCCACATGTCCCACGAACAGACGGGCACAGAATCGTGTGTCCCATGTGCAGAGCTGCGTGGCCAATGAAGGAAAAACACCCCATATTTATGTATGTTCCAAAGCAGCAAGAATTCCCTACTATAAGCTCTCATTCTCCCAGCATTGTCCAAGGCTCGGATTTTCAGATTGTTGGTAGATTGCAATTATGTAAATGCCATCGCTGGGAGATATTTCCTATGTCTGTATTTTGCTCCTCTCGGCATCTGTTTTATTTGCATTAATCCTCAAATTTGCACAAGGCGCAAGATTTAAGACCCAAGAGAATGAAGTTACAGTTCTCACTACAAGACAAATTCCAGCAAGTGTGGGAAAAATGTATATTTGAAAGGACATAATAGTTTGAATATTATTAAATATGACATGTACTATGATGCACATGAGCGGTATTATGGCTGCAGGAGGAGACTTAAATCTGATTTATGTATTTTGTACCAACTTTTCATCATTTTGGTTAGCTGTTACTTTTGAATAGTAGAAAAAATTACTATTATTTCATATATTACACATAGAACGTAGCAGCCTGCTCACTCACTGAGTTTCCAGTCCTAAGATGAATAAGCATGGATTTTGTCTGGATTCTCCATCCAAACAAATTTATCGGAGAGTGTAATACTGAGAATGGATATCATATACATCAGAATGAAAGACAATCATAAATGTAATTGAGTAATTGAGGGTGGGTTTTTAAGTGCTTATCTCCTCTACATTTCCTTGGAACAAGAACAGAGAAATAAGCATGTCTCCTCAGTGTTAGCAAAAAGAGGCACCAATAAGTAAACATATTCCATCAAGGATGGATAAAAATAGCTTTGGATGCTCAAGACGCTGCAGATATTTGAGCCAACACTGGGTGAAGAACTAGCTTAAAATCCAGTTACAGACCTCAAAATACCAATGTCCAACACATATTTAAGTGTCCCAAAATGACCGTGGGCCTGATATGTGTCCGTCATAGAATCATTTTGGTTGGAAGAGACCCTTAAGATCATTGAGTCCAACCGCAACCCACCCCTGGAACTAACCCATGTCCCTGAGAACCTCATCTAAACGTCTTTTAAACCCCTCCAGGGATGGTGACTCCACCACTGCCCTGGGCAGCCTGTTCCAATGCCCGACAGCCCTTTGGAGAAGAAATGTTTCCTAATATCAAATCTATATATCCTATCGCCTCACCTTGTGCATCGCCTCTTCTCAAAGCCAGCCCTCACAGGTTGACGAGGACACGGAAAAGACTCAAAATGAGCTCTGGCCTCCTTTTCCAGAAAGCAGCAAATCTATTCTCCAGGAAAGTGCTGGTGCCAGCAATGGCATGGCCATGGGATAGGCCAGCATTGGACTAGGACATCCGCTCCCCTGGGAGGGATGGGCAGCAGAGAGGAGGTCCCATATGCCGAGCAACATCAAGATGGCCTGGGATGGATCCTCCACTCATCCACAAAACTTCAGCGGCTCCTTGATCAGAATGTAAAACAGCATTGTGAACCTCTAGAAGATCAGTCTCCTGAAAGCTTCACGTGGTTTCAGCCACCACTGAAGGAAGATATTTCAAACCGTCGCCCGATTGCCTCACCCGAAGGCACGTATCCAAATCACTTCAACAGACTTCTGTCTAACCTGTTCTCCAAACTGCCATCCTGCAGGTTCTCTCAACAGCCTGGCCCTCATTTTGCCACTTCCCTGAAAGTTCAAACATTTAATCCTGCTACTCGGCTTAAATCCTCGCCTGATGTCATCTGGCATCTCTCAGTGGTCATGGAGAAAAACTCATTGTCATGCCTTTTAAAGCAACCTTTTCTATATCAGGCAACTTGCGTTTTCTTCTGTATTTTTAGGCTAAGCAAATCAATTCCTTCCATCTTCCGTTACAGCTTATGTTTGCTAAACCTCCTATTGTCACTCCCCTCTGGGCTCGTTCCCATCTGCCTACATCTCTCCTACCGAGCACACTTCTAATTTCGGTCACAGGATTTAAAGCCTCGCTGCTGTCGGGATGTAGCACATTTATTGCCACATTTCAGAGCAAAAGAAGTTCCTGTTTTTAAGGTTTATCTCAAATCAGCGAGGTTAACCTACCCCGTTCAGAGACGGCATTTCTCTGCCTGCAGCAGCCCTATCCAAGACTCATAAGCAAATGGATGGTTGGGGTTTCTCTGAAAAAAAGGAAAGTACATTTATTTTGAAAAGACGGTTAGGTCACATATTTGTATTTAAAAAACAGGCAGCTCTACTTCATATCTCTCTGACTTCCATGAGCTCTCTCTAAACATCCTCATTTTGTAACTGTAAGTCATGGCTTACTGCTGAAATAATACCATTAAGTTTTATTACCACATACCCAGGGGCCAACTGTACCCTGTGCATTCATACTTCAGAAAAACATGAGGTACATAAATGCTGAAGGAGAAACAAGCTGAGCTCAGCTTCTCTAACTGGTACAGAAAATTTATGGTATAGTACTCAAGACCTTTCCCAAGCCAAAAAGCTGGGGGGATGATCTGTGTTCCTGCCTCAAACCTTGGAATGTCCAACGAAATAATTATTTGGTGAGAACAGAATTATCAGAAAGTCAATTATCCACATGTTCTGTAACTCACAATCTAACAGATCTTCCCAAAATGAACAAAAATCACAAGCAACAAGCCAAATAGGCATTACTAATAATTCCAATTTTGCTATTTCTAATCAAAACCAACTTTTGAGTTTGAAAGTTGATTTCCAGCCCTTTGCAGACACCAGGTCTTAACATACTATTTTCTTTCCCAGTAGGTGAGTGCCAGGATAAGAAAAGCATCTCTAAAATTTAGTGGGGTTGTCCCATCACAGGAATGTTCAGAAAATGATGGGCTGGCATGTTACTACCAGCGGTGCCAAACACGCAAGCTTTCTGCCTGAGTCACAAGTACAGTCCCATGTACGTCCATGGGCACGGTACTTACAACGAGGAGAAAACTGAGAGTTTGTAGGGAAATCCTGTCTCATTTTTCTCTGCAGTGTTGCAGTGTTATCATTCAATTACTTCCCTACACTTAATTAGCTCCTTGTTTAATCTTAATGTGATTATGAGAACTTTAATTCAAACCATATACCACATCAATGACCCTAACAGCAAAAATAGATTTTATTAAAGGCACCAAAGCCCTATAATCCCTCTGCCTTTTTATAACACTGTGAGCCATATAAAAGCACAGCAGCTGCAACAGGCCAAGAATCTCCTCTGATTGCTACTAAGAACATTAACAACCAAAATCTATTTTGAAATCCCAATCAGTAAGCTGTGATTAGTATTTCTCACTTGTTTGTCCCTCTGGCAAAAGGAAGAGCCGCAGAGACGTGGTGATGAGGGCTCTCTGCAGAACCTATACCTATGTTCAACCAAAGACCATGTCACGTCATTTGTTCCCTCAAAACTCTAAACTTCGGAAGAACCCATAGCAGATATCCATGATGTATGTTCCTTCCTTGGCTCTTCTGTGGCCCACATTTTGTAAACTGTTAAAAACAGACTAGAGACCTAGTGAGACCTAGAACATCAAGACCTAGCGAGGAGCACACGTGACCTTCACTCAGGCTTATCGGCTCTATCAGGAACACCGACTAATAGATCGTGTAACTTTTACAAAGACAACTCGAAACACCGTGCTTAGCGCTTAGCAGCCAAATCTGACAACATTTACTCCAAACTTCTCAACCTGAAAGGCTGCAAAAGCTGTTTTGAAACAAACTGAGGCACGAACTGTGGGTCAGGATCACTCTTCCCCTACCAGTGACATGCAGAACTGCTCTCATTCCCTGACTCTGTTCATGAAAAGCAGGGCCTGCCGCACCACTGAGGCCACGGGACACGAGGGAGCAAGTCCCTGAGGCTTAAATTTGTTGTTAACAGCTTTCCTGATGTAAACTTCAACCAAGGCACACTTTGCCCCTGGATCTGCAAAGTGCTTAAGGGCCTGTTTCATCTCACAGAGGTGCCTAAGAACCCTCAGGTCAATGGTACATATGCCCATAATGCTGCTCTCCTGAATCACAACTCTTCTGGTGTAAGACCACATGTGCTGAAGACTAATTTTGGAGCTACCAAACATCACGATGACAACAAATGACTTTATGCTTTTCACAGTATTGCCATGTGTGTTTAAAACAGGCATGCCGGTAAGGAAAACCTAAGGGAAAGACAGGCAAACAACCAGCCCCAGGAACAGCATGGAGGCCACCTCAAGAAGTCTCTGCCATGTATAAGCAGAATTGATAAAATAGCCTTCACTGGAGAAAAGAAGGGTAAAAAACACATGGGGGACCACATTTTGCCACGTTCAAACTCATTTGAACCAACAGCGATCAACTGAGCGTAATGAGCAGAAGGAAATTACAGGTACCTGCCCAAACCTGTGAGCTCCTGTGCCCACGGTCTCTTTTCTCCAGCCCGTCTCTGTGCCTTTCTGCTGCTCAGACAGCACCAAGTGAGGCATCTGTGATCACACCAACCTCAGACAGAGATGGTGCACGGCTGTTTCCCATCCACATGGCTATTTCCCCCGACCACTCACTTCTGAAAGGTCACATTAAGCAATTCGTTAACCAGCCAGTGGTGCAGAGAAAGCTCAGGGTGTTATCAAAGCTTATCTGGGAAAGACAAACACTTCGATGATTAGGTGGTCTCCTCCTAATCCTCACATCTAAGCCCCAAATTCCTGGGGTTTAAAACCACTTTCAATTAACATCAGCCACAGCTCGGGGCCTCCCAGATGCCCCACGGGACCCAGGGGCCGCCTCCCAGTCCTTCAGCAGGTGGCCTCCTGCACTGATAAGAACACTGGCCAGCATTAATAACGCAATATGTGTTCAGAGAATATTTTTCAATACCAAAAGGTATTTATTTACCTCTCAGTAGGTCCGTCTCTCATTAAGAGTGCAGTTTCATAGTTGATTTGTGGCCACTAGAGTGAGGTCTGTCACTAAAAGTGCCGCAGCCATGGACTTTTGGTGCATTCCTGCCAGGACTAAGACTCATTTGGCCCTGTAAGGAGTCCTGTTAATCACAGAATGATTTGGGTTGTAAGGGCCCTTCAAAGCCCATCCAGTGCCACCCCTGCCATGAGCAGGGACATCTTCACCAGCTCAGGTTGCTCAGACCCCCATCCAGCCTGGCCTGGGATGTCTCCAGGGATGGATGGTTGGACTCAATGACCTTAAGGGTCCCTTCCAACCAAAAAGATTCTATGACTCTAGCTGATTCATAGCTTTGCATTCACATGATAGCATTCTCCTTCCCTTTTCTCCTACCCAGGAGGTACCTTTGCAAAGACTTCAAACTATGCAACTTGTGCCTTCATGTGATTATAAATAGTCTCTGTTGACATGGCTGCAAAGAAGGTTCAAGAGAAGAAAACAGATACATCAAGAGTAAGTCCTACCTCCCAAATACTCAATAAATTCGATTTCCCAAATGAACTATGAAAACAAACCTCCCAGAGTAATTATCTTGCCGAAAGACAAAAGGATCTTTCAGATGTTTTGTTTGAAATTATTTAACATCTAAGTATTGATTAAAACATTTTAGGATGACTGCCTATTTACCACAAAACCCAGAATACAGTGAATAATTTCAAGACAAGAAAAATAATCTAATAACAAGCAACATGATTTAATTCTACATGTTGTACTCTGCCTCTTGGTATATTTGGTCTAAGCTATCAGCCTACTGTAAAAGCCAGCCAAGAATTCTTCAAGCCCTGCCAGAGCTAGAAATATTGGCCAGAAATATCTGTCATATCACAGCTCAGTTTCCAAAAAAATAAGATGCTGGACTTCCAAAGCCAGGAAGACACAAGGTGCAAACGACAATGAAAAATGGACTTATTTAATATGGTTGGAATGCATCAGATCAAATGAATCCAAGTGCTCTTAATCCCGTAGGACTGCAGCATGACAAATAGGCTTCATTTGGACACTCGGTCCCCACGAGTCAAACCCGTCTGGAAGCTTCGGCCCCGCAACCGCTGGATGTTATTCAATGAGCATGAGGCAACGATTTCCAGGCCTCGGCAGCCTTCCCCCTCCGAGAGCCAGACAGTTCCACCTTGGATTAAATGTATCGATTTTTCCACTGTGTATAAATAACAGCATCGTTGGGCGGTTTCACATGAGTCCACTGACCGCAGTATTAATGGATTTTGCTAATTTTTTCAAAGCGCTCATAAACCACAGAACAATGGCATGTTATAATTAGGCGGAACAGCAGAGGCGGTTTCTGCAGTACATATATCTCCAAGAAAAATGCATCGATATAGATGTCCCCATAAGAACTCTGGGCTTTATATTTACTTACTGTATTGCCATAGCCTGTCCTATTCATTTCAGCGAGGCTACCTGTTGCAGTAAGCCCTGCTCCCGCGAGAAATGAGTCTCTCTCAAAGAAATCTCACCCTTTTTGCTGTTTTATTCAGCACTCAGACCTTCACTAATCACAGTCAAGGTAGGAGCCCACGTACGAACCTGACAAATGAGGAAAAAATTTGGAACAAACCCCAATTCTTCATCTTGGATCTGTCAGGGGTGTGCAGATGCCCAGTCCCAAAGCTGCTTTGAGATCTTTTTCACCCACTTGACTTTCAAGCAGCAGCAACGCTCACCCATCCAAATAGCGAATTTACATGAAAACACACCCTGAAAACCATCTCTGATTGGAATCACAAGGGTTCTTCAAATGAGATTGAGTATAAATATTTTTGAGGTACTGATTCTCAAGGCAATATAACGCAGGGTTTTTATATTTTTCAAAGGAGACGATGAGGAGGTCCTTTTTTAAGCTAATTCTGACATCATATAATAATAAATTTCACTACTCGCACGTCTGTGCTAATTAATCAGACTGACTGAATGTGAGCTTTGACTAATACTGAAGCATTGTATAACAAAGGTGTTCAATGCTCTTCATGCCGCAGCAATAAAACTTGCTCCCAAAATTCACCCTTTGGCTTCCAGTTATGCTTCACGACCTCAGCTTGTATTTTAAAGCAAATATTCATTCTGTAGTATTTTAGGGAAAGCCTTTACATGGGAAAAATATTGTAAACTTACAGTACTTGAAACTTACATTTTAAAAATAATAATATTTAGGTAAATGCAGTATTTCTGCTACATTGGTTGCAGGGGATATGTGATACATCTTGATTTTCACAAGGTTTTTGCCATGATCTCTCTGGGTATTTTCATAAGCAAGTTAGGAAAACCAAGTCTGTTTGTCAAGACCTACAAAACAAAAGCACTCAAGGATAAAGGAAAGCTGGTCAGGAAGCCACACAAAAGGTAATTCACCGTGGCACATTGTTAAAGTAAAGGAATATATCAAGTGGGATTTTGTTGGTGTCTATCCTGGAGCTGGATTTTCATTAGGGACTGGGATGATGAATAATAATGAATTGAAGACTACGAATACTTTCCGAAACTATGGAAAATATCAAGCCAGGAGAGACTCTGCTTCACAGGATTCAAAGTTATCCTGATGACTTGGAGAGACGTACTGAGAAAGACAGGAGATGATTCAAACAGCGCCCAAGTGCTGGGTTTTACTCACAGGCAGGAATAACCAACTGGATATATACAACATGGAAACACCAGCTTACATAGTAATTCCGCTTAACAGGATCCAGAAGCTGGCTGGGCAGGAGTTATCACTGTCATGCTCTTGCAAAAAAGACAAGTGTCATAGTGATGCACGTAAAAGGTGCAATGGGCTGCAGAATATGTGACCTCCTTCAGCTACACGCACCAAGAAGATCTCAAAGAATCACGAGAACAACTTTGCTCCACAAAGTGTGATGACCATTGAGAAAACCCTTCATGAGCTAGAGCTGCTCAACCTAAAAGATTACAGAAGGAAGACACAATAAACTGTTCTCCATACCTACAACGACCCCAACAACCACAATGACATACGCTTCGAACATTAATGTCAAAGTTTGAATGGCAACACCGTCAACTATTTCACTGCCCAACATTTTGATGGTGGCATTCAGCTGAAGTTCCAATATGCCTTCCCTTCCCTGACAGCTACCGATCCTATTCCTAGTCCACTCCCATGACTGTTCCTGACAGCTTCTTTATTCACACGAGGCAATGAGCTTGAAGCAGGAGCAGAATAATTATTTGGTATCTCCCACCCCAGTGTTAAGTTCCTCTAAACTCAATTAATCATGAAGAACCTCTGGCAGCTCACAATTTGGCAGCAAGATACACCAAAGTAGTAAGTGATTTCACATTCTGCCTTTGAACGCAAGCTATTAAATTCACATACTGTACTACTTTAATCAAGAATAGTTAATTAAGCTGTTTTCTGCACCAGCCATACATCATTTTCACAGGACTCAGACTGTGGCCACGATGCACGTTTGTAATCTGTCTTTCCAAATTAATCTGTCGCCATTTGTAAGCTCAAAGCAGATCAAATACATTTTGTCTCGCCAGTAACTGGGCCAAGTTTGGGGACACAGGGGACCGGAGGCTGAGCGGTGCCGGAGCATCACTTCACACAAGGGTTCCATCGGAAAGCTGAATTACAAATCCCTCTGCACTTCGTCGCCCAACGTGATGCAAAAGACTTTTTTATTACTTTAGGGCTTTGTGTGTGCATCATGTTTGTTTCCTTAAGTGAACTCAGCTTTAAGCTTTATGCTTTATGCCACCGTCATAAAATCAATTCAATAAGTTACATTTGCATAGTAATCATCAGCATACATAATGCAGGAGTCAGCAGCAGAGGCCATAAAACCAGGGAGATCTGTAGTGTCAGATTATTAAAAGCATTAACATATGATAAGAATCTAAGTGTAAATTTATTACAAGCAAAAATCCCCTGGTTTTTTATGACTTTACCTGCACTCAAGGATAAGCTAATGCAATGTTCTTCTAGAACAAAATCTTCAAACACAGTAGTCGTAGGAACTCAAATTGAATCTCTCATTTTTTTAGAGCACTCCCAGAATGATGATACAAAACCCAAAATGACATCACTATTTGGCTATGTGACTTAATAATAAAAAAAGAGCTCTATGAAATAAAAAAGCGAACAAAATGAAAACTTGGCCAAGTTTTCCACACCGGTGCAGGGATCCTTAACAGTGAACACTCTGCTACTGTACTGTGAGAATCTGCTAGAATTTACACCCAGGAAAATAAAAGGCCACAAAAGACAGAGAAGATGGAAAGAAGATGTGTCACCTCGTCTAGCCTTTTGTGACTGTACACCAGCAAGTCAAACCAAGCCTTCCATGTACCCACTTAACCATTCTTATTTAGGTTCACCTTTTGGAAGCGTTGATGTGAACTTTCGCACTCGTGCCATTTCATTGAAACAAGCTCCGCTTCCTTCTGTCCTCTAAATAAATGCAACCGTGGCATTAAAAATATTCAGATTTATTAAGCAGACACCTGAAAGCTCAGGCTGGAGGCTCAGAGGTGAGACTCCGGCACAACAAAGCATGAGGTGGTTTAATGTGGGCCAACTGGATCCCCATCTCCACCAAGACACTACGGAGCTGCCCTGGAAAAGCCCTTGGGTATGGAGACAAAAGTACAAGTGTCTAAGGGCACTTCGTTAGGTCACTTATTTTTTAACTGAAGATAGGAAAATAATCCGTGGTGAGTTTTATTTAAATGAAAAATCAAGTACAGCCAGAAGAACAGCTTCCAAAACAGAACCAAGCCCAGGAGGAATAGGCAAGTCCACTCGATGAGCCTTTGAATTGGCTGGTAGTGCTTGGGCCTTTTATGTGTTTTTGCCATTTAACAGTTAGATTTGTTTAGATAAACTCATACGTATCATTATTTACATAGCAAGTTAGTATGGTGTATTTAGAGATTTTAAGTAGAGGAAAGTTCTTTCATTCTAATCATAAAATGAACGCATGCCAAACTTTAACTACAGAAACATGTTCTAACACCGAGAAACTTTTATAATTAATCCTCGCCTTAGATCATCTCGGGAAGAGTTATGAGTGTAATTAACATCAGCTGAGAAATTGCTCATGTTTCTGAAATCGCTGAAACCAGACCCTGGGTAGCAGACAATCTGTATCCTTTCTATCCCATGACCAATTTATGGCTAAGCCCTGACTCACCGCATTAAGTCCGAAAATATTTCTCAGCATTAGCGATAGCTTGCTGCAGGCACAGGGCGAAACGACGGACACCAGCGTGGGGAGAAAAAAAAGTCAAGCAAACCCTCTAAACTCCACCTCTTGACAATGAGGATGAAGACGATGCATTGCTAAGGTCTTTTTTATTTGAGTGGCTTTTTTAAAGAGGCTACTCTTATAGGAGTTACGTGGTGCGCGGGCTGCGGCGAGCGGCAGCTTGGCCGGCGGCCAACGCGGCTGGGTTTGCTGCAAGGCCGACCAACTCCTTTAGCTCAGGAAAATATTTCTGCTTGCTTCATTAAAAAAAAAATAAAATTAAAAAGGCGGAAAACTCAATCCCCAACCCGCTCAGAACAAGCCGTACTTTGGAAAGACAAGCCACCGACCGGCTCCTTGCATCTGCCGTCACCGTGTCCCCAGCGCTGCCGAATGCTGTGCCGCTGCGGAATGTTTTCGCGGGGAAGGAAATGGGTGTAAACATCGCTCCGGAGACAGCGTTCCCGTGCGGATGTTAACCTTTGGGAAAGCTGGGCAGGACGCCGTGACTTCGAGAGGCAGGAGAAATCCCACATACTCACAAGCTGCTAAATTTGTGCATCCAGCCAAGCTCTTTATAAAAAATAAAGCACATTCTGACACTGACTCGCTTTTAAAGACTCCTAAGCAACCTGAAGGTCGTTATTTCAGAGCCCCACCAGTCACCCGAAAGGGATGAGGATTTCCTACACATATTTAGGCGACGATTCCCTATGTGCTCTCCATGTCTAAAAAGAGAGGGTGATATAGGAAACCCGCAGTGTCTCCCCGTCCCTGGGGACATCCCAGGCCAGGCTGGACGGGGCTCTGAGCAACCTGAGCTGGTGAAGATGTCCCTGCTTATGGCAGGGGGTTGCTCCCCTGGAACTACCTGGGGTTTGGAATAGAAGTGCTTGTTTGCATGAAATTTTGGGGAAGGACTGGTAATATTTGAGAACCTTATTGCCATTTTTGCAGGCAGAGCAGCCGCTCTGATTCCCAGCTATTGCCTTTAGGTGCTGCTGTAATACAAACTACATTTAAATATATATAAACACACACAAAATATAATATTATTACCTTATTAAAAACCATTGGGTTTGTGTTCCCATGCATAGACTACTCAGCAACTTATTTATTTCATTTAGAGCCGCCTGTCTTTGATGTTATCCCGTGGAAAGATGACATATTCGATAAAGCTGCACACAAGCATGTGTTTGCGCAGATCAAGTGTGGGAGATGAAAGCTGCATTTGAACTCTAATACTGCTTCTTGCAGGAGCAAGGAATTTAAAGCCAAAATAAAAAGGTTTTCTTCCCGGTGAGAACAAACACAAGACTGTTTGGTGAGCTGCACAGTAGCTTAGTTCAGCATTGCTTTGCTATCTGTGTAAACTGGTACTTCACATTAAAAATATTCATGTATACAGGAGATTTATTTTATAACGTACCTTACATGTATTCCCAAACTGCGTCATCCTCTGCGTCATCCACAAGAGCCTGAATTATCTGCCCGGCATCTTCATAATATTGAAGTGTTTGTTTTTACAAGCATAGATTTATTTTCATAGGGGTCTTTTCCTCTCCCCTTTTTTTTTACTTAAAAAACCAACCCTGTACCCACGAAAGTTATACTCTTATATTGCTTCCCCTTCTCCCAGTCTGATTTTCTTCTCCTCTTTCCACCAGCTGAAACGCAGAAATCCTTTCCCACACATGCAGTTGAGTCTCTCGGCTGCCTGCAGAGCAGCTGGTCTCAGCTACTGCAATGGCAAAGGGGAACAACCGAACCAAAAAAGGGAAATTATAGTGAAAATAAAACCAAAAACATCAAGCTGAGTGCCTTCCAGCCCAGGTTTAAGCACACGTAGTACAGATGGAGAGATCCCTTCCCCTTCACAGGTCTTCTTTTTGGGGAGGGGTTGTGTAGGGCACCAGCAACATCTCAAGAACACCAAGAATGTTGGTGGGTGATTCTGTGATTCCCCTGTCCACATGTGTAGATGACACGACCCCGCTGTCACCCACCGCCAGGAATGAATCCCGCACTGTCGGTTCGCTCACCTTCTCCCTATGGATCACCTCATTGTTTCAGCCGCCTTGGAGACCTCTATGGTGGAGATGTTCGTGGTGGCACCACCAAACCCACTTGGCTAGGTGGACCAAGGCAGGCTGAGGATCTTTGCTACCTCCCCAACAGTCTCAAAACGCACGGCAACAGGGAGCAAAGGGATGAGCATCGAGTTCCCACCAGGTCTTGGGGAGACCTGGGTTTGCCAAGCCTGTCCCCTTGAGCATGCAGTAATTAAGGGTAAAGAGTGAAAGGAGCCACTTAAAACAGCTAATGAACTTCCCAGCAGGTATCTCCAGTTCTCTTTCACCTTTTCTGGAGAAGACATCATTAAATCAGGGTGTCTTCTGCCCACATGCGGCCCAAATGCCACTTCACTACCACATCTTGCCAGCAACCCTAAGTGGATAAAACGTCTGAGTAGCCCAGTCGCTGGAGAGACCCCTCATTTCCCTAAAAATAATAAAAAAATAGAAATCCACTTTAAAATGTCCACCACAATTTCAAACAATTTTGCACAAAATCATTTTCTCCACGGTGGATTTTAAATATTTACCAATTTTGTGATGAAGCACAAGCGAAATAACCAAGCGAGCAGACACCAAACAACTGCTGCAGCGGTGAAAAACATTCCTGCTCAGTAAGGACGTGAGCGTACAATTGCCTAACAGGTGGAAAGCCCAACAAAAGCAGCCACTAATGAAATAGGAAAATAAGATTTCATGCTCATTCAGTACCATAGATATTGTCTTTTTGAAAATAAGTTAAATAATTAGTGCTCCCTTGCTACACAGCTTTTATTCCTGTAAGTACTCCTCACTCTTGGATCTTCTACTGTATATTGCTTCTAAAAGTATTTTTTACGTTTCTTACTAAATAACCAACAATAGGGGGGGAAAAGCACATAAAAAATGATTTAGATGGAGAAGAAAGTCTCATGTGTATGGGATTGTGGAAAAAATGGCATAATTTATATTAAAAAGGGGGACAAAATGCCAGCTATTCAAAACAAGAGTGCAGCAAAACGGCCTGGGAGCTCCTGGTTTGACAATGTTGTAACACAGGAGCAACTGGGCTTTTAACAGAAAAAACGACAAATTCAAAACTGAAGAAAACGCTCGTTTTAAAAAATAAGTTAGAAAACTCTGGGTTTTGGATAATACAAATGTAAATGATGCGAAACGCTGCTCTTGCGTGCTGTTCATGGCAAAAGCACAGAGCTGCCCGTTGAAATGCTCAGCACCGGTATGGCCTGTAAGACCACCCGGAGGTACAGAGCGATGCCCCAAGACCTGCGACCTGATCCATCTCCACCAGGCCACCACCAGGACAGAGGTGGCGGTGCCCATAGTGTCCCCTGTCTTGTATGGGAAGGATGCCTCTCCTCAACTAGGCCGAGCTGAGAAGTTCAGGGCTGCAGGAAGCCTCCTGAAGCTCTTCTTGCCTCTCCTTGTGGTGTTTCTGCTCCTTTCCCCCTTCTCTGCTCACCTTGCACTTCTTGGCCCTCTTTCTTTATCCTTTTTTACCCCTCCAACCTCTTTGCAGGATGGCCATTTAATGCCGGCTTGCTCACACAGATTCCAATACAAGAGGAAATGGCCTCAGGTTGCACCAGGGAAGGTTCAGCTTGGATATTAGGAAAAAAACTTCACGAAAAGGGTTGTAAAACACTGGAACAGGCTGCCCAGGGCAGTGGTGGGGTCACCATACCTGGTGGTGTTTAAAAGGCTCACAGATGAGGTTCTTAGAGACATGGGGTAGTGTCAGAGTTAGGTTATGGTTGGACTCAAAGATCTTGAGGGTCTCTTCCAACCAAAATGATTCTATGATTCCTCTTTGGGCTGTACTCGCCCTAGCAGCTCTGCTGGCCACAGAAGATGTCAACTTTCTTGCTTATCACTCAAGAAGATGCATTAAATTCCACCCAAGAGAGACAACCAGCACACATGTTGAGGTCTACTTAGCTCATCAAGCGTCATCTGTTTCACTGCTTTTGAGATCAAACCAGCCATCACCAACCTCAGAAGCAATCTTTTCCCTAAAAACATGAACAAATCCCATCCTTTCATAACGGTCGGTCCTCATCTTTAGGTGTGATCTCTGAATGTACACAAAGCCATCAAACTTGAGCGTGAGCAAGCTGAGCTCCTGGCTACTAGAAACCACTTTAAAGACGCATTTCTCTATAAGCAGGCCAGGGCATCAAAGTGTTGGTGTTGGTCAAAAAATAATAGGATAAAGATAAAAGGAGGAAAAAAGAGAGAGAAGGAAGTGTCTGTCACAGGACCCCAGCATTAAATCCCCAGAACTGGGTGCTAGAGATGTATTACGTACAGCAGACAACAGTTTGTGTGACTTCCAGTTCATCTCTTCAACCTGGTCTTTAAGGACATTAGTTCGGGAAGTTCACAAAAGAAAACGCTTTTTCCACTAAAAAAAACAGCCACGGTATAAACAAGTTACAGCAAAACCACAGTGACTTTAAGAGGGATTTGCCTAAAACCAACACTGAATGGTCCATCCTACCTTATCTTCGATACACCAAAATTAATAAATTCAGTATTGATTTTGAGTCTAAAATGGCACATCCCCAAAATTTTACAAGTCCAATATTGTACTCAAACTAAAACTGAGAGATCATTAAGACTGCATGGTTAAATATCTAATGAAATCTGTAGGGATAAATTTGATGACTTTAGGCATTTCAGTGTGTTCGTTTCTGCCCTTATCTTGTCTTATCCTCTGTTCCAAAACAGCAGAATTAATAATTAACACTTCCCAGGGAATTGCTGAAAAGCAAGTACCAAAACAGAGGAGATACATTGCCGACAGCTTTCAAAACCTCATTTCTTATCATTCTTGGAACTTCAGTCCGTCAAATTTTGAGATGCTCAAGCTCTTAAAAAAATGGTAATAGAAATAACAAAAAAGAACCTCAGCTCTACAAAAAAAGGGGGACGGAAAATGGTTCCCAGTCCTCACAATCATGGAAGAAATGCTTAAACCAGAAACTTCCAGAGCTGTATGTGTAATGTTTTTAAAGTAACTAATTTTACATATGATCTATGTATTTTGGCCGGCTGACTCATTTTCAAACGGCTGATGTTGGCAGCGCTGCAGCGCAGGCTGGTTTACCGCAAAATGCGCAAGAAGCTATTCTGGGGAGTAGTATATATATTTCTATATGTCCTCCTGGAGAGAAGCAGTGGGAATGGCGTGTCCAGACCATAGACCCACTGCCCGTGGCTGTGACAACCTCAAGCACAAGGACGACAACGACGAGAGGGTTTGAGAAATGCCCACGGGCTCACGGTTGCTGGTGGCTACGGAGGGACGTCACTTGCTCCGGACACCCACCCAAAGCTCTTCTCTTGGGTCTTAGATCTTCACGACTATTTTTACCGCCTAGCAAACGCTGGCAAGGCTGCAATTACATGTTGCTTCTGGACGCTGTTATTTTAATGCGCTTAGAAAGAAATATTATGCATTTTTTTAAACTTTCTAATTTAAAATCACATCCGTCAGGAGCCCGATAAATTATACCATTCTACCTCTCAGTAGAGCACTACGCAGATTTACTTAACGGAGGGTGAAGGCTGAAACAAGGTCTAGTCTGAAGAAATACATCTGAAGCACAATTAATTTTTATATTATCTTCCAACTTGCTAAAAATGTTTATTAATAGTATCCACTTATTTTCTAGATCTTTGAAAAATTAAATATTAAAGGAAAAATTAATATTTCTTCCACCAAAACAATTTTAAATGGAATTCAGAAGAAAAAGAATATTAATACTCAGGGCAATCATTCACTTTGATCTCTATATAATATGCAGTGACCCGTAAGTGGAATGAGCTAAAACTGTCATAAATTCATTATAAGAAACCATTCTTTGAAGAATTTCACGGCAAAGTTGAAATGAAATGGGCAATATGGAAATAAGCTAATTGCATGGTATTTAAAATAACTGGCTCTAGTAACAATATCCTTTCCGTGCACTTCTATTTCAGCTTCAAATGCATTTCTTCCAAAACACATCGGAGAGGCTGGTTTATGAAAACTGAAGTGTTGTAATTACTTAGTACTGATAGCTATAGGGCAACATCCGTTTAGGATCTCAGAGTCTGAAAGAAAGGAACCCAAAATACGATTTTATAATTTAAATTTCCCTGGGAAAGGGAAGCTGGGAGTACGTACAGTGTAAGATGAGCTGATACAGACTGCACCAATGAAGACTGGAGGAAGACACATCCAATAAACAACTAAATATACCCAGGGGAATTTCTTCAGTATCACCTTAGAAAAGGAAAAGGCAAAATTCAACAACAAGTGGGACATGTTGTTCGCTCTGCCCGGTCTGTCCCTGCCACTGCTGGCAGAAAGGAGCCTGATATTATGCTCCTCACTCCTTCAATGCGTTACTTTTACATTTTAATCCCTGCTTTTCATTTAGTTATTTGTTCCATATCTGTGTTTTGTAGCCACGCCTTTTATTCTGTGGTTTGTCTCTGAAGCGGAGAGCGGAGCAGCCGCGATGGGGAGCACCTCTCTGCGAGGAGCCTGTGAGACCTGTTTCTCCCCAGACCTCCCTCGGGGCCGCAAGATTTGGCTGATGTGGCATTTAGGCAAAGCAGATGCTTCTCCTGGTGGGAAAACGTGTGGGGGAGTAGCCTGGCTCTGCAGCCCTCTCTGCTCTTTTCCAGCTCCCACATCGACGCGAGATGCAATGGGTGGGCGATGGAGCATTATCAAGTCTCCAGGCACACTCGGAGATGCTCGCGTTGTCCTTCTATTGTTCTCATGCCCCAGAAACCAAAGAAAAAGGGCATCTCAATTTCTTCCCCCCCCCCACCCCGAGTGACCCCATTGTGTTTTTGTGCTTTTCTCCCTGCCTGGATTCCTACACAACAGCCAACACCATCTAGACACAAGGAAGGAAATTTTGGATGGTGCGACCCTGGCCCCGGTTGGCCAGAGAGGTGGTGGATGAACCATCCCTGGAGACATCCCAGGCCAGGCTGGACGGGGCTCTGAGCAACCTGAGCTGGTGAAGATGTCCCTGCTCATGGCAGGGGGCACTGGGGGAGCTGGGAAGGCCCCTCCAACCCAAACCATTCTGTGATTCTGTGATCTTCAGCATTTCATTGAGCTTGAGGCTTCATCTCTGAAAATAGGAGAAGGGAAAATAGGGCAGCAAGAGGCTTGAGAAGTTAATAGCTTCTCCTTTATATAGAAAGATACTTCGATACACATCCTTGACGGTGGATAATGAACCAACCTGATGCCATCATCCCAATATTCATACCTGGAGCTGACACCGTGCCAGCAGTGGGACAGGGTCTCCTGGATGGTGCTGAACACAGTATCAAAAGCAAAGGAGGCGTCAACACAGGATTTAAAACACCAAAACACTTTGGGGTAGACAAAACCCAATAAAATTTATTCTTTTTAAGGGCT
Source organism: Nesoenas mayeri (assembly GCF_963082525.1). Lineage (NCBI taxonomy): Eukaryota > Metazoa > Chordata > Aves > Columbiformes > Columbidae > Nesoenas > Nesoenas mayeri. The sequence continues at coordinate 5,606,206 of NC_137554.1, forward strand.
TGAGGGCTTTGGGCCTTGGGCATTTCTGGGTTCTTTCCCCTCATAAGCTGAGCACAAGCAAATCCTGTCCCGAAACAGTGTGTTTCAAAACACATTATCATTGCAAAATTGTTTAAAATAAATAATAAGGAAACTACAGCTGGAACTCTTAGTACTGTAATATACATTAACATGATACTAATTTTAATTTTTACAAAGCTGTTCACCAATGTACTGCAACAGGGCTGTGATATAGAGTTTTGCATTTAAATCACAGCAATTCAAAGCTTATCTAGCAATAGTACACAGCAGTGGCTTTAACCACTCTAAAATACCAAATTTTACCAGGCTTAAATTTGCACTTGTGGTATTTTGCATATGTAGAAAGAAAACAGCACAAATACCCCCAATAAATTTAGGCCCAGAGATGGGTGGCTAGCTTAGTTCTTTTAAATAGCTTATTTTTTTTAAGTACTTAGATTGGGCAGCCTGGCAACAGAATGATTAAAAGCTATTTTCCTAAATTGATCTGGAATTCAGACATATGCCAATATTTGCATTACACATCACAAAATGTTTACGATTGATGTACCTACAATACATATTTCGCTTACCTATGTAAAGATTTATATTATAGAGAGTGGCTTCACTTCCACATATTACGTTTTATGTAGTTATTACAGTCATTTCATTCATCATTTTCTGCTAGGTTTTTAATTTCGTACACTTCATCTATCAGATACTACTGTCTATTTTTAATGTATCACTGAAGAAAATGCTAACTGGTGTGGAACGCTGAGCTACGGATACCAAGGGTTTGCAATACTAAGTAGTATGGAGCTGAATGATAAATGGAGAAGAGCGGCTGGGTTGAGAAGCTCAAGACGTAGTTAGGAAATAACAGCGCACGCAAGGCTGACAAGAATTACATTTGCAGGTAAGCAGAGTGGAAATTCATACTTATTGGGAAAAAAAAGGGCAAAACATTGTTCGTGTTATTAAAGGTGGAGTGAGAGATGGGAAGAGCAATGGAGAAAGGCAATTTTCTTCCAGCTCCAGTAGGAATTCATCTCAAGCTCTAACATGCGATTTCGCTACGGAGCTTCAGGACAAAACAGAGGATCACGCCCAGTTGTTTTGAGGGTTTGGATAACAAAGCATAAAAATCCCAATAAGTAGCCTTTTGTAGCAATGCAGAGCGCAGAAAATATTTCTGTTAGAACAAGTTACAAAGACATCCAGCACCTGAACCACAATAAATATTGATTTAACCAGCTGACACACAAAAAATGTAGTTTTAGGTATTTGATATTTTCAGAGGTCTCTGTACTATTACAGAGGAAAACTGATACAGTTCACTGAGTTTCCCAAAGCTGCACAAATACGCAACACCTTCTTATTTTACCTTTTCTGGCAATAAGATCTTACAGTGGAAAGCCATTAGTGCTGTGAGAGTATGGAAATGAGGACAATTAAATCCATCCTGTTATGAATGCTAAATAGGCTGTTAGGATTGTACATCTAACGTGATGCCATAGAGCTAAACAGCGAGTCCTTTCCAAACAAAAGGTTAACAGGTCTTCAGAAATGTTTTATTCATTCTGGTCATCCCTGCTCATAACAGGTATGCTCTAGAATCAATTTGGACTTTGAAAATATGGATTTTTTTACCATTTTAGCTTTCTAAAGTAACAAAATCAACTATGTGATGTATGTGATTAGGCATCATTAGCCTTTGCTAATATTTATGGCCAAAAACGCCATCCTGATCTGCTGAGTGGTAACCTCAGAGCTGGTAACACACTTTTTGTCTTGGAGAAAATTTATCATAAAAAAACCCTTCATCAACCTAGATTTCCCCCAAAAAGACAGGGAAACACAGGAGAGCTCCCCGCTGCCCGGGTGGGGTTTTGCAGAGTGGATCCACAGGGACCTGAAGGTTAATTTTAACACACAGGGGTTCATCACCTTCCTTGGCACGTTGTCACCAGGCTCTGTGTGGGGTTATATATGTACAGCCAAACACTTGTGATTAAAAATTGTAAATACTTTTGAAAACCAGTGTAAACAAGGTTTTTTTCTTCCTTATCTACTAGTTCTTTGCAGATGTGACTCCAAACATCCCTGGTTTAGCTGGGCAGTGCCAGCCTGCAGTGTAACCGCGTGTCTCCGGCACCTCATCCTGCGACATCTCGTTCGTAGCAGCGAACAAGGACGTGTGACTGTCAGCTCAGGATCGTCCTCACCAAAGACAGCACATCTGGCTTCCTTTGGAGGGTGGGGACGCCCAGGCAGGATGCTTGGGAGGGTGCCAGGAGCCAGATGGAGGTACCAAGAATGACACCAAGCAAGTGGAGAACCGGAGAAACAACGTGGGTAAAGAAGTGAATGGGGCTGATGGATACAAAGGAAGTACAGGGAAAGCAGTAAGTGGCTTTGACAGAGTCTGAAACAAGCCTGGCTTTTTTATATTTTCTTTTTTATTTTATTTTTCCTTTTCCCTGTCAAGATCCTACATTTTAATTCAAGGAGGCCTTTGATTCTGCCAGAAAATGTCTTTGCGTGGAGCATCTTCTGTTCCACCTGGCACACAGCCCTAGCACAGCCATTCCCGTTGTCAAGCCAGCTCAGGAGTATTTCTGCTTTACAGCGTCAGCCTTGCTCAGGTTTTGAGCCCTGCTTAAGCCTCGGGTTGAAGCCAAGAAGACGGGGATTCACTGACAGAACCTCATTTCCCCCAGGGCTACCTGTGCTTCTACCAGCCCTTCTCCACTTCTCTCCTTGAAGAGAATAAAGCCCTGACTGCAGAATCCTGGCACAAAATGACAATTTGCCTGGTGTCTGCCATGTCCTCCCATCCTCTTTATCTACTTGCATAAGCTTTATTTTTTTCCCCTGACTCAGAAATATCGCAACACCAAAGGCAGGGATGGCACCACATCAAAGAGCCTCAGTTATAAGGGAAGCGGTTTTATTTTCACTTTGAGCAGAGATTTTATTTTTAAGCAAGGCTTCAAAATACCTTAAAAAAGTAACAGTGATGATAATGGGACTGAAAAATTTGATGGCATCTGAATAACATAATTCAAGCACAAACATCAGAGGGTAAGATAACCCACACTGGAGCAGCTCCCAGGGAAAATTCAAGTTATACATCTCATCTGGGCTGCGTTTCGAAGGAGCCGTGAATCGGCAGTGCTGGGACAATTAAAAAACAAGAGAGAAGGGAAAAAGGCCGGTCGATTCTCCCATTGCCTTTTCTTCTTCCTAGAATTTCTTGTTGCCTGGAAATGGCTGATGAGCAGGCAGGATTATGTAAGCACTTGCCAACTTGCTCACACATTAAGTAAACGAAAGGCTGAGTGATGGGTAGCTTAACCCAGCCTCTGAGCAGTGAACTAAAACCTGTTCACCAAGGTGAACTCACACAGTGAAACCCCTCTAAAAAAATAAATCCAGGAGTGACAAGGACTTGACAATTCCCAGGATTAAAAAGCTGCATACATTACCGACAATGTAATCTCCTTCTAGTCATAAGAGGAAAAGGAAAATAAAGCCTTTTTGGTGTGCAAGACAGTTTTTGTTTTAAAGTATACACATCCTCTCTGATTGAACACTTCCTTGTGTTATTGTCCTTTTTTTGCCCTCCTGATAGATGTGTCAGAGGAGAGAGCTATACCAGCCCTCCAACTCCATATCAAGCTGTATTTTCCAACAAACCCACTGCTCCCATCAAACATGGCCCGTCAATAATAAAATAATAAGCACCACGTTGTAGGAATGGCTTTTCCTAAATTTAATCAGGCTAACACTTAGGCAGGCACTAAAAAAAGCCATGCAAAATATCTGTATCTAATTTCAAATACAACTCCGGCAACTGCGTCACCTGAGCAGACCTAAGTTTGCCTGGACTCTTCCTTGGTGTCATTCAAGTGGCACGTTACCTTTGGCAAATATTCCAATGTAACTAGAGCTGAAGGCTAGTTTAAAGTTTAACCTGCTAGGCTTTCTCTATTTTTAAAAAATCAAAAAAAACCCTGAGGATTGTGCTCATTTTTCCTTTTTCTCTGCTTACCAACAAAGCACCGGGGTCTCTAAAATGATAAAAGAATTCCTGCAGTCACATTTCTTCCTGTTCAAAACAAACGTGCTTACATTGGCCATAAAGCTGAATGCACTGGGGATGCTGCTAGAAACACTGATATTCTCAGCACTAAAAAAAAACACCTAAATCCTGCTTCCAGATGAAGTTGTGCCGTCCCCTGGAGCATCAGCAGGTGACAAAATACCTGATCTGGAGAGCAAAGCAGAAATCATGTTGCTCAACCACCACTCGAGCAACGAGGTAAGGACAGCACACAGCAACATAAACTCTTCTGTTTACCACAGGAATGCATGTGTGGTTGTGTAAGGCAAGTTTGTGGGTCTAGAAGAGGGAATATAAAGTATTGAAGTTGCTTGGGGCTCTTTACATCTTCAGGAAGAGAGAAAAAACATCCCAAAAAGAGGATTTTTGTACAGCTGCCCGATGATGGCAAACGGCAAATCGTCAGCTGGTGATAACGGTTGCGGCTCCAGGGAAATCTACTGCTAGATGTTCCCCCTTCAGTCTTACAGATGGAGGAAAAAAACCAACCCTACGTGAAGAAAAGCTGCAATGAATGGGTGGGGGCAGATGTGAAATTCTGCACCCAACTATTACAATTGAGATGCCTTCAAAAAGTGAAACTGGCCAAAGCCCCAGTCAGACAGTTATAACCTTGACATTCATTCAGCTCTATAAGAGAGGAAACGACTTCTCTGAAATGCCAGAAGTGACTCAACCGTGAGTTTTTAAGCCGCTTCAAGAGCGTCCTGGTTATTTCAAGGAGTACTAAGAGTTTACCTGAGATTTTCTTCCTTTAAGTGGAACTACGAGCTGGCAAGGTGCTCAAGTCGGGGTAAAAGAAACACTCAAAATTGATTCTTGCGACTGCTGTGTTATGAATAGATTGAATATATTGCTTTTTCTATTCCAAACTGCCTTCCCTGTGAATTTTAAAATACGTAAAACCAGAAAGCACAGAGCAAATAATATCTACATAAGCAGGTCATTTTCTTAATGGCACTGCTGGTTTACTACCAACTCGTTTGCAATATAGACACAGACATTTCCAAGCGTGTATATTCACATCTGCAAAGGAGGTGAGCGAGTATAATGGCAGAAGCACTGGCTTCAAGTTCAAGTAAAGCCTAATTCAGAAAGACAAGCAGGACAAAGTCATATTTTGCAACTTTGAGCTTAGCAGGGAGTGATGACATTTTCAAGAAAATCCTCCCGCCACGTGTAAGCTGCAGTATGAATGTGCCACAGGTTGCATATTTCATTAGAAAAGCAGAGCCACGTTATTTCATTAGAGAAGCGATAAGTTCAATCCTTACCAAGTTTTCTTGGTTCCTGGCTGCTATTTTCTGATCATCTTCTCCCCCATTTTTCATGTATTTGACCTCTTCCACTGGTTTGATCCTATACTCATCTGAGCACCAAGAAAAGAACAAAAAAACAAAAGAAAACAAAATTTTGAACCAGTGTAGTTCAGCAGCTGGAAAAAACCAAACCAACCAAACAAAAACCAAAACAGCTGACTAGAAAAGACCCTAATTAAGCAAAGCGACTAAAAATTACATGTATATCGTTTCAAAGGCTTAAATGTGACGGATATCAAAGAAGTTTTTCCTCAATGAAGCTTCAGTAAGAATTTCCAGTTCTGGCTTCCAGAAATTGTTCAGTAGTGATTTGGTCTAGTACAGCCACGGCACCATGAACAGGGGATGTTTGGTATGTACTTGCCCTCAAATTCCTACTTTTCTGTATCATATGTTTAATACAAACATGTTCTTTGATCCTGCATTCGCCCTGGGTTTTTATTATCAGCGGGCAAAGCCGTGAGGTACAGTAGTTACTACAGAGAGGAGTCTGCTTGTAGGTGTTCCTTCCATTGAAAAAACCTCCTTGGAAAAGCAATGCTGATGGAAGCTATTTGAAATTTCAGATAAAAGCTGCAAATAAAAACCCAACAAAAGCACACACACGCCCCCAAACCCCACTGCTCTTTTAATTATTATCTTGGGTTTTTTTTCCTGTACTTTTTAAACGCAGCTAAAGCACAAGGGACACAATGTACAGTCATACAGTGATTTCTGGAGAAAAGGCCCCATTCTGAGCATCTTTCTTTCCCCACTCCCCCAACCATGACCATTTTTCTTCTGCATTAATACTACCCAGATACAAACCCAGCATGAAAATGAGTAATAAGTAAGATTCCTCGTTTGCCCTTAATATCTCTGAGCTAGGCATTTCAGCTCTTCAAATCATAAATTTCCAGCTCCTCTCCCAGTACTGAAATATCTTACATACTATAAGTAAACACCCCCACCAAAACTTGAATAAAGGGGTTTTTTTTCATTGGGAGGACAAGAAAGGATTTGGTGATTCTTTTTTCTGGCCCTAGAACACAGTGCTTCAAGTACCAACCCTGCCTAATCGAAATTATTTAGAAGGAAGCTCATTTTCTAGAAACTTTTAACCACAGAATATGTATGTCAAACAAGCCTAACTTGGAAAAGCAATCTGCTTTTCTTATTATAGTCTAAATAAAACTGGGAATTTCTCAAATAGCAGCATCTCAGATGCAGAGCCTCAAAGCAGATGGAAGAATTTAAGACAATATTATTAGACTGGTAAATGTGAACGACTCCTCTAAATTTTTTTTTCTCAATAGAATTTAGGTAGTCTGGAGATGACAATTCATAAAACCAAAAAGGCTGAACACAGTAAAGCCTGGGAATTCGAAGTAGTTGATTGACTGCAATATCTAACTTACATTTTTCTCGCTCCTTCAATGATCTCTGTTGTGATTAGCAATAAAACCCACATGCAGAAAAAGCATAAAACTCCCAGGGTGGCTTGTACAGATTTGAATAGGAAAAGAGATGAGAAAGAAAAAATAGCACAAAGGAAGTTTGCACAACCCACAGCTTGTCCACATTCACCAAAAGTGAGGTGTGTTCAACCCAGCCCTGTAAAAAACAAGTTGGGTATGGAGGCCCTGATGTTCAGGGGCAAAAATAACCTCTGAAATGTGTCTCCTGCTTATTCCAAAAGATTGTGATCGAACACCGAGCGCACGTCCGGGCAGCAGATGGCATGTAAGGGATGCTTGCTTGGAAGGTATCATCTCTGGCAGCAAGTGGACCAGGGCACTGAGGAGCCCATGACTGATAATCAGTATAATCTGATTTACATATGACAGATACGGTTCCATAGGATGGAGACAAGACAGGATGGAAGGCTTTTAAGGCTTTTGTTGGAAACTTAATTCTGTATTTCTGCTCTGATCGTCAGAAAGTGCTGCCAGGCGTCACTGCTCAGTTATCTGCGCTGAGGCTTCTCAAATTCATCATCACTATCACGACAACAATCTTGTAATTATTGCACCATTACTACTTAGAAATTTGTGCTGCTCTTACCGAGTGACTGGAGTAGAATAAAATAGACTCCTTCAGTTGGAAGGGACCTACAATGACCATCTAGTCCACCTGCCTGACCTCTTCAGGGCTGACCACAAGTTCAAGTGCATTGTTAATGGCCTTGTCCAAATGCCTCTAAAACACAGGCTTGAGACGACAACTGGCTCTCCAGGAAGCCTGGTCCACTGTTTGACACCCCTCTTGGTAAAGAAATGGTTCATAATGTCCAGTTTAAACCTCCCTCGTTAAATTCCATCCTATTAATAAGTGCCCAATGCTCCCATCTGCCTAGATCCCTCCATGAGGCCTCCTTGTCCCTCAGGAGAGTCAACAGCACCTCCAAGTGTTGTGTCATCAGCAAACTTGTCAATGCCACGTTCAACTCCAGCATCAGGTCATTGATACATTCAGTTCCAGCAGGACAAGGAACTGCTGGAGAGATTCCAGCGCAGCCACCAAGATGCTGAAGGGAGTGGAGCATCTCCCATGTGAGGAAAGGCTGAGGGAGCTGGGGCTCTGGAGCTGGACAAGAGGACACTGAGGGGGGACTCATTCCTAGGGATCAATATGGAAAGGGGGAGTGTCAGGAGCATGGAGCCAGGCTCTTCTGGTGACACCCAGTGACAGGACAAGGGGCAATGGGTGCAAACTGGAACACAAGAGGTTCCACTTCAATTTGAGAGGAAACTTGTTCCTGGTGAGGGTGTCAGAGCCTGGCCCAGGCTGCCCAGGGGGGTTGTGGAGTCTCCTTCTGTGCAGACATTCCAACCCGCCTGGACACCTTCCTGTGTAACCTCATCTGGGTGTTCCTGCTCCATGGGGGGATTGCACTGGATGGGCTTTCCAGAGCCCTTCCAATCCCTGACATTCTGGGATTCACCCAGCATATCACCAGCTCACCCACCCCACAGCTGGACAACATGGCCAGAAGGACGCTGTGAGGGACGGCAGCTGCCTCAGAGGAATGGGCAGCCCAAGGTCTATCAGGATTCTTAAAGACTGAGATTTAAAAAAAAAAAAAAAGCATTGAATGCCCCTGCTTTTTCTTCATCCCTATTAAGTCTGGTGACCATCATCACCAAGTATCAACTTCTTGTGTAATTTCCACAGATATTTACATCCATGTTAGTAAATGTGCTTTGCCCCAATACTTTACTTACAAATACAATAACTACTCAATTATCTGTGTAGCACAGCACAGCTGGTGTTGCTTTTCTCTCCATCCAACCAACTGCAGGAGAAATGCAGACACCTGGACAATTCATGCCTGAGAAATGCAGCAACAAGAAAGTTTCCAAAAAATAAAACAGTAATTTTTTCATTTCTATTTTTGGATATTTTGGATATGCCAACTTGCCAACATGCAAGTCTTACTTCAGAGAATTTCACCTTCTTTTGGGAAGAATATAGATTAAAAAAAATCAGGAGGTCAAAGTAGAAGACACCTGCTTCTGTAGATGTTGGCAGAATTAGTCTTTTAGTAGAAAGTGTCTTAATATCTCTTATATGCGTTTGGGCATGAAAAATCTGTACTTGTAGCCCAAAAAGCAATGTAAATTTGACACAATCTAAAGCTGACGACCCACCTTACAGGCCAAGAAGGTACATCCAGTGCCTAAATAAAAGTTTATCAGACAGGAGTGCCAAGCAGCTAGAAACTCCATTAACCCCTGTGTTTTGGGCAAGCGGTGCATGTACTAATATCAGACGAACAGTTGAACATAGCGTTGGCCTGCGGAAAGCAAAAAATCACCCTAATTTCAGTTAATGGGAACAAATGAGGGGACTGAGCCACAAACAACTGCTTTATCAGATACACAGAGATGAAGGGAACGGATCAGCACCATTAAGTTTGAGGATATATGATTACTCATAAGCTCTTATAATTTCCGATCACAGGCAAAATATTCTCCTTAGAATAGGGAGAATACAATACATTGGCAACATTAGTTCATATTGAGTAGTTGCTTCCTGAAGATAGGTATAAATAGATATCCTTCCACTTTCAAAGGGGGGAAAAAAACAGCTAGGTAATCACAGAGAAAGAAAAAGGAGGAGTATCCAGCTAACTACAAGCTGACAGCTTCCCAGGTATGAGGAGGGGACCAGTCAATATTTAGCACATTCCCAGCCAAGATTGTTGGGAGGAGCCAACCAGAAGGGCAACTAAAGGGTGTAAAGGAGGAGAACGTAGCGAGAAGCTTCACTGGGGAAGATGCTACTAGTTGGTGTAACTGAGAAGAAACTAATCTGATGCGTAACACCTTGTTCTTCACACATAAGAAAACATTCAATTTTTCAAATATACTAAGTATAGCAATTAAATTCAAGGAAGTATTTAGAGGAGACAGGTCCCACGTTATTTTTTGTTATTATTGGAAGGACACAACTAGAAATAGACTTTTTTGACTAGGTGAAGATAAATGTTATCTTCTGTAGTTAAGATATATATGATTAGCGATTAGAAATGAACCCAGAGAAATCCTGGAATGTTAATTATGCCCTACTTGATCTCGATCAAGTCTGACAGTCAACAAGACCTTTAAAACTGTAAAAAGTTCAGGATAAAGGAAATTATACAAAGTTCTATGCATATTTACCTTGCTAAAGAGTAACACCTTTCTCTTTCCTAATAGAGTTTTATATCAAAATCAAATAAAAGTTAAAGATCTTTATGTTTCTCTCATGTGCAAAACTAACAACCACGTAGTGAATGCAATACAAATTTTAGGACACTATCACTCACAGTGTGTGATACGATATATAAAGAAAAATACATCTTTATGCTTCTTTCACGCATAAGAGTAAAAAATCAGGTACTGTCTTTTGCTGTGTGGCCTATTATATAAAAAGAGAAGATTTCCAGCAACTCGGTTCGGTGAGGAATGGGTTTACAGGACTGCCACAGCAAATAGCGAGTTGAAGAAAAGCAGCCCAATTGAACTGAAAGAAAAACAACATAAATGATGGAAAAACAAAAGACAGAAGTATTGTCAAGCGTAACACCCATCACAAAATCCATCACAGGATATACATCAGAAAGCAGTAACACCTATGGCATGAAACTCTTTGGAAGAGCAAGGGAGGAAGAATTTTTAGGTTGAATATGCCAGAAACAAATCTCATTAGGCAAATCTTATGAATGAAGATCTCCAGCTGGAAACAGATCATTCTACTCAAATATGTCATCCGGTTGCCATAGCAATGTGACAAAGAACAACAGCACTCATTAATAATGATTTCAGTGATACATGAGCATATCAATTTATAATATTGAATCAATTACTAGAGGGGGGAAACAAGAAAACTGTGGTTGTTCCTATGAGAAAAACTTCTTCAGCACGTCCAGACATCGCTGTAAGTGCCATTATCACAGCAGTATCAGCAATGATGCTATTTGCGGCTCAGTTAAAAGAAAAACAAACAAAAAACCCCCAAAAAATCCACTCCATCAAAGATATCTGTGACTGCTGGCGAAATCTTTTGTTAAACATCAAGTCTTAGAGAAAAAATAAAATTGAAAAGATGATTTATATTGCATTCCCATTTCAAACACCTAAGGATGAACAGATTTGGCTCTGCTGTCATCAACAGGGACGATGGGTGAGCCTCTCTTCTTTATTTTTAGCGACATATCAAGTATCAGACAGAAGCTAAAGCGGTTCTTCAGTCACACCACCAAGAAGAACGTTTCTAGCCACACCTGTGCTTCAAATCTGTTCTTCAGTATCTCTTGCCTTTGTATCGAAGGACGTGCCAACATTTATCCTTCATCCATAATACAACGCGTCTACTCTGCAAAATGTGAGCTTTTTGTCTGACAGATTTCTCCGCACTGTACTTCTTTCCGCCAGGTGCAGAAACGACTCCTACCGCTGCCATCACGAGGAATGCCACGGATCAAAGATTCACGTGCTCTCCTCTCTCAAAGACTTGAAAGCCAAAAACTATATTTAGATAAAGGACTCAATCGCTCTTTCTAAAAATATTTGGTAAAAATCCTAAGAGATTTTGATGCAACTTAACTGAAACATTTAACAGGACGCAAGGCACTTAGATTCTAAACACAGAACATGTCAAATCACAGAATCACAGAATGTTAGGGATTGAGTTCCAGTTTGAACCCATTACCCCTTGTCCTGTCATTGGTTGTCACCGAGGAGAGCCTGGCTCCATCCTCCTGACACTCACCCTTTATCTATCTGTAAACATCAATGAGTCCCCCCTCAGTGTCCTCTTGTCCAGCTCCAGAGCCCCAGCTCCCTCAGCCTTTCCTCACACGGGAGATGCTCCACTCCCTTCAGCATCTTGGTGGCTGCGCTGGACTCTCTCCAGCAGTTCCCTGTCCTGCTGGAACTGAGGGGCCACAACTGGACACAAGATTCCAGGTGTGGTCTCCCCAGGGCAGAGCAGAGGGGCAGGAGAACCTCTCTGACCTACTGACCACCCCCTTCTAACCCACCCCAGGTACCATTGGCTTCCTGGCCACAAGGGCCCAGTGCTGGCTCATGGTCATCCTGCTGTCTCCAGGACCCCCAGGTCCCTTTCCCCTACGCTGCTCTCCAACAGCTCATTCCCCAAGTTACACTGGAACCTGGGGTTGTTCCTGCCCAGATGCAATACTCTACATTTGCCCTTGTTATACTTAATTAAATTTTTCCCCTGCCCAACTCTCCAGCCTGTCCAGGTCTCTGATGGCAGCACAGCTTCCAGTGTCAGCCACTCCTCCCAGCTTGGTGTAATCAGCAAACTTGCTGACAGTCACTCTATTCCCTTGTCCAAGTCATTGATGAATATATTGAATAATACCAGCCCCGGCACTGACCCTGAGGCACTGCACTAGATACAGGCCTCCAAATGGACTCCGCCCCATGTCATCTACAGTGCCACCACAAAGGAGGAATACTCCAAGGTTGCTTGGGTGGCTGCAGTTTCCATCATCAGAGGTCTTTCAAGTCATCAAGCCTTGTGTACCGCAGGTTAAAGTCCATCCTGCTTTGGAGCACAAGAGGGACGAGGTTTGCTCTTCAGATTATTTCAGCTCTGTGAGTGTGTGTGGGTATCAGCTGCCTGGATACCAGCAGAAGCTATGTCAAAGATTCAAAAAAAAGAGTCAACAGTTAGAGAAAGAAGTTGCAATATTTCTAGAACTAACCACTAGGTAATGGTGGATATCTAAGTTATCTTAGCTTCAGCTTCACGCACTGAAAAAAAAGCAGCATCTACATGGTTCTTTTGATTCTATATGGTTATTATTTCGATTCTGCCTTAATTGCTGAGATTTGCAGCTGTGGGGGTGGACTTCCGATCCACCTGGACGTGGGTTGAGAGTGAAGTTTCTTTGGAGATGTCCCAGCAGTGGGTGAGCAGCCTGTCATGTTCCTCTGTCATCAACTCAGAGCTACCAATTCTAGATTTTAGCGATTATATTGTCTTTTACTAACATGAAGTAAATAGAAGAAAATACCTTAGGAAATAAGCCAATCTATTTCTCTCAAAGAACTAACTGAAAATGTTCAGTTACATCTCCCACATGAAGTTGCCTTACTTTAATCCAAGCTGAAATACAGCCACTGCTGGAAGCCAAGGCAGTGGACACCACCAGATATTAAACAGAGAACAGGTGCACAAACAACACACTCGTTCTGCCAACAAAATATAAATCCTCTGAAAGCAACGCTGTTTAAAAAACTGAATGTATTACACAGATCACAGCACATCTGGAGACCACCCTCCCGTATTTTTTTCTTCTTCCTACGCAATCCTACCACGTGTGTGACTAGGAATGCTAATTACTGCGTCTGCACGAGGCAGATGTGATAGATAGGGTTGTGTTTTGGGGGGTAAAAAGGAAAATGAGACATCCAGTGTACAAAAACCAGACTGTATGTGGAGGACTTCTGCAGTATTGGAAGGACACTCACCCTAATGCAAGGCAAGATATGGGTAGCTCTTTTCTATGCTATTGAGAGGTTCCAACTACAGCCCCATATCACGTCCAGCACTTTATGAAACATTAACTCCCTCAAGAGCGATGCCTTCTTGAAACTAAACTGGAAGATTTTAGCAAATTCCCTTCTTCTTTATCAGACGACCCTTTTTCAGTCCCAAATCGTGACAGCTTTCAACAACGTTCCCCTGGGGCCGGCAGCTTTGACAGGAACACGGCTCCATTCACTTTAATAGACATCATCCTGATCTTTGCTGCTGTAGAAGCACAAAAACTCATCTTGTCATTTAACTCATCCTTCATTAATGCTGTCAGAAGTTTCCAGTGCTGCAAACCGCTTGTGGTTGTCAGTCCTTTGGGTATCTCTGTCCTCTCCCACGAAAGGCCCAGCCTGGGGCAGAAGATGCCATTGCAACACCTGCAATGCCGCCGCTCGTCACGGGCCTCAGTTTATGTATCTTGGGTTTTCTGATTTCTTTTCCTTCTGATCTAATAAAGTGGCAGATGATGACGAAGCCATAATTGCACTCCCTTGTTTCTACAGGTTTAATTTTCGAATTGGGTACACAATCTGCAGAGACCCATCTCTGTCTGCAGGAGATGTGCAGCTGAATCAAGAAAGCCATTACCTGGTTTCTTCTACTACTTGGTTTCTTCTTGGCCAAAAAGTTCCCAAGGCATTGGGTTTGTTTCATAATCTAAGCACTGTGAAAACAACAGTTTTGTGTATAAAGGATCATGTTAACTTAACTTGCACCAAGGGCACAGGCCCACTACAGTACATCTGTCAGGTCTACCTTAGTGGTAGGTAGGTCAGAGGAGTGTTTTATTTATATTTATATTTATATTTATATTTATATTTATATTTATATTTATATTTATATTTATATTTATATTTTATTTTTATATACACAACCTCAGGGGCAGTTTCGTTATCACAGAAAAAGACGCAGAAATTCAACCTCAACATCCAAAAATCCAGTTACCGCTAAACACACAATTTCTGCCTTGCCTGTAATGTCCTTAAAGACAAAATCTCCAGATCTTTTAGACACCCATTCGTACATAAGATCTGAGGAAACTTCATATATAAGATGGTATTGATAAAAACAGCCATGTGATCATATAATGAAAGGGTTTTGTGCGCTTGCCTGTAATTAAGAAGCCCAAAAGCAGTGCTGGTGTTGCGCACTCTTAACTGTCTTTCAGCTACCAGATTTTCCTTGCTGAAACTATATTTCTCATATATATATATGTGTGTGTACATATATATATATATACACACAGATACACAGACCTTTTTTACTTTTTAATTAACACATAACTTGGAGCCAGACACCAGGTTGCTCAAAGGAAATAATTTCTCAGGTGGAGATTACAGCCATGGTGCTCGGCAGGAAGGAAACTCAGTAAACACAATTATCTAGCCCACTAAAAAGATCAAATTGAGAAACGAAAGCAGGAGAGGAAACAAGCAGCAGAGAGATTAATTAAAGGAACAGACAGGAGGAAAACAAAGGGTCTGTGCCTTGAAAATATTGCTGCTCATATGAAACCAACGGGGTTGTGGATCCAGGTTGCACTGTGTGGGCCGCCCTGCATCTTCAAGGAGCTGCAAGTTTAGCATTCCCCATCACTTACTACATTTAAACACCACAAATTTATCATGGAATCACAGAACCATTTTGGTTGGAAGAGAGCCTCAAAATCATTGAGTCCAACCACAACCCACCCCTGGCACTGCCCCATGTCCTGAGAACCTCATGTCCGTCTGTCCAGCCCTCCAGGGATGGTGACTCCAGCACTGCCTTGGGCAGCCTGTTCCAATGCCCCACAGCCCTTTGGGGAAGAAATTGTTCCCACATCCAACCTCAACCTCCCCTGGCGCAACTTGAGGCCGTTTCCTCTGCTCCTGGCGCTTGTTCCTGGGGAGCAGAGCCCCACCCCCCTGGCTCCAAGCTCCTTTCAGGCAGTTCAGAGATCAGAAGGTCTCCCCTCAGCTCCTGTTCTCCAGCTGAACCCCCCAGGTCCCTCAGCCGCTCCATCACACTTGTGCTCCAGTCCCTCACCAGCTCCGCTCCCTTCTCTCAACTCCCTCCAGCACCTCAAGGCCTTTCTTGAGCCCTCAGGCGATTTTGGTGCCACTGGCGCCGCCATTTTGTGCGCTGAGGTGATCCCGCCACACCTGGTGCCGCCATTTTGAGCCCTGAGCTGAGGGGCCCAGAGCTGCCCCAGGGTTGGCGGTTTGTCCTCCCCAGGTCCCAGTACAGGGACGGTCACTGCCCTGGGCCTGCTGGCCACACCAGTGCTGGGACCAGCCAGGACGCTGGTGGCCTCTTGGCCACCTGGGCACACGCTGGCTCATGTTCAGCCGCTGGCACCAACACCCCCAGGGCCTTTTCCTGGGGCACTTTCCAGCCGCTCTTCCCCAGCTGCAGCGTTCATGGGGTTGTTGTGACCCAAGTGCAGGACCTTGGTGACCCTCAGACAATTGGCCTCAGCCCATGGATCCAGCCGGGCCAGACCCCTCTGTATGGCCTTCCCGCCCTCCAGCACATCAACACTCCACCCAACCTGGTGTCATCTGCAAACTGACTGAGGGTGCCCTCGATCCCCTCATCCAGACCATTGATAAAGAGATTAAACAGAACTGGCCCAGTGCTGAGCCCTGGGGACACCACTCGTGACCGGCCAACAACTGCATTTGATTTTATTCACAACTTTTTGTGCCTGACCATTCAGCCAATTTTTAGCCAGCGAAGAGTACACGTGTCCAAGCCATTAGCAGCCAGTTTCCCCAGAAGAATGCCATGGAAAACGGTGTCAAACGCTTATTTTAAACAAAATTGCATGGCCCTGCCCTCAAAGAAAACACCCTGTGCCACTCAAACTTCAAAAACAAAGCTTGAAGAATCAGCTTCACTGCCATAAACCTCCTTGTTGGGAAAGGGAAAGACAGAGAAGAGGAACGGCGGCTGGGGAGCAAACATGCAAATAGAGCACAAGGGCTAAAACTTCTCCTACAATGCAACTAGATGGCAAAAACTTGGCAAGCTTGTAGGCAGTGACAGTAAGATCTCCTTGATCACAGAGGAGAGACATGGGCTGTCCTCTCGCCTCTCCACACCGCACCCCAGAAACTGCCTTGATACAGGACCTGTCAGGGACTATTCAGATTCCAGAATATATACTTAATTGATCGCTATTCTGAGCATCCCTTGTACAGCAACGGAGATCCTGCTCCCTACAGCCCCACTAACACATCAACCAATTACTCTAGACGCCAAAAACCTCTCCCAAACTGAGACAGTTCCCTGAAAAAAACAGTCATTACCATGCCACACCCCCAAAATTACACATCTCCTATTAATGCAAGTACATGAGGTGTCTTCAGCTTCCTTGTCAATAAAAAAGCCTCTTTACTTAACAAGTAATGCCACTCCCAATCAGTCAACTATTAAATGAGATTGTTGCCCTGCAACGTGTGACTCGAAATGGATTTTCACATATTTTCAGGCACAGTAGCTTTGTGCCTATTAATATCAGTCTACCAAATTTTCACTGCTCATGTACCTCAAAGAATATTTGTAAATATTCGATTTGATTTTTATTAATTGCATTATGAAAGAGTCAGAATAATTATCCAGGATCAGTTATGTACTGAGAATTCATGATGAGCACAAACGCCTCCTTATTGCCAGTATCGCTGTAAACCAAGAGGGGAGGGAAGGACTAATGAAAAGTTAATTTATAAAGCACACAATTCCAGATGCAAAAGATACCAAAGTTAATCACATTACTTTACTTACAGGCCACCCAAAGAGCTACAAAATTAACCAATCGGAAAGATTAATATTTTACTCCGCTTCCAATGCTCAGAGTTAATTTGTTATCTCTGAAAGACGCCTACTCCCCTGAGCAGCATCCACATTGTAAAAGCTTTATCTAAATCCCTAAAAGCAAACACCTACCCCCCCCCAGCACTGATGGAGGAGCAACATTCAAGCAATCAAGGGTAACAAGGGAACATCCTAAGAAAATTCCCAGAACCGGCGCTGGGCAACGAGGGACCGTTCCTATAGTTAGAAATTCAGTATACACTTGACTACAAAACACAGGGGATAAAACGTATGTCATTTTAATAAATACAATTGAGGAGACTTCCATTAAAAAATTACACCGTCTTTTTTTCCCCTTTGAATAGATTAAGATCATTCCCGAAACCACAAATCCCGGAACAAAGGTGAGTTCATGC
The DNA here is from genome assembly GCF_963082525.1 of Nesoenas mayeri. Lineage (NCBI taxonomy): Eukaryota > Metazoa > Chordata > Aves > Columbiformes > Columbidae > Nesoenas > Nesoenas mayeri. The sequence goes on from NC_137554.1 coordinate 5,623,899, forward strand.
TACTCCCCAGTACGGCAGAACACGAGGCGCTCTGTGCCTCTGTTGCCTCAACAGCTCCTGTTACCAGAGCAGAAAGGTAAAACATAATTTAAGAGCACCTTAAACCTGATCCTTTTCAACAGATCCTCACCCCCTACGGCATAGCGTTTTAGAGAAATACCCAATGGAAAAACGCTTTTCTGCGTTACAAAGGGAGGTTTCACTGTAGTGGCTGCGCACACAGGGCAGCAAAGCACTTGGTAGCTGTTTAGAAATCAAACTTTCATAGCAACAAACTTATAAAGGCAGGTCTGGCTCTGCACGCAAGGGTAGAATCACGGAATATTTCGGGTTGGAAGGGACCTTCAGAGGTATACAAATACTTACTGGTCAGGTATTTTTTCCTTGTATTTCACAGGTTATTTCCATTAGCAGATATTCTTATTACAAAATGATACCCTTGTGTTGCTGAAATGAATATGCATCCACGCAGCTTCATGAGGCTCACCTGGGAATCAAAGAATTATCCCCTAGACTGAGGTTTTCCCCGCCAAATTTCAGTCTTCGGATTTTGTTTTGTGTGGGTGTTTTGTTTTGGTTGGTTTGTGTTTTACTTTGTGGCCAATAAATACACCACTTGAAAAATGACAAAAGTACACTGAAAATACAGTGGTCTTTTTGCCGTGATTTTTTCCCATTCACACCTACAGGTAGGCGACGAACATTGAAGATTGTGTGTTTAAAAGATCAAGTAAAACGTAAGTTTGTCTGTACCATAAAATAAACTGATTTCCTCCAGCACCAAGGCTGCCAGAAAATACATCCTGGCTTCTCTCTAGCGAATACTGAAGGCGGATGCGTGCCCCTATTTATAGCACGCTGCTGCGATTGTGCAACGCAAACCCCAGCCTTGACTATACTCTTCATTTATAGATACCCACTCGGCTTTAAGTCCAGCTCTTTTGAAGGCGCCAAGGAATTTGAAATTCATCCCTATGCAAGTGAAAACTCTACAAAACTGTGGTTTCACAAAAAAATAATGTAAGAGGTCATCCCCTCTTCAGCTTGCCTATTTCAAAAGTATTTGTAGGTGTTTTCAACCGTTCCAAAGCTAAGATAAACGTTAAGTTAAATGTTTGATGTCCAACCATATACTAAGGTAAAAGGGCTGCAAAGAAGAAAGGTACTTTAACATCTTCTGGCTAGATAACAATGGTGGTTTAAGCTACAGGGATTATTTTTTAAGCTAAGGGTCGCACACTGCTATACCAGCTTAGTCATCTGATACAGTTATCTCAAAAAGCAGCAACAAAATTAAGAATTTGTTTTGCTAAATTTATTCAGTTGTTCTCTGCTCATAGTAAGAGAAACTCGGCAATAGTTACATGGCAAAGATCCATTTGGGAAAAATAATCTTATTTAGGGTCTTTCTGAATATTTTCAAAGGCAAGAACTGAAATAATAGGAGACAGAACTCTAACTATGGACCATTTTTCTTTATTGCTCGTTTTTTGCTTCCTGCCAGGAGAAGTCATGACTAAGAACGGGAAGGCTTGTTCTGGTAAATCAGCCACTCGATGGATATAAATGCACAACCTCACCCTGCCAGTGACCGAGAACGCTCCTCCAGCACGGAAAGACAAGCGATTTGTTTCCATGCATCTGCTCGGTCAATCTGCTCCCTAGCACAGGCCTGTCTTGGTGTGATCAGCTTCCAAGGGTCGGTGTTTTCTTCTTTCTTTATACTTTGACTTAAAACAAACAAAAAGCTCCTGTAGCTGTAAGGTCAACAGTACGAAAGAGGCGGTGGCTGCTGCGTGAGATGCAAAGGCAGCGAGAGGGAAGTAGGACGCGTCTCTGCCCACGTTCCATCGCCAGCTCCGTCCTGCCCAGCCCTGATAAGACTCCGGGGAGCTATCAAAACACAAGTTATTCATCCTCATGTGTACAGCACTGCAGGGTGGGACAAGCTCTTTAATTCGCCCTGAACGGGAACCCATTCAGTGGAGTTCAGCGATTACTACACCTGATTGAGGAACCTCTTCAACCACTGTCGCTCAACTTCACCACAATGATTTACAGCTAAGCAATTTTCCAACACCCAAGTGTTTAAATAGCTACCCTACCATCCCTTTTGAACTAGTTTTCTTCACTGCTGGATCAGTGAAACCAGATGCTGAAAACCAAGCGTGTTAGAAGGATCCTACAGGAACCTTTCCATTGATTTGGAGCTCATCCGCAAGGACCACCAGGCCAGCACTGCTCCCCTTGCAAGTGCATGAAGAGCTTGTTCTGCTACCGCTCTCTGAGCAAATCCAGAGCCCAGAACAGCTTCTTCTTACCTTTTCCAAGAGAGATATTAAGATGAGCCACTTCGATTCACAGAAGGTGAAAATACAGAGTTTTAATTCATGTAGAAGAGACTGTACACATGGATCACAAATACCTGACTAGAGAAAACCTGAGGGTGTGCTTTGGTTTTGTTTTGATTTTTTCGCTTCTTTATGGGAATAAAATAGTAAATGATTGACTTACCAAGAGTGTTCTCAGAGTTACACAAACACACCATAAACCTAGATAACAAATGTGATTTTATTACATTTCCCACATGAACGTAACACTGAAGCGTGTTTTGGTTCTATTCTTCTCTCTCACTTCCTGAAACCCACGTCTAGGACTAAGCCATGTCTACTCAGATAAGAAAGCAGGCTATCACTAAACCAAGATGGATAAAAATAAAGATGATGTTAAACTCAAAAAATACCATTTCAACTGAATACAAGAAGTGAGGAGAACCAGTCCAGTTTAATTCTGGAAGATGCTCATATACTAAAATGCACCTAAGCCCCACGCAGCAACACACTCGCTTGCTTTTCTTAACCTTTCAACCACCGAAGCAAGATCTACTTTGTATTATAACACGAGTTGCTGAAATCATGAATAAGGTGAAAGCTACTCTTTCAGGAGCTCGGCTGGAGTGCGAATTTAAGCAATGAAAATCTCCTCCTTTGAAACTCCTGGGGATATTTAAAGCTTTGCACCCCTGAGGCCAAGTGTCTATGTGCCACTCACCTCCATGGAGTTCAGATTAAGCACCACATGCCAGTGGTTGTACCAGAGATATTTGTTCATGTCCCAAAATGTCTTTAAAAAAGAGGTTTGTCTGAAAATACCCAGCAGGGTATTAGGACACTGCATGGTGCTGGTCCTAGTGATGCATAATCACTACTGTCCCCAAAATGAATAAGGTCTGACATTGCAGAAGCACGTCAGGACAGCCAAATGAGCTGGAGCAATTACTCTGAGTGCTAATCAGCTGGTCAGCAGAATCAATAGAATAAACGCTGCCAGGCAAAGTGAGCTGCAGGGACCCCGTGATCAGGGCGTGAATTCATGGCCAACATGACGGAAATTATGTTCCTTAAGCTACTTCTTTGCAGACAGCTTCAGTTCAGATGGCCAGAAGAAAGGATTTCTCATTCTCAACTTCAGTGGTGTTCTTGTGGTTTTGGTTTTCTGACAGTCAGGGGAAAGGGAGAGGTAACGGGAAGGTGTTATTCACCGAGAACACTTCTCATATATCTTACTTCAAGTTTTCTCTAAGAACTTCCCAAATTCAGATCTGTAAAAGGCCAGAAGACGACCTGCAGAATTTGGAGCACAGGAACAAGGCAGTTTTAGGAAAGCTGATCCTGTATTAATTAAGGACATCTGAACAGTTCTTGCCAGGCTCACAGGTATTTCGAAGTGTCCTGAGAGACAACCTAAGCCTGAAGTTTTGATTAAGATGGTGCTTCTAGGCCTGTCAATCACATCAAGAGCCTTCAAAACAAAGTCATCTCTACAAAAGTTTGGGCCCAATATTTCTGGAGAAGACGACACATATTTAGGAAGTCATAGTCCCACATTCCCCTTGCCATTCTCTTCCTGTATATCGTGGACATGTTTTTAAAACTTTAATCATTTTAGCACCTTTTAGCACTTACTTAAATGCAGGTAAGTCAGAGCTCTGCTGTCTTGGGCAGCAGAACAAGCTACACACAGGTGGAGGAGACATGAGGAAAGAAATACTTGACTGTCACAAGGCAGGAGTTAGCAGGAGCAATATAAACCCATAAAACATGCAGGAAGAAAGAAAACACTACATGGAGAACACTCATGATGATGTGATAAAAGGATCTGGGGTTTTAAATGGTGGTATTGGTGAACAGGCCGTCAAGTAAAGCCACCTCCTTCCACCTCAGTTATAGCACCAATTTGTTTTGGGTGGAGAAACCGAACATTTTGGGGGGAAAAGGAGATTTCCCTGTGAGCTGGGTGGCTCCTGTCCTGCCACCGCAGAGCGGCACACCACACATCCACATGTGCCCCAGTTAAACCCTCGCACTTTCCCGCTTGGCTTTTGAACCATGGGCATTGCCAAAAGATTCGGGGAAAAGCATCGACACAGGGAAAAACTGCAGAGAAAGGCGAGTGAGGAAGGGCAGAGATGGGGGCGTGCGCACCCGTGAGCAACCTGAGATCCATCACACGCCTTCTCCGTGCTGCCCATCTCCAACCAAGGCTTGGTGTTCAGCTTTCTTTAGACTAGTTTAGCAGTTAGAGCTGCTGTTAATAACTGAAATCCTATCTGGCAATCACAGCACAGATATTGCCAATTTGCCAGAAGATGTTTACCTGCCTGTTTACTCTTAATTTTGCAAAGCACCCAAGAGCTCCATATAAACATCTGGATTAGCCTCTTAGATTAACAAACGGATTCTAAAATCTATTTTTTCCCCGCACAACAAATCACATCACCGGTTATTTTCTTACACAAAAAATTACGTCAATAACCTCCTCCCTAAATGAACATCTCATGATTTTTTAAAATAAAATTAATCTCCAAGAGATCTTATATTCTATAAACATATGCTGAAGTCAACAACAGGCTCTGTCATGGTATTCTGTTCTTCATTGGCATTTACATTATTATAGTTCTTATGTATTGCCCTGGAAATCAGCTTTGAAGTGGAATGATGAATAAATGAAGATTTATTGTTACTATACTTATTAGAGGGATTTTTAAGTCATTAGAGACCAACAAGACATAATAATCATGTTATACTCAATCTTCTCTAGAACATCTCCTTTGATAGGCCTGCTAACTCAATTATTTAAATATACATTACAGCAAAATGCAGCGTTCCTTCTACAGCTCAGGATAAGATGGAAAATTTTCTGTTGCGTTCTCACTCAACCAGAATCTGTTCTTACAGAATTCCTGGGTTTCACGGTGGGTTTCTCCGTTTTAAATGCTAGAGTTTCAAATTGCCAGCAAACACCTGGCTCAACGTGTCTGCTCAATTGCAAAGAAGGTTAAAAGCTGGGGAAGAAATAAAGCACTGGAGCACAATATTAACCTGCAGTGACTTTTAAAAGAAAAAAAAATAAATCTATTTCTCTTCTAAAGCAGGGTGGCTAAACCCTGAAGACAGCCCCTGAAGAAAGCTTTGGACATGTTAAGTGGCCTTCTAGATAGGCCACCCTCTGCAGGCTGGGAGGGAGGGCCGCAAAACGGTTGGATTCAATGATCTTGAGGGTCTCTTCCAACCAAAATGATTCTATGATAAAACAAGAGTAAGGCTCGTGGCATGCGAGACAACAAAAAGGCAGAGGGCAGACCTCCGTGATGTCTTCTTCAGTCCAGACAACGAAGGATGTTTCCCTGCCTCAACCCCATGTCCAGCAGACCTTCTTTCCAGTCTAAGTTGGGGAACGATCTGTTGGAGAGCAGTGTAGGGGAAAGGGACCTGGGGGTCCTGGGGACAGCAGGGTGACCATGAGCCAGCACTGGGCCCTTGTGGCCAGGAAGCCAATGGGACCTGGGGTGGGTTAGAAGGGGGTGGTCAGTAGGTCAGAGAGGTTCTCCTGCCCCTCTGCTCTGCCCTGGGGAGACCACACCTGGAATCTTGTGTCCAGTTGTGGCCCCTCAGTTCCAGCAGGACAGGGAACTGCTGGAGAGAGTCCAGCGCAGACACCAAGATGCTGAAGGGAGTGGAGCATCTCCCATGTGAGGAAAGGCTGAGGGAGCTGAGGCTCTGGAGCTGGACAAGAGGACACTGAGGGGGGACTCATTAATGTTTACAGATATATAAAGGGGGAGTGTCAGGAGGATGGAGCCAGGCTCTTCTCGGTGACAACCAATGGTAGGACAAGGAATAATGGGTTCAAACTGGAACACAGAAGGTTCCACTTAAATTTGAGAAGAAACTTGTTGGGGGTGAGGGTGTCAGAGCCTGGCCCAGGCTGCCCAGGGGGGTTGTGGAGTCTCCTTCTGTGCAGACATTCCAACCCGCCTGGACACCTTCCTGTGTAACCTCATCTGGGTGTTCCTGCTCCATGGGGGGATTGCACTGGATGAGCTTTCCAGGGCCCTTCCAACCCCTGACATTCTGGGATTCTGGGATTCTTCACAGCAAGAATCCACGTTTAACAACAACCAGATAGGTTCTTCTCTCCACAGCAACACCCTCATATAGTTACAGCTCTTGTCTGTCATTTAGAAGTGGGAAACTTAGCCGCCAGGCTATGACCAAGCCTCTTCTTCTCTGCCCTCTGGACCTTCCACCATGACTCAACCTGGACAGCAGAGCTGGGACAGAGGAGTTCTGGCACCAGTTCTTATTGTCCAGCTGGAAAATAACTCCAACACTCACCATGACCATCTACGTTCATCCCTCAGTAGCTCCACTTACAATTATAACAGTGGAGCAAAACAGAAAAGATGGAAGATGGAGCTCACAGAAAATCACATGAACAACTGCACTTATTTGTGGGAAAAGGCAGAAAGCAAAAGTTTTGTCAGCTATGTGGTGAACACTTTCGAACACACACGATAAAAATCCCTAAGTGGCAAAAAGAAAACCCCATCAGCCTAAGGGAAAGGTAGGAGCAAAATGGGCCAGAACTAAATAAAGTATTTTCATACATCCCATCACTCAAAATGACCTATTTAAAGCAAAAGCAAGATGGAAAGTACAATAGTGCAATCCTTACTGCTGACTCTTCCTGCCTGCAACTTGTCTGGGGATGATGTTCAAGGAAGAAGGTGGAGAACGGTGTTCATCTCAGGTGCCGGGCAAACAGCGAGAGGAGATGTTCTGTGCAGCACGTCTTGCAGACCACACCAGCTGCCCAGGGAAGGCAGCACCAGCACTGGGGTATTTTCCTTTATTTCTGTCACTGCTGTTCCAAATCCTTCAGGATTTTCTCCACTTGTGAGACATCTAAGGCAATCTGGGCTACTACGACCACGAAGCTTGTAGCTGCTTGTTCTGCATGTCAGGTTAGTCTCCAGATGCGAATGCTGCAAGCGTTCATCATCTATTAACATCTTTATTTACAGATACTAATATTCTCAGGATGTTATCAGCGCTGTCATTACATCAGCCACCTTCCAACCCCACATGTCATCTCCATTTCTTTTAGTTTGCTGCCTCCTTCCCCAAAACGACTTCTTTTAGTGACTGCCTCTTAATTCCCTCTCCTTTACCTTCTTGTTCCTTGCGCCCTTGTTCTGCCCAGCTCATTTTCATTCCGCAGCTCATTTTCAGTCTCTACAGGCTGCTGAGATGCTCTGCTCTTGGCCACTGGCTGGATGAGACATGCCTGTCCCTCCCCAGCAATAAGCAAAGAGACATTGAGCAGCTCTTGGCACGTGGAACTGGACAGGGGAACACAGGATGGAAGGTGATTGTTTTAACCTTTGTTAACTCTGTGGTTCCTCCTGTATCTCTGGGAACTTATTCTGCTGACATTTGTCATCCTGGCTGAGATGGTCTGTTCAAATTGACAGGACAATATATGTGATATTAAGGTATATATATATATATTTAATGTTGAAAAATGATATTCAGGAACTATGCAAAGCACTGGACACGTGGCTTCCTGCTTCTGGGCATCTAAGCATCCTCTTGATCACTTATAAATCCCAAAAGGGCAGCAGTAAAACCAGGTACACTCCAGCTCCCCTTTCTCATGCACCCGATTCCTCATTTGGAGGCTGAGCCTCAGCAGCAAGGGAAGAAACACATTTCTTGTGCTCATTCTAGTCACCTTTCAACAAGTTGGTCAAATCACAGACTCCAACTCTTTGCTAAAAAAACGATCAGTCATTGAACTGGTTCTTCGGCGATGACAAACGGCGTTCCTAAACTAAAGTACGTGCCAGAAAATGGTTAACAGCAGGTAGCATTTCTGCCATTGATAGGTATCTGCAAAACAGGGAATGATTAACGGCCCTCAAATGGATCCCAGAATAGCTAAATGACACCGCTGACACCAGGCCAGCTCCATAAAGTGGGAGCCTTTTCAAATCCCTTAGATCTTCTCGATCGTCTGACTCCAGAAATTACGCCAGGTTTGTCGTCACTAAAATTATGACCTTTAGCCTGTGGCACGCAGTTAAATTAAAAAAAAATAGACATATTGCCAAAATTGCTCCCTCACTAAATATCAGCTAAAATATCAACTCAAGTTCCTTTGAGAAACTAATAGAGGTTTATGTTCGTGACAGCACTTGAAGCCTGTTTTAAATAACAGCAACGTTCTGAACTCGCAATTCCAAACCTGGCGTCTCTCGGTGAAGCTGCACGCATGGAAAAACAATCCATCATTTATGCCTGAATCGCACTGAACAGCTACTTTCTCTTCGGATTATGCCTCCAGGTGTTATTTCTTTGGGATCCATGGTTGGGAGCAAGCTAACCCCCACAAAGGTTGAAAAAGGGAAATATCATTGCTTTTGAAATCAAAGGGAGATATTTTTTGCTGCTAGATGTGTCATTCCCACTTCTCCACAATGAACTGCTATAAAAACCAGTAGAGAAGGGAAGTTTGGCGTACTTGGTAGCAATGCACCTATTTTAAGAAGAACAGTGTCAAGTAAGCTTATTCAGAGCTGACTTTGAGACATATCCGGGCAGATCTCACTTCTGAACAGCCTTCCAGATAATTCCTAACATTTTAGAAACTGAATTATTATGTAGATCATTTACAGCACTATCTAAAAAATACCCAGCTTACACTAACAGAATCTGGGCGGGTGGAGGGAAAGAAAACAAAGAAAAATCACGAATGTGACTAAACGTTTTCTCTGACACAACCTTCCTGATGCACAAGTGAAAATACCTGGATCACTGACCAGTCTTCCCACTCAGTGAAGCAGATGTTTCCATCCCACGTTCAGAGCTTCCCAGCACCACTGAATCCCTCACAGAAGGGTTATTTGTAGTTTTTCTCCAAATCCTGCTTGCTACAGAACTTCAGAACTGATGTTTTATTGCTTTACAGTATTGAGGAATTGTTCTTCTTACTGAATAGACTTTTATTTTTAGGAAATGAGTCAATTATTTTGGTACCTAATGACAAATACATTACAGAGAGACATAGATAGCTACAAAGGGGTTGTGCAACTCGTTGTCTCTGAACTGTTCCAGGATGTGCAGACTTAAAGCCAGCGCAGTACTGTACATCACTTCAAATGTTCATTTTCCACTAAGCATTTCACCCCAACCTCTGTTTCTGCTGTCACTGTCCTGTCCCTTGGAGGGGCCAACTGCACTATCAGCGCGATTTTAACATCAGTTTTCCTTTATACCTTGCGAAAGAATAAGGTTCCCAAATATACCTCCCAGAACATCCACGATGCTGGGAGAAGGATGCAATTGGGCAACACTTACCACCAAACACATCTCCGTTCTGATAGTTTTTCCCCTTCTGAGTTTCCTCTTCGTTTTGAACAGTAGAAACATGCTTGGCGGAGGCACAGCCCATAGCTTCATTCAGACAGCTCCAGCTGGACCCAACCACAAATCATCTCTAGAGGCGCACGCTCATCGTTCAAAAAATAATCCACCTTCTCGCCCGGTTGCCAAGACCCTTTCACCTAAAGATGGGAGAAGAGAGACAAAAACAGTGAACAAAAGGTAACTTCTGAACCTCCAAGAAGACAAATAATAGGGTTTGTGAAGTACAAGAGCACAGGCCGTCTCCATCGTCTTAGGGGGTTAAAACCATATTCAACAAACATCTGATATAGGCAGATCATGATATAGGTAGACTCATCCTATTCTTTAATCCCTGGCTTGCAGAAAGCAGCACAGCACAGATACTTTTCCCACCCATCCAGCCATTCCAACAGAACACAGGGGGTTTTGAGTGAAGGAAATAAGAAACCAGCAATTATCTGCTCCTCCTGTTCCTTCTACCAATCTACCTATCATGCCAGATTTCTTACAAAGTGCTTTAGTGATTAAGAGCTGCTAATGGCAAGTGTTTAGACAAAATACTCCCCCTAAATCAATTAAAGATCTTATGTTAATAGATGTGAAAAGCAATAGCCAGCTGGATTATCTTTTTTCTACGTGATCATTACTCTGTGGGATCCATAAAACCTCCACTGCTCAAAAAGGCAACTATCTCCATTTTAAGCTGGAATAAGACTCCCTGAATAATCCAGATGTCATGTAAAACAACAGGGGGAAGACCAGCTCCCACCTTCCGTCTTCCTCTGCACAGAAAAGTGTTTTTCTCCATTTAACGAGGGCATTTCACTCAAAGCGGACAACATCTATACACTCAATCCCTGTTCTAAGCAGCCAACTCTCCCATTCACACCTCCATGTTCCTTTTTCTTTATGTTCAGTATATTCCCCAATCTAGGGGAGCTAGGGGAGCTTTCTGCTTCCTCAAGCAACCGCCAAGGCTGCTCCTCAAACCATTTTAATCCGATGGAGGAATAACAGCAGACTGGGAAAGGGAACTGCTAAGTGGGCTGGAAAAGAAACATAGGCGTTGATTTTCTTACAGGATGCAAATTTGCTTAAAGACAATAGATTTTAATAGACCAGCTGAAATGAGAGGGGAAAAAATAACCAAGTTTTTGGCCCCAGATTCCCAGTTTCAGATTTCAAATAAAAGCAGGAGGCTCGAGGTAAGCGGAGCCTGCAAACAGCATTTTTCATTTCTGATTTAAAACGTAAGCAGTTCTATCATCCCAGAGAAAAGCACACGGAAAAGAGCAAGGGGAGACCCAGTGTCACCCCAAAAAACGACAAGGAGGTGTGAAGGCGGGACATGGGGAAATCACTGCAAACCACAAACCCTGCACCTCTGTCCCAGAACAGCCAAACTGCACCCACACAAGTACCTGTTGAATGAATTACGCCACTGCCACATTCAACTATTTTTTCCTCTTTCTTTTTCTGTCTCTCAGCAGGGACCATTTAACAAAAGGCAAACAGCCGCTTAGTAATAAAAACCAAATGCTTTTCATAACGTAGCAGTGGGTTGGTTTTGGGGAGAGGATTTATTTTTTCTTATTTGCGAGGCCTTATACACAGCCCACATGCAGCAAAACAAGTTGCAAAATACTTAATCCAGGAGGGTGATGGTCCCATCACCCAGAAGCAATTGGGAGCAAAGAGATGCAGAATGTGAATGCAGAAGGATAAAGCTCTTTGGGAAGGAAAACTGTATCTTGGTAGCACACGCCAACCTTACTAAAAATATGGTCATGTTCGAAGGTATGCTGCGATTAAAGGAAAAAAATGGGAATACAGGACTGGAAGCTCCACTTTTTACATTAAAGAACAGTAATCACAGCAGTACTTGAACCAGCTACACAACTAATTCTTGCGTTATGGAGGTAATTCCTCCTGCTGCCAATAAACTGGGCTGAGAAAGCGACTCCAAAATGACCTCCAAGGTAAGTCCAACACACATTTCCGGGCACGTTTCTTGGAGTGCTGTAAATATAGTGCGGTGAGATGGGTGACACTTCGATATGGGTACCAGCACTGCCCAGAATTAGCAGAGGATTTAAAACAGATTTTTAAAAAAGTAGGGGAAAAGCAGCATTAATTTAACGAGTGACAAAATCAGAGATACGCAACCTTGTGATGCCCCCCAGCCTTACACCGTCCTGCCCGAGGACCAAAGGTTTGGGTACCGGCAGAGATTTGGGGATGCGAAACGCAGCCCTCTGAACAGCATCTGTTACGCCTCCTCCCCCACTTTTCCACAAATACAATTTTCCCTTTTGTCTTCCTGAGCGTTTTGGGGGCATACAGATTTTTAGAAGCCAAAAATAACAATAATTAAAACAAAAAAAAAAAAGAAAAAAGAAAAGCCTCAAACCATTTGCAGTTCGTGTTCACCACCCACCACCGTTAATTATCGAGATCTCAGAGGCAATTTGCAGGCTCCCATCTGCAAAACGCTGGTGAGAAAAATCTCTCCGGCAGATCAAAAGTGCCTATATCACCCCCAAATTAAATGCAGCAGGCTTAAGATTAACATTTTATGTGCAGGTTAGAAGACTACAGATGCTCTCAGATGCTGTACTTTGTACGCCAAGTTTCTTCTAAGCTCAAAAAAAGGGGAGCTCAAATTAGAACAGAAATTGCTGTTGGGAAACTTAAGCTTTTTTGTGCCTATATTGTGCTTTTTCTTTCACCAGCTCCATTAATCCGCCCGTCATCCCCTCACCTCTTATTTCTGACAGTCACATCCAAGGAGCATCCTTGACAAAACACATTTCGCTTCCGCAGCCAAAAACCAAACACTTCACCGCAAACGGAGGATCTCCACTCTTTTACAATAAATGTTGGTTAATTCTTCTGTTACCACAGGTGTATTTGTTCCCAGCTTTATTGCACTGAGATAACCAATCTTTCATCTTCCTCAGCCTGCAGACACATCTAAAAGTTTCCTTCTGTGTTGACCACACAGGGAAATCAGGTTAAAATTTCACAAAGCTCAAGAGATCAAAGCAATGAGCTTTGTGCAACCATGGAAAAATGTCAGGGGTTGGTTTCTTCTCGTATTTAAGTGGAACCTTTTGTGTTCCCGTTTGTACCCATTGCCCCTTGTCCTGTCACTGGTTGTCACTGAGAAGAGCCTGACAGACAGGAAAAACACATTGTTTTTTTCCTATAATACAACCTAGTCCAAGCACAACCCAAGTGTTCAAGTGTGCTATTAATTATATTTGTATCTTAGAAGCTGAATTTGCCCCCCATGAGGGTCAATGGAAATCAGCACCTGGGGGTCCCTGTTCCTCAGCCACCCTCCACCACTTCTGCCAGAAAAAATGCCTTTTGGCATTTTTGAGCCAAAAAAGATGGAGTTTTTAACCTTTGAAGTGCACCAAGGAGGACAAGGAAAAAATACTTTAAAAAAAATCATATAGGTTCTTTTTCTCCTTCTTCAACTTATTCGAACCGGCAGTGCTGGTGAAGAGCGTAGTTATAATGAATATTAAGCCACTGATTTGCTAAATGACCAGGGTGAAGTTATGGCAGAATGAGGGCTGCAAATGCTCCGGGGTAAATACTTTGCAGTGGCAGAAGCGGGGGGAAAAACAGGCAAACCAAAGTGAGGGGTGATGCTTTGAACCCACAGGCAGAAGATGCTCAGGTCTCTTGGTACCGATAGCCATGAAATTGAGCGTTTTCTCCCCCCGTTTGTCTTTGCGAAAGGGAGAAAGGGAGAAAAATGACCGCGGTGCTGCTCTAAAATCAATAACACGTAAGGAAACACAAAGAAAAACCATTTTCTAGTGTCTTACTCAGGCTAAAAAATACCTAAAAATAAAAATACACCATCAAACTGAACCAGCCCAGTTGCCCAGTTGGATGGCAGGACTGCCTCTTCCCCCTCTTGGAAAGCCGTGCTCAGAAAAGATCATATTTTAAGCCATCGCTTTACAAAGAGCAAACAAGAATGCTGCAATTTGACAGCAAAACCTGACAGAAAAACCACAGCAATTCATCTACCTGTTTTTCCCAGCAGGGAGGGCCTGGTTTGAATTAATGCTCCTAATATATATCATCAGGTTATTGGTTGTTACAGGACAGACTTTGCTCCGCTGAGGCTTATCTTACCTTTTTTTATCAGCAAAATTAGCCTCTTATTTTCTTCCCTTTTGTTTGCAATCAGCATTTCTGCTGATCCAATACGTGGTTTTTGATGTATTCGAGCAGCAAGTGATTTCCAAATAAAACAGCTCTTAAAAGCAAGGCAATACTCGTAGGGAACGTGTTCTCACAAGGAGAAATACCACCAGTGAGCACCTGGGAAGAGATTTCACACATCACACAGGAAAATACAAATGAAGAAGGGAAGGGGAATCACATCGCGATTTTCTTCTTCGTCCACATAGGCTGGAGTTTAAGCAACACCAGCGTGAAAAGCCCAGCAACCCAGGAGCAAGATACATCAGTCACAGGCCCTGTAATTTTTGCCGTTTCCAAATAAAACTAATTATTTTTTTTAAACTCAAACATAAGTAGTGATAGAAAAATTACCACCACCATTACAAAAAGCAGTTCTAGCATATATATATGTATATTTTTTTTCCCCTCTTTCTAGGAGAATTAATAGACAAAATATTGAAGACAGACAAGACTTTACAAGGCTGGGAAAAACACACTGGACATGGTATGTTTCTGGTGAGAAAGCAAAGTTTTCACGCAATATATTTACATATTCAACCTGCACAGCCTCTTTCAAACTAGGAGTGTTGCCCCAGCTTCTCTTTACCTTAGCAGGTGGTGCTATTCAACCAGAATTTCCAAAGAATCCTACGTACTTTCCCTTGGCAGAAAAGAAAAAACATGCGCTTTTCATTAAAAATAAGATTACATGACAATAAGCTGAGAAGACCTTAAATATCTCCTGCTTCGATACAAGGGATGGCTGTAGCTGTTGTAAGGACATTATAGAATTGCAGTAGGTATTTCCACAGCACATACAAAATATTAAGATGTGTGTATTGAACACGTTTCCAAGCTGGTGGGTCACTGAAGTATCTCTGCCCATTACTCAATATATATATATAAAACTTCTCTTCTGGGTCATAGGTAGAACTGGATAAGTGAAAACCCAACAGAAAGCAGCATGAGGGACATGATGAAAGGCAACGAGACTCTTTCCACTGACTTTAGGCGGCTTGAGGTCACTCCCTAAAACTCAAATTGCACAGAAGAAAGATTGGTTTGGGTTTTATTTCCAAAGGGATTTTGGAAAGGTGGCGCTGGTGATGGCACCCAGTCAGCAAACCGGGGTGATAACAGACAGCACAGCAGCAAAGCCAAGTTAAACTCGCCTTAGTACAGGACTTTTTGTATATCTAAGCATAACCTCCAGCACTTACTGTAACAGGTGGGGTGCCCAACTACCTCTAAAGTATGAACCAAGCCAAAAATAATCTCTCCTATTTAATTTTATTTCTGTCCTCATGGTTTAAGACTAAGATATGGTTTACTGAGCAAGACACAGCAAAAAGCCCTGAGGTACAGGAACAGTGATTTATACAATGTTTTGTACGTGTCTGAGAATCATCCCCCTTTTGAGAATCAATTCCCCTTGCTTTGCCTTACTAAAAATAATTTAAAGATGCAAACATTACACCTAGCCAATCAACCCCATCATTCAGAATTAGATTAAGATAAATTTTTTAAATTAAGATTGAAATAAAATTATACCTGTAGCAACACCATCAACAAACCCATTTGCTTTGGAGGAAAACCTTCAGAGATAATAACCACACTCTGAAAAAGCAGCTTCGTTCTCCTAAATTCCACCTGCTCTCTTTCCACCAGTGATGGGGGATGTTCCTCCAGATGGAAACATTGACTTTGATCTCCTTTCTTTTTTACGACTGCCCCTTTCCCCAACAAGTCTTTCCTAAAAACGTGAAGAGGTTCGAGAGAGGTTCTCCTGCCCCTCTGCTCTGCCTTGGGGAGACCACACCTGGAATATCATGTCCAGTTGTGGCCCCTCAGTTCCAGCAGGACAGGGAACTGCTGCAGAGAGTCCAGCGCAGCCACCAAGATGCTGCAGGGAGTGGAGCATCTCCCGTGTGAGGAAAGGCTGAGGGAGCTGGGGCTCTGGAGCTGGACAAGAGGACACTGAGGGGGGACTCATTCATGGGGATCAGTATGGAAAGGGGGAGTGTCAGGAGGATGGAGCCAGGCTCTTCTCAGTGACACCCAGTGACAGGACAAGGGGCAATGGGTGCAAACTGGAACACAGGAGGTTCCACTTAAATCTGAGAAGAAACTTGTTCCCGGTGAGGGTGTCAGAGCCTGGCCCAGGCTGCCCAGGGGGTTGTGGAGTCTCCTTCTGTGCAGACATTCCAACCCGCCTGGACACCTTCCTGTGTAACCTCATCTGGGTGTTCCTGCTCCATGGGGGGATTGCACTGGATGAGCTTTCCAGGGCCCTTCCAACCCCTGACATTCTGCCATTCTGTGATCTGTAATTTTATATTTTCAGGGTCTCATCCCACTTTAGACTCACCGATCTATCCTAACAGGTTGACAATAAAAAGCTCTCCAACTGGTTGACTGAAAAAACGTAGAAAAATGTACAAAAATGAAATGACAGAGCCCACCATAACCACCCCCCCCCGTCAAGCTGCAAATACCACAATAATGAATCCATGTCCCCAAACGATCGCCTCCAGCTTTCACCTGGAGACCTCTCCTTGCTCCCCACAAGTTTGGCCAAGCAGCAATTTTGGCCAAATTCATCCTGGCAGAGGGAAGGGGAAGCAGGAGCGGTCAGGAAGGGGCTGCTGGATGTCCCTGCAGCAATCCAGAGCCCCCAGGGTCACTTCCAAGCCATTTTTCATCCAAAGAGCTGTGACAGGAGCTACTTCGTGTGCCACTTAGGTTGAAATTAAAACAAAACAACTCAGCTAAGCAGAAGCCAAGGAGGTGAGATGCCAGGGACCCGCTGCTAATGTGTCAGCAAGGAAACATTTGCCATATGTACCTCTGCTGTTTCTGTGCAATTAAAGCACAAAACAATGTAAAGGGGCCTCCTTATTTTGGAGATGAGCTAGAGAGAGATGAAATCTTCCTTCATTAACCCAGTAACACTTAAACAATAGAATAAGTGCAGAGATGTTGCTCAAAACCACAGGAGGAGCAATCCCAGCCCCATGCATGGCTGAAACAACAGCGACAACCGGGCCAAAAATCATCAGTTAAAATCAATGCTAAAAGCTAACGAAGTGGCTCATTTCACCCGTAGCTTTTTTGTGAACAGTTGTACAAGTTCAGCATTTCTATCGGGGATATTTTTCACGCAGTCGGGACGTTTCCTAACTGCCTGCTCCCTCCTGCTTAGCAGGGTTAATCCTCAGGGATCGAGGAGGAGAAAACGGGATTTTTGGTGCAGAAAGCCACAGCAGCCGAACATTTGCACTGGTGTGGTTTGATCCCAGAGCCCTACGCCGTATCCTATCTGATATCGTACCCTATCATGCAGGTTTTCCCCCCAAAACCCGAACCGGGGGGGCTGCAGGTTGTGTTTAAGACCAGGAGAGCTTCAGAAACCACCGACCGAGAACAGGCAGCTGCAAAAACACCAGCGAGAGAGGAGACGGGCTATGGGGAGGAAGAGCAGCACGTACAATCTGTTGTGGTCGCATTTACCCTCCCAGCTGAGGCACAGATGCTTCTGGACATCCCCAATGGAGGCTCAGCGCTTGCAAAACACCTTTCCTTTTTTATTTATTTAAAAAAAAAAAGGCAGAACATAATAAGGTTTTTCCATAGTCACCACAGAGAGACACAGGACGGGCTCCATGGCCGCAGAAGGTGTTAAATAACATCAGACTGTCTTTGCAAAGCGTGCAGGTGCCTTCACGTCTCTCGAGGAAGATTATAAACTAATCAGTGCCGCTCACCATCAAAAACTGAAACTGGAAATGACCCGAGGAGCGCGAACCACCCCAAAATATTTCAGGTGCTGCTCCAAACTCCTTCCAGGCACACACAGAACAGGACTTGTGGGTCACACATCAGTCCAGCACAGGTTTCTAAAGTCAAGGTGTGAATTGCTGGCTCGAGGTGCTGCGGTTGTGAAAGGTGCACGGCTGGGCACCAACAAGCTGGCCGAAATAACCCTGAAAGAAAACAGCAAACCAAGCGCTGTCCCATGCCCCTCACAGCCACAAGCTTGAGTGCTCGCTGTGGGTCCTCTGCCAAACCGATACGAGAATAGAACGAGGGAAAAAAGGAAAACCAAAACCACCCAAACACAGCCGAAAACATTACGGCCTCACAGGAGTCCAAGCAAAGAGAGAAACCCGTACAGAGAAGCCAAAGAGAAAAATACATTCTGCTCAACTGCAGGAACAGAGAAGAAATGTATAATAAATAACTGAAAAAGTTTCCATTTAATACAATCAGTAGGAATTGAAGCGTAATAGGATTTTTTCTTTCTTTTTTTTTTTAAGGATTGTGCTGCCAGAACAATACAAATGGCTACAGGATTATAACTCCTGTGGATAACCACAACAAAATATGTCAGCGCAGACGTCCAAAAACGCTAAAGCTCTGCAGACGCTGACCCAGGAAAACTGATGGGAAGAAAAGTTAATGCAACACTGGTCACCTTGCAGGAGTGGAACAAAATAATACAGGTCTCCCAAAGAAAATAGAAATATGGATTACAAAAGATTGAGAAGAGCTGGATTTTGGCGGGGCTGAGCAGGGGTGGCTCCCAGGATGCGAGCACATCTCTCCTGGTCCATCCTGGGCCTCTCAGCTGTACTTGAGGGCACAGAACAACATCCATGGACAAGCAGAAATTCCACCCACTGCTCCGTTTTCATCACCTCGAGACCAGAAGGACAAACCTGATTTGAAAGTGTTTTCCCATTTGTTCTGCTCATCTCCAAGCAGGTCTCCTTTCTCCTGGGCTGCACTGAGCTGGCCCCCCAGGAGCTGTTTGCACTCCTTTTCCTTCTGCACACAATGGACTCTCCTTCCAACGCCCTTATTATTCAAATGCTCAAATATTGCTCCTTCTCCAATTCAATGTCCACCACATTAAGACCTTCAGGGCCTTAGTTATCATATACTGTCCCTATGGGCCAAGGAACAACACGTACCTCTCCATACTGCCCAAAGAGCCATGAAGAACTGCTAAAGCCCCCTCCACAGTCTTCCAACTTAAAATATTTTGACCTGCTGCTGATATTTGTGCAGAAACTACCTGAAAACCATCACGTTTCAACAGTGCTTATAGTCAACAGTATAGTATTGTTTGGGGTTTTTTGATAACCTCTCTACAAGGATGTCACCTGGCTTATCGAGTTATTCCGGGACTTACCTCAAAACCTTCAGCCCTGGCATGTTTCTTACTTTGAGAGGCAATGTAGCGTTGGTTAAACTTCATTTCTACCTTTGTTCCTCCCTCATTTTGTCGTTATTTACCTCCTCGTGGGCAGCAAGGACTAATTGCAATAGCTTGTTGAGCGGAACCATCTCCATCTCTGCAGGTTCACCATCCCCAGACAGGTCTGGCCCAGCAAGACCATTTCACCAACTGGGATGTGCGATTCCCCTCAACACTAAAACCTCAACACAGCTGCATCCCACGTTAAAAAGAGCCAACCAACAGCTGTACAATGTTAAGCTCGTTGGCCCCTTTGCTCCCACATTTAGCTTTTTTTGCACAGGAAAATAGCAGCTGCTTTCTTGAGAGCAAATTCTGCACTATCTTCATAGCCTTTCCTCTCCCTCCCTGGTTTTAGCTTCGAGTGTGAGAAGGATTTCTTTTTAAAATTAGAAAAAGAAATAAGTTTATGAACTCTAACAGCAGCAGGCTCTCTTGGATATGTTTTTATTATGTTGAGAAAGCAATATTGAGACTAAACTCAAAAAACGTTCTATTTTATATTAATTAAGAAGGGCACGGGGGGAAAGGAACATGAGGGAATGAAACTATTGCAAATTGTAGTACTTGTCCAAAAGCTAACGCTCAATATCAGAGTTTACCAGAAGCTTAAAAGACACAAACCCATTCCCATCAGAGCAAAGCAAGGCAGAGCAAAGCAGCCGAAGCAGCTCTCTTGCTATTTACAATAATTGTTTTTAAAGCAAGGCAGCAGCAAGAAAATGGTTAAATAACACCAGTCCCATCCAGCTCTCTAATCCTGGCTTTCCCCTTTGAAAACAGGGCAGCTCTTTGGCCCCAGTTATAAACTAGAGGTGCAGATTGTGCGCGTCCCACCCAAACCCATGAACGTGGATGGTCACAACTGAGCAAGGAGCCTGAAACTTGAAACTAGTTCAATGTTTTTCATGAGAAAAAACATATCACCGAGTCCAGTTTCCCAGAACAGCATTTAACTCCCAACAACATACCTGTAGATGCTGGCGTCATTTATAGAACCTGTAAATCTTATATTGCCAGACAACTGATAAACACAGTCACCTGAAAATCAGCTTCCGGGGCCATATGCACCAAAACACCATAAATCTGCCAGTCACTATGACAGTATTTTTCCAGCCGCATGTTATATGCCAATTCTGCACAAATGAACTATGATACTGTAGCTGAGCGCTTCCCAATTATATTTTAAACAGACTATTTAAAGGTGCCTACATCCCACTGCAAAAAAAACGTCATTAGGATAGAGACAGAACATCAATCCCAGAAGCTGATGACAAGATTCTTCTCTCTTTACCTTGTTTTTCCTCAATTGCATTTCTTTATAATTAAAATTTACATGATGAATAGCCACCGTTTTGTCATCTACAGTGAATCATTTAATACATATGTCAGTGCTCATAAATAAACGGCACTTCATGAAGGCCAAGTTCAGACCTTTGGAACTCCAAAGACTAAATCCAGAACATCGACGCAAGAGCATGAAGCTAAAAAAGAGCAAGGCCAGAGACGGTATTTCTGGCTCATCAAGGTTTTGTGCATGAAGAGCGGAGAACATGGAGACTCCTCTTAGTGACCATGGGAAGACTGACAAGTTTTAAATATATTGAAATAAAAACTAAAAATTGGCACTTTTTAAAATTCACTTTGCTAAAAGTGAAGCCAAGTCTAAGCGCTCAGGTTTACCCAATATGCTGTAAAGCTTAAAAATGAATAAAATCAGGATGTTCTGCCTGGAAATCACAGCTTGCCATAATGTAACGCTCTCTCACTATGTTATTTTGCTATGCGATAAATCCTGAGTTTCCCTATTTCTGACACTGGAAGAGGTTTTTCTGTGGTGCACAGAGCAAAAGTGCTTTAATTGCAGTTAAATTGAGGAAATCAGGGTTGAAACCGGCCCTACGAGCTCACGAGGAACCCAAGCAGTGCGAGAGGCAATTTTGATGAGGAATTAGGTGAAATCAGCTTTGTGTTCCCAACACCATCCTGCCCCCTCACAGCAAGACGATGCGAATTATCACCTGGTTGTCAGGCTGGAAAAGACCCTCTCAAGTCCCCAAAAGCGCCGGGAAAGGAGAGAAACGCCACAGCAATAAGGGAAGAAGTTGCTTAGCAACTCTCTGACAGCTCAGTTGAGTGAAAGGAGTTCAAAGTATAATGGTGAAGGATTTAAGCAGAGAAACTTTGCTTTCTACAAGGTCCTACGCTAAGGTGAATCACATCGCTGGGGTGACAGCCACAGGGCTAAAATCTGGGGAAAGAAGCCCTGACCACCTTCAGGCTCTAGATATGAGGCATACAAAGCAGCTGCTTGGATTCCATCACCTCCAAGCATCCCAAGAAGAGAGTTTTTGAGAAGGCACCAGAGATCAAACTTTAAACACAGCCAAGGAGGAATAGCAATTCCTGGGGTGATGCCAGCCGGCAGGCACAGACGGGCCCAGCTGGAACCCCAGCGGCTCGCCTTCCCCTCTCTTTTTAGGCAATAAGATCTTACACAGGCCTCTGCATTCAAATGATAACATTAAAATGCAACAGGAGGAACAACACGGATGCTCAAATACTCCGAGGTTTAAAGCTGGGCTTACCGATGGCTTCGCATCTTCACTCTGGACAACCCACTCCCCGGAATGCCAGAGACAAACTCAATAAAACACGGGAGTTACTTGATGCAAACAAGTGTTTCTGTATACATATTGATTTTTAAAAGCAATAAAACTATTGATTTTTGCTGTTATTTGACACAGATCAATCTCATGTGACCGGCGCATTTCGGTCTGCAACGTAACTGACAAAAGTGCAATGGGATGCTTATCTTCATTTAAGGCTGCTTAAGGAAAAAAATAAGATTTTACATAAGCCAAAGCACAGACTCACAGAAGGACATTAGCAGACCTTTAATTGCTTATAAAAACCAAGCCTGGTGTTTCAGAATACAGCAGACTTTTTTCAGAAGGAGGGAGCAGGCGATCCAGTTTTTCCATGATAAAAATCCCCCGCTTTTGTGTTTCCAGGGCAGCACTCAGCTTCGCTTGGTGGTTTGCGAGTGAGAAGTGGTGATTTCCCCCCCGAGCCCCAAGGATCTCGCTCCCTGCGAGCGGCCGCGCACCCTCCCGGAATATCAATGACCCGGGGTGGCACGGCTGGGGACCCAGCAAGGGATCCAAAACAGGCCAGCAGGAACAACTCCTGTTTATTTTGCCAAACTGAACTGAATACTAAAAAATAAAACATTGCCCCAACCGCTTCTCACCCGGTAGCTGGCGGGTATATTACAGGTGGTGTTTTAGGTGCGGTAGCACGTCCGCGGTATTTTCCTATTCCCCAGTTTGCAAGAAGACTCAATGTTTCATTTCTGTAAG